>NC_048227.1:103252931-103325588 GCF_002007445.2 Ailuropoda melanoleuca | reverse complement strand
TCTCATCAGTGCTTCCTACTGATGAGCACTTAATGTGTACCCCACATCCATTCCCAGAACATGGGGCAGCTTCTGAACCCACCTCCCAGCAACAGCCTGTTTTTCACACTGATCCTGCAGTCGTGACTCTAAAACAGGAATTTGTGTCACTCTCTTTAAAATAAACTTATGGTTTCCCCAAGGTTTTGGATAAAATTCAAGGTCTGTGTCATGAATAGAAGGCACTTTGTTATGAGCAAGGCCTTTTCCCGTTTCCTCTTGTCTCCTCTTGTCGTGAGTCCCTCCATTACTGCACAAGGCTCATCAGAGAGCCTCCCCACGTGGGTTCTTGCCTCAGGACCTTTGCACATATATCTTCACCTGCCAGAAAATTCCCCCTTTACTTCTCTGCCTGATCCCATAGGACCTTCTCCCTCTACCACATCACTCACCAAATGCTGGATTTCTACCTGGCATTCTTCCCTAGAGAGGGTAGTCCCTTGCCCCCATTCACTACTCCCTCAAAAAATCTGTCTGACTGGCCACCACGAATAGGGACTATACATATATCCTGTATATACATGTATGTATGTGTGATATGCATATTTTATAATATGTATATATTTCTGCTAATATAGAATATATATTGATACAAAATATACATATCTTATAAATATATACTATATATCATATGCATACACACACACACACACACATATATATATATATACACGTTTCTTCACAGAAGAAAATGAACTGTTGAATTTTAATGCATTTTCATACAGGTGTTTAATCATCTAATGTGAAATTCTCACTTTTAAAGGGGGTGGATGGCACAGCTGTTTCTGAAAAGTGATTTCACAGAAACAGTGTGAGAATGCAGAAGTAGTTGATTTTTTTTTTTAGTGCGCTCTAGGCCCCACGTGGGGCTTGAACTCAAGACTCCGAGATGAAGCGCCACATGCTCCACCGACTGAGCCGGTCAGGCACCCCGGAAGGAGTTGATTTTGAGGAATTCAAATACATGATTGTAGAATGCAGAATCAGTGGCATAAGCTTAAGCCTAAGGTTTCCGCTAACTCCACCGTATTTTCATCGGAAGAAGGAAATCTAGTCTGAAAGGACGGGCTTCACTATCACGTAAATCCCTCTCCGCTGCCTCTTCTGCGCGTGCTCGGACGCTGCGCGGCCCTCGGCGGGTGGAAGCACGTCCCAGCCCCGTGACACGGGACCAGGGCGGTGGGGTGAGCGTGAGCAGCCGCGCTGCGGGGCCTGCCTCCAGGTCAGTAAGCTCCCTTTGACTCCAGTTCTGTCCACACGTTGGCCCCTGAAGATAGACGTTGGCCGAGGGAGTTGTTAGCAGAGCAATAGGCTGAATGGCTGTTCAGCCCCCATCCTTACTGCTTTGCTGGAGCCTTTCTATTTGAGTTACATAAATATTGCCTCCTCCTGGATGCAGCTTTATAAATTCTACTTTGAAAACCTGCTCAAGCTGAGAGCTCTAAGGATATGTCTAACGAAATGGTCTTGATTATCCCTGTTTCAAAAGCTTTTTTAATGTAGAAGAATGTGTACAGAAAAAAACGTAGCCTAGCCTGTGGGTTTAAAAGCCTCCCGTGTTGCCTCCCTGTCTCGCGCTCCCTTGCAGCTCAGTGGCTCACCTGTCTTACTCGTCTTTACAAGCCCAGGTCAAATTTGGTGTCCATAAGAGCTTACAGCTAGGCATAATCTCACTCCACGCAAGTTCCTACAGAAGGTCCATAGCTTCATATCTGCTGCCTCCCCAAGCCCCACCAAATAATGCCGAAGGAATAAAAAGAGCACATATCCACAAGAGTCTGAGAAACAAGAGTCGGATGAGAGATGCCAACAAACTTCCAAACACAGGGAAGAGTGAGTGAAATAGAAGTTTATCAGTGAGGTACCAAAGAAAGAATTGGCAATTTAGCCCTAATGATTACCCTTATGAATGTGGATCTACCCCTAATGCTCTGGTTCTCATTTTCCTTCTAAACTAGAGATGACTCGGTCTACCTTGGTCTGCCTTGAATGTTTCTTGTGCAGATCAAGTGAAACGATGCTTATAAAGAGCTTTGAAAACTGTGTAAACCTTTATAAACAAAAGTCTTTATTTTTGTACCCTTATCATTCTGCTTTTTATTATATTTGTTTACATATTTCCTCAATGAAGCTATGAGCTCTTCGAAGGCAAGTATTATATTTGTTTATATTCCCTAGAGTCCCTAGTGTGGCCAAAATCAGCATTTATTTGTTGAGCTGTCATTAATATAGGCATTATTATGTTCTTAAGATACTCCAAAAACATGGATGTATGTGTTAAATGAAAGAAATAGAAATTATGCCAAATTTGTAAGCGTGTAGAAAGAAATCCTGTCTTTCAAGCAATAACGTGGTCCGGAGATGGCAGATTATTTGCCCTCCAGAAATCCATGGAGAGCAAAGCTCTTAGCAACTCTAGCCTTGACATTTCTGTCTCACACTGAAATATTCCATAAGGGACAACTCAGTGTTAACATTTTCTGTGGGAATATGACATGTCTAACGGGCCGAGCAGCAAACGGAAGTTCAGTTCAAACGAATGAACACTTTCACACGCTCAGTAAATCATATTGAAGATGATAAGCATCCTGGAAGGCAGGGCAGTAGTGAGCTTCCCTTGCACCTAGCTTTGTTCTAGCAAATTATTTGTATGGGAGGTCTTTCTCTAGCTTGAGCAATTGGTGTAAAAATCCACTATTTTAATACTTAGGAAATAGCGTGAATTCTAATTGTGTCTGGACAGTGACTTTGGAAGATAGATGATAGATAGCTATATGGATAGATACATCTCCCCCCAAAACACTTAGATCAAAATATGATGACTGGATAACAGATTTAGTCAGCCTCTGAGGAGTGGAAAGTAAAGTGATTTAACTTCATATTAGATTAGCTTCTTTCAATTATTATATAACATTATAAATACTTTATTAGAAAATCAAAGCCTTTAGTTTTGTCAAATGTATCATGTTTAAACAATGATGACTTTAAAATCCATTACACTTTTTGTTTCTGTTTCCACTTCTGTTCCTTCAACTAAAAAGAAAAACAGAGGTATTCGATACAAAATCAAATGGCAAATATTTAGAAATGTGATATTGAGTTAATTTGAGACCCAGTCTAACTAATGATTTAGGCAAGACGCATATAGGATGGGAAGATTTTGTTGTAAATTGCCAGTTACTCATTAATGAATGTTCATTAAGAAATACACCACTGAATTATGAATGAGCGAGTGATCCCAAGGGTAACTCCAATTCATTGTTTGATGGAAGTCTGATTTGTTGTTGTTGTTTTTTATCTAGAGATTGGTGAATAGTAGTTCTGAATTATTTTCTAATTTTTGCCCTACCAGTAAAATCATGACTTAGCTGTTTTAACAACATATGCTGAGAAGAGGGAGTGAGAGAGGAGAAGAAAGGGGAAGGAGGGAGGAAGTGAGCTTTCCCTCATTCGGAGAACTTGGTCACTCCTTTGCTTTTGACAGTGCGTTAGCTTCTTCAGGGATGTAGATTACAATTTTCTAAGTTATCACTTTTCATATACTCTTTAACTGTTGACTTCTAGTGAGTAGTTCAGTATTAAGATTTTGTACATAATGGATAATCAATAAATTCTGATATTAAAAATAATACACTTTCGATTATTATGAAGACACTTTATCATCTTCTAACGCAAAAGGTTAATAGGATGTAACAGGACCTGGATTAGCTAATTTGTGTGTGAATGTGTATCAGTATTACCTTTACTATAATAGTTTGGTGTGATTTGTTATTGTTCACATGAACCATGAACCTCAATACCATATTGGAGGTAAATATTGGACATTTGTATTTCTTCTCTAGCAGATTGCCTGCTCTTGTTAAGGTTAAGACCTTCATCCCCACTGGGTTTTCTTCTTTTTTGCTGATTTATGGAAACTCTTTATATAGTTAGACTAGAAACACTTTGTTTATCAAATTTTTTTAAAAAATTATTTGCCTTTTTCCTTTTAATATGGTTAATTTGGTTTATGCTTTCTTTCTTTTACATAGAATTTTTAAACTTGTTTAAAGACAAATTCTTATCAGTTTTTCCTTTGGATTCATTTTGCCAGGTTTCTAAAAAATTTGCTATCGAGATTTGATAAGCATTCTATTACAAGTAAGACATAGTTTTTCCGAAGAATCAAATCTTTACAGAATTGTGCATCAATTCAGGAATGTGGTATATGATTATATCTGTCATCTTTTGCTGTTAAATAAGGCTTTGTGTGTTATTCTTGCTGTTGTCAATGTTGTGATTCAGATCTGCATATTTACTGTTGAAGTTTCTCCTAGACATTTTTAATATTTATTGCTGATGTGAATTCGTTTTTTTTTTTTTGTATTTTCTATCTGTTTTTTGTTTGCCTATAATGTTGTGATTTTTCTGTGCTGAATTTGAACACAGCCAGCTCCTTCATTCATCTCTCCTAGTTCACTGAGGTTTCAGATAATTTTCTTGGATTTTTAAAAAATAATTTTAAGTAATATTTTCCTCATTTCCTTTCTAATTTTAATAACTACTTCTTTTTCTTCCTATGTTTATTTGCTAGAATTTTCAGAACAGATTAAAGCACACTGGTATGTTTAAAGTTCGTTTATGCTATTGACTTCTATTTTATGACACAATAGTGGAGACCTGATGTTAGAAATATTGGTATGGGGCGCCTGGGTGGCACAGCGGTTAAGTGTCTGCCTTCGGCTCAGGGCGTGATCCGGCGTTATGGGATCGAGCCCCACATCAGGCTCCCCTGCTATGAGCCTGCTTCTTCCTCTCCCACTCCCCCTGCTTGTGTTCCCTCTCTCGCTAGCTGTCTCTATCTCTGTCAAATAAATAAACAAAATCTTTAAAAAAAAAAAAAAAGAAATATTGGTATGTACTCAGAGAACAAAGTACATATTAGTATATATTCTTCTATCTGCTTGGGCTCTGATATCCTGCATGAGGTACTCAAAGAACTAACAGATATTAGTATGTACTCAAACAACTTTAGTATGTACTCAAGTCAGAAAGTCCAACCAGATTGAATTTGAAAAATATTAAATTTACTGTACCACCCCCAATGTTTTCCTTTTAGTCACAGATTTGCAGTACTTACTTGAGTGTGTAGACAGGACAGGAGGGCAGGAGAGGGGTGAGGGGACAGGAATGCACAGCTTTGTAGGACAACTCCACAGGGACTTGAATGGCCTCCATTAACACTGGAGGAAGGGATCATAAGCACAGCCCATTTACAAGAATGTCCCTAGCTCTGTTATTAAAAGTAATATATGTTAGGTTGGTCTAAAAAAAGGTTTTTCAGTGTAAATTGTTTCAAGTCTCAGTCGAGTGATTTCCTCAAAAAAGTTTAAAAAAAAATTATCCTATGTCTTCACATAGAAACCAGAATGATCTTTATAATACTGGATTCACATCTCATTGCTTTAGTATTTTCTGTTTATGATTATTACTTGCTTGTTTATTCTGTATCTCCTCTCCCTAGAGTATAAGCTTGACAAGCTTGTTTCATTTATCACTTTGTCCCCAGCACTGATAACAAAGCTATGCATGCATTTGCCTCTCAATACACAATTACTGAATATCGCTTTCCCTGGCCAAATGTTGTTGCTCGAAGAGCTCTACTTCCAGATATAACGTAGTTGTATTGCTTTGAGGGACCATTTACCAATCAGTTCGTTAATGGACTTCATGAACCTTCCATATGGTATCTTAGGCCTTATGTACACTAACATGTTAGGTAGTGAAATCATGTGAAAGAAACTATTTCTTGGGCTGACATTTTTTAAAATGCGTGTGGTACAGAAAGACAAATGTAGTGGATGAAAATATTTTCTTCCTTCCCATACATATATGTAGAAAATCTGCCTTGTCTTGGATAAAGAGATTGACTGTGGTTAATATTGAAGACGGGACATCAACCTATATTAACATGAGCTTATCAATTCAGCAGAATAATAGTTATCCACAGTATACTCTATAGGAAGTATATTAATTGATTAATATTGTCTCTATTGCTTAGTATTACAAGTGAAGACCTACCTAGAGGGTAGAGTCTGGGCCTAAATTATCTCTGTATCCCCATGATCTGGTACTTGGCACAGAGCATGATAAACAGATATTTATAGAGGGAGTGACCAGTTGAATCACTGAGTCAGGATGATCCCTGGCAAGCTTGGGTTTCGAGCAGGGGGGAGCAGGTGGAAGGACAGTTCACCCAGATCAGTGAGGACAGAAAGGAAGAATGGTTCAGGAGGGGGTGATGGGATGTGGCATGTTCCCTAGCGGTGGAAAAGGATATAGCTATGGCTGATGAGAATGAACGAGGGCAAGAAAAAGAGGGAAATGAGTGGGAAAGGAAAGAGTGAGCTAAAAGGCTACTACTGAGTGTGGGATAAAGATGAGGCTATTCAAAACAAATTGGGGGGAGCTTTCAAGAAGTCAGCTAGGGCTTTTCTAAGAAAATACACTAAACAGTATAGAAGAAATTGTGTTTAAGTCAAACTCCCCATATAATCAATTAAATGTTAATGTCACACCTTTTAGAGAAGTTGTTGAAGAAAGAAACATGGTGTTTTCTTTTATGAGATGTTTGGGAAGAGTGCATCATTGGGTCTCACTTTTGTCATTCCTGATTTACATTAGTGGAAACATTTGAATATGTTCTGTCTCTTTACACATCAACATGTTATTGTTTCTTTCCAAGAACAAATAAAAGTCCAAATTTCAAGAAAATACTGTGAGACAGTTTGAGGAATGGCTAAGAAGGACAAATTAGAAATAGAACCTTGGATAGCTAGGAGGAGATCATCATGTTCTCCTACTGCCACCAAACACAGGTGAAACAACTCTAGCTGATAGGAGCGTGGAAATTGCTACAGGTCAGGCTCTGGTTGAATTTAATGAATATTTACCTATTATAAAGGGAAGTCTGGTGCCTTCCTTGCTTTCAAATGACGTGTCCAAGGTGCCCTCTCCCAAATTTAAGGCAGTTATAATTCCACTGAACGAAGGCAATCCTTCTGCCCTTGAATTACAGAACTCTAGAGAAAGTCCATTTTTATCTGAACAATATTCTTGGGCATAAATCACAAAGGAAGTCTGTCCATTAAGTTAAATAGCAATGACACAGTAAAAGAACAAGCTTTGTGGCTGCTTCCATATTCTGTGATTTGACCTCCTTCAATCCCACCTCCCTCGTCAAGGGGGCAATGACTTCATAAAGCGACAAAAAGAAGTCAGCAGCTGCACTTGTAGGATCTTAATCCCAGAAAATAGCCATGCTTGTCCATTGTATTCGTTCCCTAGGGCTGCCAAAACAACTTCCCACAGAAATTTATTGTCTCACAGTTCTGGAAGCTAAATGTCTGAAATGAAGGTGTCAACAGGGCCACGCTTTCTCTGAAGGCTGATTAATGGGGGATTTGGGGGTGGTGGAGTGGGGATCTGTTCCATGACTTTCCCTTAGTTTCTGGGTTCTCCAGCAATTCTTGACATTCCTTGGCTTGTGGGTGTATTTCTCCCATAGCTGGCCCTGCTGTCACCCATTATTTCCTGTTTGTGTCTCTGTGTCTCTTCTTAAAGGGACAACAGTCACATTGGATTAGGGCCCACCCTAATGACCTCATATTAACTTGGCAACATCTGCAAAGGCCCTATTTCCAAGTAAGGTTGCATCCAGAGGTACCTAGGGGTAAGGACCTGAACATGTCTTTTGGGGGAATACAGTACAAGCCAGCATTGTCACCCAACAGCCAAATGAAAAAAGATACTTGGAAAGAGTATGTTTAAAAGAATAGTTTACAGGGGTGCCTGGGTGGTTCACTCAGTTAAGTGGCTGACTCTTGGTTTCAGCTCAGGTCATGATCTCATGGGTCATGGGATTGAGCCCCATGTCAGGCTTGGCACTTAGCGGGAAGTCTGCTTGAAAGATTTTCTCCCTCTGCCCCTCCACCGCACCACTCTCTGTCAAATAAAATGAATCTTTAAAAAAAAGAGAGACGAGTTTACATATCTACATGCTATATATCATTTGATAACATATTCTAAAATACCCTGTATCTTAGGCTTTGAATAAAGAAAACCACATTTTGTGGAATGGAGGCTAATGAATTAGCTAAATGATCTAGCGAATTAAAGGAAAATAATCATGTTTTTCAAAGGATTCCTATGATGTAAAAATCCTAAGCATGTTTATGTTTTAGGTTTTTACTCCAGCCTCTCATTGCTTAAAAAAAAAAAAATTAAAATTCTTAAAACTTAAAATGCCTAAATGTGAAATAAATGTTTAATGTAAATAAGCCCATATGTTAAGCAGACAGTTCACAGTGATCTCTCCTTTCTCTCTCCATTCATAGTTCATGTGTCCCTCTCACAATGGTATATGTCTCTTAGTAAAGAGCCTTATTAGTTTAAAGCCAATAAGTACAATTTTGTCCTGAATATATCTGTTTCTTTGAGTATATAGCTTATGGGTTTATATCTAAATGTTACACACTTGTTTTATTCGCCCACAGCACTAGGCGTAGAGCATGGGTCAAAGACAAGACAAGTCACTTATCTGTTCATTTAATTAACAAACTTTATTGAGCACTTACTATATGCCAAGCACTGGGGTAGGACCTACAGATACTAACATTTATAAGACAATATTTTTTTTCTCAAGAGATTTACACTCTAGTAACGTACAGAACAGCAATGATCAATGTTTATCTGTTTTGCTTTGATTACTGACTCCATTGAGAATCTGATGAAAACTGCTCTCCATTGAGAATCTTCCCCCTTTTGGGCTCAGAAAAATGCATGCACAGAATTTTGCATGCATTTAAGTAGATACATGAGCTACTCTAATCGTGTTTGTGTGTGTGTGTGTGTGTGTGTGTGTGTGTGTGTGTGTGTGTGTAGAGAAAGAGAGAGAGACCTTTGTCCAGGAACATAGACAAATATTCTCTGAAGAGAGGAGAGAATCTTTTCACCCTTAGAATGTAAGTGAATGGCTCTGGAGGAGATAAGCCTGCAAATGTCTCAGGAACAATTCTCTGTCTCTAATTTTCAAGACACGTTTACCATTCAATCATCCCCCAACACTGGCTGCCAATAATCTTTTCTCAGCCCTAACTGTGCAGAAATGTGAAATGTGAAATTATTCATGGAGCATGGTCTCCTCCCAAAAGAAATGTCTTCTGCTATAATAACAGAAAGCCTGACCAGCTGGGACTTAAAATGTAAGGACACTGACTTTTTACTTCTAAGAAGTCCAGAGCTAGGCAGGGGAGGGTTCTCCAGAGCTTCCTCAAGGGTGGGAGCTCTTGCTGTCCTGCGCTCAGTTCTCATCACTCAGGTCCTGGCTGCCACACCACCTCGGCACCTCTGAATCCAGGAAGAAAAGCTTTGTTTGTCCTCTTGACTGTCTCCCTTGGAATCAGGAGAGAAAATATTTACCGGACACCCTCAGCAGCCCTCCCAGTTCTTCCCCTTGTCCAGGACTGGGTCACAGGAATGCTCCCAAATGAGTCACCGTAGATGGGAGCAGGATTCCTGTGACAAGGGGAGACTAGTTGAAATAAACCCTCTGAGTCAGAGGGGCCTACTGTCAAGTCAGCCTGCATCCTCAACCAAATCGTTAGCAGAGAAGAAAGAGGTAGATAATTATTGCGTAGGCAGCAAATAGTGTCTGCCAAAATTTTCATAGTAATAGGAACATTGTTATAATAAAAGGTTACTAGCTCTTAAATGATCAAGAAAATAATGTGGTACAAGTTCTATTTCCAGACAAAAATCGCCCACACCCTCATGAGGATAAGGACGCCTAGGAAAGTATTCGGCTGCCTTTTTGTGCCCCATGTTCTTTGTGGCTGCCCGTGGTTGTTGCAGGAGCCCCGGGGTGGAGGAAAGGCAAGGCAGATGTGAGAGGAGACTTGAGTAGGCGAAAAGCGCACGGAGGAAGGGGGAGGGAGGAACAGCCAACTAAAGAGGAAGAGCAAAATCAGAAAGAGAACAGCGCACACACTGGGAGGAGGAGAATGCCATTTCAACGGTGGCTTTTCTACACAGTAAGAACTGCTAACGAGGAACATTTTCCAGACTCCTCAATGTCAACTTTTTGTGTGGAAAACTTTTATTTCCAGAAATTTCTTTTTTACTTCCAACCAGAATAGCACTTTTCTCTCCTCTTGTTCTGCCTTCTCCAGATCATTCTCTAGACAACACAACTGAAGATGTGGTTCCACCTCATGCTCGACGTGAATGTGCCAAGAATGCGTTGAAGGGCAAAGATAGGTCATTGATCCTACTGAGTATAGCAGGCCTTGTGCAGATGGCAGCTCTGATGCTCTAGGGATTTTGTGTGGATGGGGGTCTCCTCAGTCCACTGTGACCCCAAGTCTGCCCCTCTCCTGTTCTGCACAGGCCTCTCAGTTGTCCCTTGCCACTGACGACTTCACATGACAACATTAGTTGCAGGTGTTTCTTGGTGCTCTGTTTCTAATACAACTACCTATGTGGATTCAGAGTTGTCATTGGAGTTAGAAGCAGCCTATACAAGTGGTCCAAGAATGTTCTTTCTTCTTCCACTTTCTTCCATAGGTCAGATACCACCCCATTTCTGTATGATAAATACCAAAATTGTCATATATATCAACCCTGTGGTATACTTAAAGTAGCCACATATTCTTTGACACCCTTCCCATTAAGAGGTGGGTACTATTCCCCTGCCCCTTGAATTTGGGCTGGCCCATGTCTGCTTTGACCAGTGGAGTACAGTGGAAGGGACATTATGCCAGGCCAAGCTCTTAAAAAGGACTGGCAGCTTCCATCTCCTCCTGTGGGAGGGGTCCTGGGCCGTCATGCTAGAGATCCAGATACCCTATGGCCACCATGTTATGAGGAAGTCGAATCTAAGCATAGAGTGGCTATGTGGAAAGGGAGAAAAAGAGGAGGTGGAGGGGTAGTTTGTTACACATTAGAAAACCAGACTGAACCCCATGATATAAGCTTTTCCTTTCCTATTTTCCTTGAGGTCACATAACACAGTTCCTGTGTCTTGTCTATGTGTGTGAAGCTCGTACATCTCCCACCACACTGGCGGTTCCCTTGAAGTATCTTCAGGTTTGTGGTTGGTTGAATGTGAGAGATTACCAAGAACCTCTCTCTAAAGTTTTTACATTTTCATTTGAAAACTGACAATATCTTCTTTGATGCTCATATAATCTATAGATGCAAGAATCTGTGCTGGGTTTTTTTTTTTTTCTGACACAGAATAGGAACATGTATATAAATATTTTGTCACTACTTTATGGCTAAAATTACAACATGGAATCAACAATTATATGGTAAATTTAGAGTTCTCACCATATTATTTGTCCTTTTGAACAACACAAAGAATATCTATTCAATGAAGTAAGATTTTCCATTCAATTATATGGTCATGTAGATAAATCACTTTGATCCATATTCATTCAGGTATCTCCTGATTTTGACCATGTTTTGACTGTTTTTTCCTCTCTAGAACTTAATGATAATCCATTTATTTATTACATTTATTTTCTTGTTTTCTATCATTTTTTTTCTCTTTAATTTTCTTCTATATCTACTCACACTGCCAAAATATGTATGTATATAAAGTTATTAATTGTTCAAGTTACTCAATAGATTTAAAGTCTCATAACTTCCATGCAAAAATATCCATATATTTTAACTCTGTAAAGGTTATGCTGGAAATAACTGAATTGGTCATGTTGCAAATCAAATATGTGGCCATATAATAAAAGCCCTGAGCATATAATAAATTCTAGCAGACAATTTGACTGAATTCTAATAAAAATCTGAGAGAAAATATATTGTTGTCTTTTATGGGTATCTCAACATTGGAAAGAAATAAGACGAAATTTTTTGTTCCAAGGGAAGTGAAGAGGGGTGGCAGGGGGCTCTTCCTGAAGGGCTCTCATTTTCTGTGCCTTCAGGTTCCTTTCTGTCTTGTCCCATACTGCCCCACCCTCTCCCCCTTTCTTCCTCTGCCTCTCTCTTCCCTCACCCCTCCCCTCATAAGACCGGGCTGGGACCAGAGTCTGGGAGGAGGAGGCAGGCTGAGTACAGAAGTTTGGCGAATTCATTCCTGTTCTTTTTTCACATCTTAAAAGTTTTAAATTGATTTATGAATATATTTGGGATGAAATCCAGTGGCCAGTCCATCTCTCCCATTTATCAGGCCTCTCAGCAGCACGTTTGGTTCTATCACTCTATTCTTCAAACTCCCACTCTCCGCTTGGCTACAACTGGATGCGTCACAGACCTTTCCAACTTAGCATGTCCTAAGCAGAACTCACAGTGCCTCCCCGCTACTTTTCTTCCGTCTTCTTCCCTCAGTAAGAAGTACCACCCATCAGCCAGCTGCTCAGGATAAAAATCCCTGGACAAGATCTTTCCTTTCTTCCACTGACCCCCTACAGTGTATGGTCTCTCAGCAAATTCTCCTAACCTAACTCCCACCTCCCTAGATACCACCAGCTCTCTCCTGCCCTCTGTCGTACTTTCCTAACTGGTGCCCCTGCTTCTAGTCTCGCACGAGTCTCTTCCAAGGGTCAGGCACTGGAGCCAGACAGTGTGAGTTTGAAAACCAGCCTCATCACTTGTATGATGCTGGGCCAGTGTGATCCCCCCTCTGTGCCTCAGAATCCTCATCTGTGAAATGGGGATAATAACAGTAGTACCTCCCTCATACTGTGATTTTGTGAGGACTAATGAGTTGGTACATGTGAAGTACTTGGAACAGCTTCTGGGACACAGTAAACACTTGATGTGTTGGCCATTCTTATGAGTTCGTAATTATTTTGTACACAGTAAGGAGATAGAGGCCCTTTAAAACAAAGGGGATTAGAGGAAATGTACCGTGGTTCTGTAAGATGTTCACATGAGGGAAAGCTGAATGACAGGTATCTGAGAACTCTCTGTACCATTTTTGTAACTCTTCTGTAAATGTAAAATTATCTCAAAGGGAAATGTTACTACCATGATGTGAGCTCTTCCAATTCTTTCTCTTTAGTCTTATCCTGGCGCATTATGATCTCCTTGCCAGTTCCCAGACCAACCTCCTTATGCTCTTCCTCTGGCCCCTCCTCCCCAGGGCTGGACTCTGGTCTTCCCACCTCTTCCTGTGATTCTGCTCAAGGTACCTCCTTAGGGAGGCTTTGGAGACATTCTTTTCCCTCCCCTTTCCCCAACACACTCCCAGCTTTATCCTTCTCTGGAGCACTTAGCCTTATCTGAAAGGTTTGTTTTTCTTTTAATTTGTTTACTTCAGTATTATCTGAGCACCTAGTAGAATGCAAATTCAGGAGGGCAGGGACTTTGTCTTAAGCAGTTCTCTTCCACATGCCTAGGCCAGTTGCGGGCATTTAGTAGTTGCTCAATGTTATTTGTTGAAGGAATAAATGAACAATCAGTATTAAACAATATTAATATTCTTTCTCTATCAGTTTTATTCTACTACTAGTCCTACTATATGAGCATAAGAGAATGTTGAAAATTATCAAATTAACAACTGGGCTATTCAAAATTAAAGTACTGTTTCATTATATTTTAGTCCTCAGTCTAAAGTAAAAATTAGTTTCTGCATGTCCAAAATAATCCTGCCTAGGACAATCACAAAACATTACCTCAATGTAAAGGCAAGGCTTTGATTCTTTTAAAATAAAAATGCATAATTCAATATTCTTTTGGAAAAGATGGGTTTACTCTGCTGTGCGTTAACAAAATTCACCTGAGTAAATTTAAAGATCTAATTGGCTTTAAAGATTTATGAATTAGGCAGCATTTCATCTGGCAAATAGAAGGGAACTTGGAGGAGCTGTACAAAATGGGAAGGTTTTATTCACAGAAATGGTATGGGACAGGGAGGTTATTAGCAAAACTAAAGAAAGGATGATTTCAGGCAGGGTCATCTTCCCTTAGGAGGAAGGGCAGGGGGTCATATTGGGCAGAAGACCTCAATAGTGCTGATTAAGAAATTCTGACTGATTGGTTTAAAAATTCCACTCCTGGGAGAGGCTAAAATTTTCAGTGAGGTTAGGCATAAAGTCTTGCTGGAGCTTGGCACAAGTGACTCCATTTTGCTCCTGCTATTTCTTTTTAATTCTTGTAAAGAATCAGGTAAAAAATGCATTATTCCTCTCTTTATTCTCCATTAGAATATTTTATGGTTAGAGAAAAATAATATGGAATAGAATGTACACAGGTATTGGAGATCCAGCGGATTCCATGTGTCATTTTCGTCTACTGTGACACTATTCAGTTTGATTCAGTAGCAATCAGAAAAGAAAGAACTAGCCTTACTCTTACATATATGAAGCATTGATTTATACTGCACGGACTTGATTATATATAGTCCAGATTATCTGTGGATGTGGATATTATAGAAGCTCAAACTTTCTCAACTGTAAAAAAACAAAAACAAAAACAAAACAAAAAATAACACTGAAACATCCAGTAAGCATTCTGAGAACTGCAGACTCTGGGGACCCATCCTATGCACTCACCGCCCCCCGCCCCCGCCCAAGAAAATGGTGAGGATGGCTTCATGTGCTATATAACTGGCTGGTACATCTGAATGTCATTTTTTTTCAGGCCCAGTAAACTTCAAAATAAAGCAGACTTCTCCCCTAATGATATCAGGTTACTTTTGACCGAAGGAAATGTTTTTTGGTGTTTTTTTTTTAAACATTTTATTTTGACATAATTTCAGACTTAGAGAAAAGTTGCAAGAGTAGGAGAAAGCATTTTTAGACACTCTTCAGCTAGATACCCGGAAGTTAACAGTTACCGTGTTTGTTTCTCTCTTGCTTCATATACCTACGTCCATATATATATTTTTATTCCAAACTGTTTGCCAACATGATGCCCTTTTACCTCTAAAGACTTCATAATGTATTTCTTCGTCACAAGGGTAATCTGCTACAAAACCACATTACAAAGGCCAAAATCAGGATATTAGCAGTGATACCATATTCTTATCTGATATGCGGACCTTATTCAGATTTCACATTTGTCATAAGCATATACCTTCCTGATCACGGGTTGCATTAACCACTGTGTCTCTTTAGTCCACTCCAACCTCATCCCTTTTGTGCCTTTTATGATGGTAATGCTTTCAACAAGTACAGGCGAGTTATTTTGTAGAATGTCCTTCAATTTGCATTTGTCTGATGTTTCCCCCTGTTTAGACTCAAGCTGCCTATTTTTGGCAAGAATGTCATGGGAGTGATATTGTACACTTCCCAGTATGTCATATCAGTCAGCACATGCAGTGGGGTTGTCCCATTGCTGATGGGTTCATTTGGACCACTTGGTGAAAGTGCTGGCTGCCAGGTGTCTCCATTGCAAAGCTAATATTGGGATTTTTATTTAATTAGATAGCAAATACAGCTTAAATAAATCACACTTGATTTTCAGAAATTAATCCTCTGCAGTAAAGTTGTATTTTATTTAGTTTTTAAAGATTTTATTTATTTCCGAGACAGAGAACGAGCAGGAGGAGGGGCGGAAGCAGAGGGAAAAGCAGACTCTCCACTGAGCAGGGAGCCTGACATGGGGCTCAATCCCAGGACCCTGAGATCATGACCTGAGCAGATGCTTAACTAACTGAGCCCCCAGGTGCCCCATAAACTTGTATTTTATTTTATTTTTTCCATAAAGTTGTATTTTAAAGAAAATTCAACAGAAAACATATATACCTCTCTGTCTCTCACTCAAATAAATAAATAAAATCTTTGGGGAAAAAAGAAAACATATACACAAGTAAAAAGCATAGTGGCTTATCAATGTCTGAAAATCAGACAAAAATATCTACAGACATCTCAAAGAGGTATCTCCCCTCCCATGTGCATTGTAGCATTATTCACAATAGCCAAGATACAGAAACAACTGAAGTGTCTGTCAGTGAATGAATGAGTAAGTAAGATGTGCTATGCTATATGTACAATTCAGCCATGAGAAAGAGGGAAATCTGGACATTTGCGACAACATGGACGAAACTGGAGAACATTATGCTAAGTGAAATAAGCCAGACAGAGAAAGACAAATACCGTATGATCTCACTTACATACGGAATCGTAAAAAAAAATAATAATAAAAATAAAAATAAAAAATTTGAACTCCTGGAAGCAGAGAGTAAGAGGTAGAACGTGGTGGTGGAGGGCGGGGAGGTGGGGGAGCTGGGGAGAGGTTGGTCCAAGCTTACAGTTATGTAGATAAATTGGCCTAGAGAGCTAATGTATACTCATGTTGACTATAGCTAATAGGAATGTATTGAACACTGGAAATAT
Source organism: Ailuropoda melanoleuca (assembly GCF_002007445.2). Classification (NCBI taxonomy): domain Eukaryota; kingdom Metazoa; phylum Chordata; class Mammalia; order Carnivora; family Ursidae; genus Ailuropoda; species Ailuropoda melanoleuca. The sequence continues at coordinate 103,309,215 of NC_048227.1, read as the reverse complement.
GCTAAGAGAATAGATCCTGGGCACTCTTATCACAAAAAAAAGTGGTAACTGTGAGGAGATAAGATAATTAGCTTGATGTAGTAATCATTTCACTATGTGAATGAACATCAAATCATGTTATGTACCTTAAATATACACAATTTTTATTTAAAGCATATAAATAAATGCTACAAATCTGCAGGCTCTTATGTCTAAGACGCAGAATCTTTAGCAATTAAGTACACGAGTTAGATGATTTCACACACGCTTTATACTCAGCTTTGTCTTCCTAATGCGTCAAAGCTTGAGAACTAAGGCCATGAGTCGTCTACCTGAAATAGAAGATCAAACAGTGACAACCTATTTGAAAGAAAAAAATCCGTATTTCTTTTCAAACTTCTACTATTGAAGTACAGATAATACTGCCTAAAATGGGTTTATTGTATGGTGTTGGCTTATACATTGGATTTATCTGAAGTGAACTTTGTTTTTCCCACTGATGAAGTCCTTAGAATAGAGTCTAGTGAGAGAAGAATTAAGAGAAAGCTGGGGCGCCTGGGTGGCTCAGTCAGTTAAGCGTCTGCCTTTGGCTCAGGTCATGACCCCGGGGTCCTGAGATCAAGCCACACATCGGGCTCCCTGTTTAGTGGGGAGCCTGCTTCTCCCTCTGCCTCTGCCTGCTACTCCCGCTGCTTGTGTGATCTCTCTCTATCAAAAAAGTAAATAAATAAAATCTTTAAAAAGAGAGAATTAAGAGAAAGCTTACTGTGATGTGGTCCTTCTGCAGCGGGCTCACTCTTGCAGGATGCCAGCAGGTGCTCCCCCCACAGGACACTGGTCCTCCTTCAGCCCGCTTTTGCTTTTGTGTTTACTTCCTCTAGACTCTCTGGTTCTATTTCAGAAGCAGGTTTCTTGATGACGTACCATATACTCTACCTGGATGCTGTTGAAATTAGAAGCTTTTATTCCCAGGAAATATACCACTTCCCATTATGATAGTCATTCTATAAGAAATCAAGCTATAAAACTAAATGCTGCAAATATTGTATCTAAATTACAGCTCGATAGGGTTGCCAGATAAAATCCAGGATGCCCAGTTAAATTTGAATTTCAGATAAATGAAAATATCTGGGACATACTTACAATAAAAAGAAAAAAATAATCATTGTTTTCAAATGTAAGTAGGTATCCTATATTTTTATTTGCTCAATCTGAGAGCCCTAGGTTTATGCCAGAAGAAGTTCTGTGCCTCCTCCAAGAACTTCTTTGGTTTTATTTTATAGGGATTATAGTATCCTCCTGGCTCTGATCACTGGGAAGCAAAGCACCAGATTTGTGGCCCACACAAAACAGGATGCTAGGCCTTCAGATGTACACTTAGCGCAGCGGTCCAGCCTGCCACCTGGGGCAATCTTGTATTTATTTGCACCTTTTTCCTCCTCTATTAAAGCACCGACAACAACATCAAGAAATTACCTTGTTTATTGCAAATTACCCCTAAGCTGCCTCATCTCCTTTTATTTACCGAGTTACAGGATGAATTAAAATATCTACATAACATACTTATGGTTGATGCCTATACAGTAAATAAATTTTTAATCTGAAAAACAATTAACTCTCTTTTGATGCAATCTTACTAATGCTTACAGAATATTGGTAGACCAGCCTCAAGAACTAAATTTTACTTTGAGTTTTAAATTAAAAAATCCCAGCTTCAGACTACAATATTACATACTTCTAGAAACATTAGGAGTCATTCACACCAAAGACTAAAATAAGGAGATTTTATGCACTTAATAGATTGTATTGCTAGAATCCGACACTCAAATTAGGTTACACATGGTGTGTTTCGTGTATTAAAAACATCTTTAAAAAAAAAAACAGAAACAAATCTGATCTTGGAATAGCATGCATTTTAAAGTACTCAGTGGAGTAATTTTTATTTGAAAGGAGTTTTGTTTTGTTTTAGAGTTAAAAAAGTAAAACAAATCTTGATTTTTGTTTCTGAAACGAGCTCCATTACACAGACATATAATGATGCCTTAATTTTTTAAGTAAATTACTAGCATCTCTATAACGCCTTCTTAAAGTTTCCTAAACTCTATTTTAGTGGAAATTTAGGAAGTGATGGATGGATTCTCCTCGCTTGTTTTCCATAGCTTTTAAACATGGGCTACCGTCCATCAGGAAGGAAGGTTGGCTCTCCTTCTTGGCCATACTGCTGGGACCAGACAGAGAGATGCCTCCTGCTTGTCTTACATCTAAATTACAGGAGAATGGGATTTATGCAGGCTATAAATCTAGTCCGAATAAAGCCTTTAAGTGGTAACCAATTTTGTGGTGTATAAGTATCATTGATTTGTTAATCTGAGAGTGTTTTTACAAACTGATTTGGATTAGTTCTGATGGCAGAGCCATCTTCTGGCCCTTCAGTAGTGGTGAGTGTAGTGAATAAGGCAGTGAAAATTAACCCATTGGCCCCACCTATAAATTTAAATCACAGCCTTTGAAACGAGACAGCAGCCTCGTTACAAGCAGTTTGCTATCCTGTATTATACTATCCAGGCTGTAGAGACCATTTTTTTCATAATTGGTAATTGTTGCTCCAGATTCAGGAGGCCAAGGCTTGAAGCACTCTGGGGACTGTGGGCTTTGCGAGGATAAATCCTCAAGACGTATGAGGCACTTTGCAGGAAGGCCAGCTGAACTAATTCTCCGGAGACATTCTGTATAAGGCACTATTAAGATGAATTTAGATTTAATTTAAGAAGTTATATTTGTCTGTTCTAAAACACAATGACAAAGACGTCTTATGTTCTCTAAAATTTTATATCAGAGAATATAGAACAAAAGGATGTTCTTTCAACAAGAAGGATGCAAGGATAGTCTTCCCAGAGATGCACAAGAGAGAAATTTTCTTCCAGTGGAAATAGCAGGATGAAAAAGGAAAGTTACAGAGGTAGCTTTCAGTCCTTAGACTTAACAACAAAGTCTCCTTTAGAAATGGAGCTTAAGGTGTGAGCATAGAACCAGCGCTTGCCACTTGAGGACTAGGGTGATTGTTTTTCCCCACTCAAGCAAGTCATCAGGGTACCTGGAGCAAAGATGGGCAAGAATGAAGCACACAGGAAAAAAAAAAAAAAACAAAGCTCAGTTCCCCTCAAGTTCCAGTAACTTCTATTTTGCTATGACAATATTCTGGCAAAAGCCAAAGATGCAAAGTAGGCTTAGGATTGTACGGAGGGGAAGCAATTGGAGGGCTTGTTCCTTACAAATCTGCCCTTACAGAAAAAAAGAACATGATTTTTTTAAAAAATGGGTAAGTCAGGGAACCAAAAGAAGGAGTCACTGAGATTTCAGATACGTGCCTGGCTTGGGTGACCTCCACAGTGTTGCAACTTCAGAGTTACATAGCAAGAGCCAGTTTTGTTTGGGGGGGGTACTGGGGGACACCACCTCCTTAGTCTGGCTTCAGGATTGCTAGGGAAGGGCTGGGTATCTACCCAGCCTCCTGCAGCAAACCCAGAAACGTTACCACCCCGTGGGGTCTTGCAAGGTTGTCAGTATCCTTATGTCCATAACTGGGGACAAAGAAATTCTTAGATGATTGGGCTATAATTCAGTACCTATTTAATAGACAACCAACTGAGAGAAAGTTTCTGTTCCAGGTTAGATACTTGGAATTCAGAAAAATTAGCCAGGGTTTGGATGAACTTTAACACCTTATTGATAGAGGCACCAAATTCTGGAGGCAAGTGAGTAGACTCTATTTTGACTTCAGAATAGAATCTTGGGTTTCAATTTCTCTTTTTTGGGAGAGCATATCTATCTGCAAAAGAGAACTGACTTCTGTTTCCTAAGAGCTCATCTGCTAATACTGATTATTCTTTATTTGGAATTATTCTGACATAACTGTAGTCATTTCCAAAGCAAGACTCAGTCATCCGTCACAGAAAGCCATGATGCTCTGCCAAGCCAGTGGAGTGCTATTTTTTGCAAATACAAGAAATCCGAAGCTCATTTATATGAAGCTAATATATCAGCAAAACCTTCTTTTCCAAAGTGTATCTTGTAGACTATGTTTTCTCTGAGCTCTCAGCGAGCATCTAACAGAGACTGTGCGCATCAGAAAGAGAGTGTAAGTGCTTAACTCACACTTTGGGGCTTCCTCCCAAAGGCCAACCTGGAAAGGAATATGGACTACAGATAAAATTGGAAAGAATACATAATAGGTTTTATTATTATTATTATTATTATTATTATTATTATTATTATTATTCCTCCTAATGTAAATGTCGGGAAGAAGAGGAATTGGATTCAGAAATGTTCTCTTTGGTTCATCTCCAGATAATAAATAGGGCTGCACACGAATGGGAAAGCCATTTTGACCTTTGTTGACAGAGCCAAAGCAATGCATTCTTTATGAAATAACACTGCATTGCTAATAAAGCGATCCCAGCAGCCAGGCTTGTGCTGTTTAATTTGTTTCCATGGTGTGCTGGTGTAATTCTGACGTGCTGAAAGATCACCGCCCAGAGACTCGTACCGCAATTGTTGCTGAGCCCATTTTCAATATAACATTTGTTGTTGTGGTGCAGGGGGTGTCTTCTAGGAAGCAATATCCTGTAGGAAGCTGGGTGGAGAATCCCCCTAACGTAGACTGGAGCTGGCATTGCAGCTTCAGTGTATCTCACATCATCTATGTAAATAGATAGCCACTGCACTTTTTCTACCGACTAGAATGGCTCTTCTCTTTCAATAAAACCAGGGAATCCTCCACGTTATTTCTTGTACAGATGGCAAAGTTTTAGGGACACATGCACAAACATATTCTTACAATAACAGGACAGCCATAGAGTTTGGGATGGTTTCTTTTCTTCTCTTTTTCTCCTTTTTGGCATGTAAACATTTTAATAGAGAATCTATTATTACATTAAACTAGCTAATCTTACAAAATAGGCTTTTTAGACTATATTTAATCTCAGTTTTTCCATGCCCATCATATCCAGAGCATGTGGGTGACTGCTTCGTGAGTCACCAGCTAAAAGTAGAAAGGTTGGGCTCTGGTGTCCTATTTGATTGGGAAGCTGGAAGGACAGCCTGTATCGAGCACACACATTTTTCATAATTATGTTGCCTGCAGGGTTGCCACCTGTCCTAATTTGATCTGATTAAGGTGAAATGCAAAAACTGTCCTCATTTCTCTCTGAGTGGAGTGGTGCCAAGCTTCATCTTGGAAAGGAAGAGGAGATGAATGCATACACAACAGAGGAGGGAGGAGGGGATGGGAACACATCAGCCGGTCTCTGGGACCCTGGGAAGGTGGGAGAAATTGGCCTCAGTGCTATTGGGGATATAAGCTTGTAGACACATTCTGACAAGGATTTTAGCAGGAACTATCAAAATGTTGAATGCAATAACACCTTACCCAGCAGCAATTGCACTTTGGGAAATGTATCCTAGTTGATCATCTGAATGGCTGCAAATATACATGTACAGGTGACTCACTGACACACATCTCATCCCTCAGGGTTTGGTTAAAGGATACGCATATAACAGACAGGTGAGCAGCCATGAAAAATGATGATGTATATCTGTATTATTTGGCAAAAAAAGATGTTCATTCACGTTATCAGGTTAAAAAGAACAAGCTACAGAATTTCCTGATGCCGCATATTTAAAATCATGTGCATGTGTATGCAGTAAGTGAATTATCTAGAAGAATGTTGATGAAAATATTAATGATGACCATCTCTTGGTGGTAGAATTGCTACTTTTCATTTCCTCTACTATTTTAATATTTTACAATGTTCATGTTTTCATTTTGGAAAATGCTTTAAAAACACAGAGAATTATAAACCTTAAACATCTCCTCTTCAAACAGGGGGAAACTCTGAACATGATAATCTAACACCAACACTTGTAAGAAAAGAAAAATGTATACACGTTGTTGCCATATCCCTGATAGCACTGAGCCGTTATGCAGCCAATTTTTTTCTTAATTTCTTGTCCCAAGATGGATTTTTTGTCTTAAGCATTCTCTTTTTAGAACAGCGTAACACGATTTGTCCTAACTGCTACCTAGTCGTGTATTTGTATAGATATTTTTCTCATTTACCCTGAAAATTTTAAAGAAGATAAAACAACGCTGTGCATATTCAAGGAACTAGATATAACCCCTCCCCTTCGTGCTCAGAGTAATAGCATATCACCAAACACAGATGAAAGGCAAGAGTCAAACAGAAAAGGCTTCAGGTTTTCTGGTACACTCTACAGGTTTTCATCACAGAATTCATCAGTAAACCATGACTTTATTTTGGTTGAAGGTTTTCAAGATCTTACAGAATCACCGTTTGTGTTTTGAAATAAGGCATCTAAGTAGAAAGATGTTAGTTGGAATGTAGCCATTGGCACCAAGATGTTACAGAATCTTTATCCTGGTATCAGGCCTATGTTGGAGCCAACCCGAATGATATAGTTGTTGAGCCCACCCCAACCTGGGGTAGGTGTGGATCCAAGTTGTAAGACAGAGCTCTCAACTCAGCTCATGTGTTTGCAACAATTATATCTGGTTGACTCTATTATAATATCAATACTAGTATACAAATGCAGTCTTTTCCAGTTTAGATTCTGTCTGATTTACCCAACATTGTAATGTGTAGATCATCAAAGGAATGCTTTCAATTTTGGAGGTTCTAAATTGCTCTGTGATAATCTCAGTATTTTAACAAGAGAGCTGGTTTTCTCATACAGGAATATTTCTATTATAAATAAGATAGATTTTCAAAAGAATTGAGTTGTCCTTCCAAGTTCTGCTTTTAAAGTATCCCTTTTAAGACTTATCTTCTGGGGTGCCTGGGCGGCTTAGTCAGTTAAGCATCTGCCTTCAGCTCAGGTCGTGATCCCGGGGTCCTGGGATCAAGCCCTGCATCAGGCTCTCTTCTCAGCGGGGACTCTGCTTCTCCCTCTGTGCTCTCTCTCTTTCTCTCTCTCTCTCTCATGTAAATAAATGAAATCTTAAAAAAAACAAAAAACACACTCTCTTTTTTTCTGTGAACCAGGGTGTCCTTTAGAAACAGGGCTTTACACTTTGGCAAAAAGCTTAGACAAAAATGACGATGCTATGTGACCACGTTCCACCTTTGAGTAATGTGTGGAGTCCTGCACAGTTACACCAAAAACTCCTTTGCTCATCTCGGGAGTGTATTATACAAAATAGACAAAGTGTAGGTATATCTAAGTGCAGGTGAGTGAAGGCTGCTGGGAGCAACGTGAGCAGGAGCCTGTTTTCTTAAGCTTCGTCTCCTCAGTTCTCTGAGGAGTAACTACTGATGGAAGAACGCATACATGCATGTGGCTGTTAGGCCCCTCCTCTGTCCAGCCCCAGCCACATAAGATGGGGGGAAGACATATCTAAATGTCCTAGAGGCTTTTTCAGTTCACACAGCCCTCCCCTCCAAGATCCAAGCCCCCCAACCCCAAAGGCAGTGTCACATCCCCATGAGGTGCGACCTGTGTCTCCCCAAGCATATGACTATGCCCACATTACCCAGGATCCCTTACCCATCTTTTACAGCATTTGCCCCCCAAACTTTCCCTCTCCTCTGGGTTCTGGAGAACCACTGAAAAACAGAATGGGTAGAGTTTACAGGATATGGATAGCTGTGAAAATGGAAATAATAGATACAGGTGACTCAGTATGCCAAAATGTGATCCTAGTTGCAGAGCTTTTGAATCTAATGATGGTCGTTAAGATGGAAGTCTCTGGAAGAGTGTGGAAGGTTTGAGCACCTGGCCAGAGAGTGTGTGATGCTCAAGGCTTGAGGCACGTGCCAGACCACCTCTGCATGCAAGGATATTTGATACATAAAATTAAGATGTCCTCCCTGCCGTGTTCTACTTTTAAAACCTCTTCATCCTGGAAATTTCTCAACATGGAAAGTAAGGAAAATAATACTGCAGGGAGCCTCTGCATACCCACCACTCAGCCACAGTGACCCTCAAGTTATAGCCCATCTTCTTCAGCCATACCTCACTCACTGGATTATTGGGACGCAAACCCCACAGAGCATATCATTACATTTAGAGCTACCAAATGATGAAGAATGGTTTACTAAACATACCCACACTATCTGGATCATACCTAAAATATTAATTTTAATTCCTTAATAGTATCAAATATCAAGTCATTTTTAAGATTTTTCTTGTTGTCTCATAATTTTTTACAGTGCAGTTTTTTAAGTCAAGAGCCCAAAGAAGTCCACACATTGCATTTGGTAGCATGTCTAATGGGTCTTACGTATCTCTTTCTCTCTGACTTTAAATTCTTGCGATGCATTTGTTGAAGAAACTGTGCCATTTGCCTTAGAGTTACCCACATTTTGAATTTTGCTGTACCCCTGTGAGTGTTGTAAGAGGAGGTGGTTTGCAAATTTAGCACACATGTAATATCATTGGGAAGACTTGTGAAAATGCAGATTGCTGGGCTCCCCCCCGTAGTTTCTGATTCAGTCAGTCTGGGGCTGGGCCTGAGAATCTGCATTTCTAATAAGCTCCCAGATGATGCTGATGCTGCTGGTCTGGGCACCACACTTTAAGAACCATAGGTGTAAGTAATCCTGTGTCCCCTGTATCACCTTTAAGTTCGTATTTCAATCCAAAGGTTTGATCTAAGTGAGAGATTTTAGTTTTTATAGGAATCATCAGAAATAGTATTATATACTTCTATTAGGAGGCACAGTCCTTGGTCCGTCTTTGTGGGGATAGCAGCCATTGATGATTATTACTTAATTTCATTTGGCTTTATGAGTTATTTATATTACAATAATTCTATTGTATTAGAATCCCTTTTTTAATTTAATAACTGCAATAGTTTTATTGAAAGAAGTTTTCCTTTATCAACTATTTGGTTACTCAGAGGTGTGATTTATATGTTAAATGTAGATTAAATGCTTGATTTTCCCCCTTTTATTTACTAGTTTTAAGGAAAATAAATTGTTTTCCTAGTATCTTCAAAGGTGAAAGATGAGATTTAAAAAAAATCTTTAGAACTCATGAATTTTAACATAATGCATTTGAATATATTGTAGTTCTTATTTTCACTGGTGCTCAGATTATTCTGTCTTCAGCCACTGTGATCCTCTCTGTTGGCTCTTGAATCTTTTGACATCACCCGTAGTTAATTGAGATATAATTGACATATAGTATTATATTAGTTTCAACTGTACAACATAATGTTTCAATATTTGTGTATATATTGTGAAATGACCACAAGTCTAGTTAAGATCCATCATCATACATGATATCAAATTTTTTTCTTGTGATAAGAACTTTTAAGATCTACTCTTTTAGCATATTTCAAATATACAATACAGTATTGTTAACTATAGTCATGTGCCGTACAATACACCACCAGGACTTATTTATTTCATAACTGGAATTTTGTACCTTTTGACCCTGTTCACCCATTTTACCCACTCCTTAACACCCACCTCTGGGAACTGCCAATCTGTTCTCCCCTGTCAATGAGCTCAGGGTTTTTTTGTTGTTGCTGTTGTTTGGTTGGTTGTGTGGTGTTTTTTTTTTTTTCCAGATTCCACATATGAGATCATGCAACATTTGTCTCTGACTTATCTCACTTAGCATAATACCTGCAAGGTCCAACATATTGTTGCAAATGGCAGGATTGCCTCATTTTTTATGGCTAAATAATACTCCATTATATATATGTATATAATATATGTTTTAAAGGAAAAATTTATCATGAGCTTATACTGATCTTGTTGTCAAGGTCAAGATGTGCCAGTGGAAAGAGAGGCTTGATACCCAAACCCAAAGTCTGTGTAGCTCCATGAGAGCAAGACTCTTGCCTGTCTCCATGACTGTTGGATGCCACTTCCCCAAGTAGTTTCAACAAGTATGTGCCCAACAAATATTTGAATGAATGAATGGCTTCCCTCACCACCAACTCTCCAGGGAACATCACCAGAACCTCAGTATTATAAGAATTAATCCCTCTATCTCAGAAACTGTCTATAATAAAAAGCACATTAAAGACCATTTAAAGAAAATAGCGTGGGTTTATATAGTCAGTGTTGATGTGGGGATTGGGCAGTCATTTGGCCAGTGCGATTGATACCAATGATAAATGTTTAGAAAAGTCAGGCCAACCCAAACAAAAAGATCTCATTTGGGGCCTGATTATCTGTCCGTGCTCTCTTCATCAATCGCATCCACCACATGGTTCCTCCAGCAGCTACTTCTCTTAGGACAGGGAGCCTGGATCAGCTGTGCAGTTGCGAGCATGGATCTGAGCAGAGAAGCCATGGCCAGCTCTCAGGCCAGGCAGAGAAGAAGGTTCCCCAGGGAGCACTGGTCTAGAATGAAAGAAGAAGCTGAAGAGCTGGGGGGTCTGTGCATAGACACACACACGCCACGCATGTCTGCCTCAAGTACCAGCACTGAGGCACAAGCTTGTAAAGCTAGTACCAAAATAAGAGTCGTAATGTTGATGGCAATTTCTTTTGCTATTGGAATGAGTTCAGTCATGATGCAGGGTGAATATAATCACTGTGTCGTGTTTTATATCCATCAGCAGTTTCATGGTGATCATGATAGTAAATGTGCAGATTTTAGAGACTGTGAGACGTCCCCCAGGCTTCACTCAAGGGAGGAAATGGGCACCTGTCATCAGACTGGGGGCAAACTGGAGGGACAGGGAATGTTTGGTAAGGATGGCTGGTGGGTCAAAGCATGTCCCTTGTCCAAGCCACAGAAGAAGACCAGACAGAGCAGCTTGGCTTGGCAGACCAGGGATACGTATTGGAGCTCCAAGCTAGTGCAGTCTCCTCCGAAAGCCCAGTGTCTTCTCTGACAAAGCTATTTAAGCACAACTAAGACACGTACAGTATATGGCCTCTGTTTAAGCACAACTTGAGAATTTTCAATAGAAATCTCCTTTTATTGCAATGTTAACAGCTTTTCCCTTTATCCAGCGGAAATATCAATCTGAGAAACTAGACATAGATGAGCAGAAATAAGAAAGTAATTATCACCTGCGTTTCCTCCACTAAGTGAAAATCACCATCAGTATAGTGGCACGTGGTCTTCCAGTATTTTTCCAATGCATATGTAACCATTTTATCAAACCAGAATCATCATATGCATGCTGGTTTGTAATCTGATTTCTTTACGTAACACCACATCACAGACACCTGTGCTCATCATTAAATAGCCCCTCACAGTATCATTCTAACTCCGTTCCATCCTTGGCCGTTGCATGTGCTCGGAGTTCAGACCCGCACCTCCTCTGCCCCTTGCTGTCCCTGGCTGGTCCCCAGTGTCATGGCTTTAAGCAGCTTCTACATGTGTGTGTTTCTCTACTTTGAACTTCTTTTTTTTTTCTAGATTTTTTAATTTATTTATTTGACAGAGAGCTAGGGAGAGAGCAAAAAGTAGGCAGAGCAGCAGGCAGAGGGAGAGGGAGAACCAGACTCTCTACCGAGCAGGGAGGCCAACGCAGGGCTCCATCCCAGGACCCTGGGACCATGGCCTGAGCCCGAAGGCAGATGCTTAAGCGACTGAGCCACCGAGGCGCCCCTCTACCTCGAACTTCTAGAACTCCACACTGGACGAACTGTCCCCTCTACACGTCGATGGCTAATAGGCATCTGAAATGGAACCTATTCAGCATTGGACATCGGATTGGACGCTCACTCCACCCCCAAACAACCCCCTCCCACAGTCTCAGCCAACGGTATTCTTAACCTTCCAGGTGCTCGGCCTAGAACCTTGCTGTCATCTGTGACCATGACCTTTCTCTCCCACCAGCCATCTGTCAGCAAATCTGTCAGTCTGTCCTCAAAGTATATCTGGATTCTGACCAATTTTCACTTCCTCTCCACCACCACCCTCGTCCAAGCCACCGTCATCTCTCACTTGCACAGGGTCATAGCTTCATAGCTGGCTCTCTGCCTCAGTCTGCTCACTACGAGCTGTTCTAACACAGTAGCCAAACTGAATTTTTTTTAAGTGAAACAGATCATGTTACTCCTCTGCTTAAAACCTTCCAGTACCTTCCCATCTTATTAATACTAACAGCCTGAATCCTTAGAAATGGTTTAAAAGGACCCTGCCTGGAGGGTGGGGAGGACCTCTTTGCCTACGACTCTATTCTCCTTTGCCCACCCTGCCCACTGGCTCCCACAACATCCCATCAGCACACGCTTCCTCCTCCCACATGCCTGCTTGCTGTGTCCTCCGCCTACATCCTCCTCCCCCAGGTAGCATCTTCTGGGGGATGTTTTTCTAATCACCCACATAGAATAGTTCTCTGTCGGGCCCCATCACTACTCTATTGTTTTGGGTGGCACCCATCAACATTTGGCATTCTGTTATTTGTTTCTTTCCTGTCTGCTTTCCCATCTAGAATATAAGTAACATGAGGGCAGAGGCCTTTCTGTTTTGTTCGCTGTTGTATCCCCACTACATAAAACAATGCGGGCAGTAAATATGGGTTGAATGAATGAGCCAGAGTTAATTTCAGTATGTCTAATAACAGTACGTACTTTCTCCCATAAATATGCCCTTGTTTTTCTCTTCCTATTTAAAAACTACACCGTGAATAATGAGGAATAGAAAAAAATATGGAGGATGAGTTATTTTGTTTTAAATCTTCCCCAGATAACTATTAATGAACCACATTATTAATAGTAGTCTAGATAATAAGATGAGGCAAGTATGGCAAAGTTTCTCTGCTTACAGGCAGTCTATTTTCTGAAAATTCATTTCTTTCGTGCATCAGAAGTGACTAGGAGTATCTCATTTGCAACCCTCCCATGTATTTCCACTGGATGGATTGTGGGGGTGCATCGAAGCCTTCCTTCTTGTGGTTAGACACCTATTTTCAAAAATAGACCAGCTTCGGCTATCCTAAAACCTGTAGTCAGTGACGAAGCGTGAAGCATAGAAAGGAATTCCTGTGCGTTGGCACTCACTGGCTGGACTTGGCTTTGACAGCCTCTGCGCACACAGTTCAACAGCCGCGCTTCCCCAACCCTCTCCTTGAAGTCCCCAGTGAAAACCCCAGCCTTCTAAATCAATGTCGATTGGATTCCATTTTCCCCACTTCCTATCACGTTCCTATCCCTTGCTCGTTACTAATGGCCTGGGCACAGCGCTGTTCACAGAGTCCATAAATCAGTCTTGTTCATGTTGTCCAGTGACTCAGCCCTGGGGCTGCTGCCATGTTTGTCATTTTCTTACCATCTTCCATTTTAACGCATCGTCTCTGTTTAACATCCTATCTCTGATTCCAGATTTTGTGGGCCTCTTCTCTCTCAACACTCCCATCCCCAAAAAAGTACTCCTTGTGCTTTTGTACTTATTGGACGTGATAGCTAATTAACATTTGCAAAGCCACCAAATAACCAAAACGCAAGCACAGCACATACAGTTCAGACCACAATTGGTGAACCGAGCCCAAAACGTCAACACACTAACCTCATCCTCCAGGATGAAGCCGCAGTTGAGGGGCTTTCTCACTGGAGCAGCTTATTCCAATCCTGGAAAGTTCTGAAGGTAAATGTGGGTGGGTCTAAGAACTTCCAAAAGGACATTGCAGATGACTGAAGGTTTTTACCAGGATAATCGTCAGCTTTGAAACACTGACTACACCAGAGTCTATTCCTTTTCATTTTGTAGTTGACAAGGGCTTAAAGCAAACAGTCTATAAACCAATGGAGGTATTCAAGGCAAAATGGCTGGATTCAGCTGTGTAGAAGGGCTCGTTCTCAGGCCATGGTGCTGTCAGCTGGGCAGCACAGAGGATGTGAATGGACCCCAGTCTTTGCCAGCGGTTGGTGTGGTAACTGGAAACTTGCTCAATGTGTGAGGCCTCATTATCCCTCTGCTCTCAAGGCTCCTCTAGCAGCAAGGCCGTGAGGGCTGTACTTCAGAAGATAGATCACAGACTTGGACTCCTTGGTAGAACTTTGCTGACAGACAAGAATTACTCATATTTAGTCATCTTAGCTAATTAAATAATGATCACTGATTTTCATGTAGGAAGATATAAAGATCTATACAATCAAATCATAGTACATTAACAAATAGAGCTGATGCTCTATTTTTTTCCCCATCACAGAAGCTGTTATTTGTCCTTGAAATTGGATTTTTGGTTTTATTTATCTTGTCTCTTTCCAATGTATATCACACCAGCACACAAACTTTAAGTATCTGAGCTATGTAAAAAAAACGATGATGAATCTAAGTGGCAGCCCTTAGAAAGCTGAAAAAATTATTGTTTGTTGTGTTTTTTTTAAGAATTTGAAATATGCCTTTCAATAACGAATGCAATTATGCCCACACTAAGACAAATAAAAGAAACAAAAAGCTTAGCGCTAAAGCAACTGGGGAAATTACTGAAATAAATTTAAAATGCAAAAAGTCAGAAACAGAATGCTGTTAAGTACTTATAAAAATATAAACTTTTTTGTTCCTTCTCCCACCCCACTTCATCCCTTCACTGATCTCTTCATCTCGTCTTTAGGCCCCCTTTAGAATTGTATCAATTCCTAAAATCCAATTACATTTATTTCTTTAATATTGTTTGCGATATTATTTATTCCCTCAAATGGAGTAATGCCTATATATGTCCTGAGGAAGTCCATTTTAAAGAACCATTCTATGGGTCGCCTGGGTGGCTCAGCCAGTTAAGTGTCTGCTTTCGGCTCAGGTCATGATCCCAGGGTCCTGGGATCAAGCCCCGCGTTGGGCTCCCTGCTTAGTGGAGAGCCTGCTTCTCCCTCTTGCTCTGCTCCTCCCCCTGCTCATGCTCGCTCTCTCTCTCTCTCTCTCTGTCTGAAATAAATAAAAATCTTTAAAACTAAATAAATAAAGAACCATTCTAGGACAAAGTGTAGTATTCAAAAAAAAATATTGGAAGTTTCCAGTTTATAAACAGGGAATCTCCCAAAAACTTGTATGTCCATAAATTGTTTGGTACTCAGAATTCTTTTACCCTAAAGAAACCTCATTAACTTAACCATGGTAATTAGTCACCCAGATAACATACTAAACCTGCTGAATGAAGCTTTTTCTGATATAATGTACATAATCTCGGTCTCCTGTTTGATTGGATGCACTCAGGGATTTAACCCCAGAGGTTCTTTCCCCCAAACAGCTAAGTAGACATTGACACGCTCATTTGGGTAAACAAACCACCTACAGGAAAACATGTTTGAGGGGCCACAAAATGGGGTCTCCATTGCTTCCCCCTTTCCATTCTCTTGTTTCAACCAAGAATGAACTTCTGGGGGCGCCTGGGTGGCACAGCGGTTGAGCGTCTGCCTTCACGCTCAGGGCGTGATCCCGGCGTTATGGGATCGAGCCCCGCGTTAGGCTCCTTCGCTATGAGCCTGCTTCTTCCTCTCCCACTCCCCCTGTGTTCCCTCTCTCGCTGTCTGTCTCTGTTTCTGTTGAATAAATAAATAAAATATTAAAAAAAAAAAAAGAATGAACTTCTGAGAGCAGCAGGACAAGGAGATGGTGGGCTGGGAGCACTTTCCACTCTGAGAGCCTCATGTTCCCAGTGGTCACTCATGTGTGTTGAGTTGACTATCAAAATTAAATTTGGAATCCGAAGGATATCAGATTACCAAAACACCACCTGTAGAAATTTAAAGGCAAAAAGCATTTACAGTATAGGTCAATAGCAAAGGAAGTGTTTTATGAAATACAGAGGTGTAGGCAAAGTACCAAGAATATACACACTGAGAACAATTTTCTAATTTTTTAAGACTGTTTTGATATAACAACTCACAAATAAGAAAAATTTTAAATGTTTTTAATTTCTGTGACTTCATTTTCTCTCTTGCCTTTCATATACTCCGTGTCCGTTCTCCCAGATTACCACCAGAAAGTCCCCTGATCGAGTAAAGTGTTTATTAGGCTTACTGCGGAGAGGGAGACCTCACCACGCTAACAGCCGTGGGGCTCTTACAGGAAGGAGATGCCAGGATTTATAGGGATTGGGGGTCTGGCTTAAGTGGGAAGGCTGACTGAAGTGGGGCAAGATTCATGACATAAAAGGTGGGGATTGGTAGACACAATGAGTCAAAGTTTTCGAAGGGGGGCATGATAAGAAACTGTTGCCTGATACATGAACCTTTGCCCAGGTAAGCAGCAGTCTACTGTCCTGTTAAAGGAGATGGCTGCTCAGATGAGCAAACTGTGGTAAATTATTTGCAGAAATGCCTTGAAACAGTGGAGTTATTTTCTTTTTTTTTTAACCCATATTATTTTTTATTTAAACTATAATTGTTTTGTTTTGTTTTAATAATAATTTTTTATTATGTTACGTTAGTCACCATACAGTATATCCTTAGTTTCTGATGTAGTGTTCCATGATTTATTGTTTGTGTATAACAAACAGTGCACCATGCAATACGTGCCTTCCTTAATACCCATCACCGGCCTATCCCAATCCCCCACCCCCCTCCCCTCCGAAGCCCTCAGTTTGTTTCCCAGAGTCCGTAGTCTCTCATGGTTCATTCCCCCTTCTACCCCCCCTTCATTCTTCCCTTCCTTCTCCTACCAATCTTCCTGCTATTTCTTATGTTCCAAATGAGTGAAACCATATGATAATTGTCTTTCTTGCTTTTCTGCATTTCAAGCTTATCTTCTGAGGCAGGAATTTTCTGAAACAATTAGGTCCCAGTTCTCAGCCCCAGTAGCCAAGCTGTGTGGTTGCAGGTGCTTGCAGTTCCCATCTGCGTGCAGACAGCTGCTTGGTTCCCGTACATACCAGGTGCCTCCAGCCTTCAGGCCTCTGATCCTTTTTCTCCTCCTTCTTTCTCTCTTCTTTCTTTCTTTCTTTTTTTTTTTTTTAACACCTCCTTCTTGACTGCTTATGGCACACTCGGCTGTGACTCTATTTATGTGCATGTTACTCCTTCTGCATGCTCCGCAAAGCCAGAGCCCCTTCCGGATTCACTTCTGCTCTCCCTGTAGCACCTGGCCTCGTACACAGTAGACACACACAGATAAGTGATTCAGCATGGAATGAGCGACTGTTTGGTTAGAACTCACCTCCCGCCAGTAACAATAATCATATTTATTAGTGGTAGTGAAATGAAAACACCTGAGAAATACCTGGCTGCCTCTCGTTATCAATGGGTCCTGTTCTTCGGCAGCTCCTCGCTGGAGGATGGGTCATTTCGTTCCCCGGGAATTGATTCAGAAGGGACCTGTGGATTAATACGGCAGCTACAACAGACCAGAAACTATACCAGTGTGCATTTCAATTAGGAAATGACAAACATCTGAGCTTAATACACCCTATTCTGAGCTCCAAGAAGAGGCTTCGTGTGCTTTGTGGGTAGTACTGCCTCATCTCTAAGTGAGGAACTGAATAAGTGATATTTATGGCTCCTTTCGGCTTACTCTTAAGGCTACAAAATCTGCTCAGAGGAGCCATGCTTGCAACACCGTGTTGATATTAGAAGGTGTTCCTTCTTTAAACTTCATAATATCTTCATGATAAATACATACTCAGGTCTACAAGTTTTTGAATTTTTATTCAACTTTTTTCAAGGTCTCTTCATATGTACTTCAGGTTTTCTTGTATTTTTTTTTAATTATGAAAAGTTACAAAAAGGCAAGGAGACCTAGGAACACAGTGAACGCTCAGGAACCCGCTACCCAGCTTCGTTGGTGTCTCTTCTCGCTGCATCAGGTAACTGCCAGGTTAATTAATGTTCTTATGTCTGTTTCATCATCTGTAAATTGGAGCTAATAGTACCTCTCATAGGGTTGTTGCAAGACTAAATGAGTTATTTTACACAAAGCACTGAAAAGAGTGCTTCATACATAGTGTTATAGAAATGTGAACTTTTATTTTTACTAATTATTATAATAAATGCGTCAACCCAGAAAGAATTCCCTGAAAATTAAAGCAAATGGACTTTTATTTGGGCAATTAGAATTGCAATTCGGGAGACACAAGACTCAGGCAGAAACCTAAATTGTGTTCTGAGAAAGACAAAGAGGGGGCACATTATAAAGGTGAAAGGTCCGGAGTGTAGTTCTCATTCAGGTCCTTCTGTGCAAACTGGATTGAAACTGGGTTAACTGGGATCGGTTCACATGCAAATGAGCAGTTGAAACTTGTAAAACTGGATTGGTTCCTGGCAAAGGGGAGAATTCAGATGATCCAGGCTGAAGGGCACAGCTGGCTGGACAAGTTCCAGAGGTACTTGTGTCCTCCTGATAAGGACCTGCGTTCCTTCCTCCTCGCTCATGGCCTCCCAGCCCTATTTTAAAAGAGACTCTCTTAGTGAAGTTTGCTTAGGTTTAAAATCTCTTTGTGCAAATGTTGCAGATAGGTTGGAAGCATCCCCCTCCCTTTTTCTATGATCCTATTTTATCTACTCCTTCTCCTAAGTTTGGTGTTTATCATGCATGCATGTTATTTTATATGATTAGTGTATTTGTATGAATCCATATCGTTCAAGATATTTTCTGAACTTCCTGTAAATGACATCGTACTATGTGTGAACTATTGCAGCTTTTTTCTTGACTTCATGTTTTTGAAATTTGTCTATTTGGTACATTTCACCCCAACTAATTCTAATTAGTTCACTTTCTGAAATTTGCGCCTTAAATGTCATTTTCTCATCAGGAGATATTCTGAGCACCTTATTTAAAACGATCCCACCTATTCTTATCTCCCTGACATTCTTCTGTTTTTTGTTTTGTTGTTGTTGTTGTTGTTGTTGTTTTACATAGTGCTCATCGCTTCTAGAGGTATTTCATCATTTTCCTCTTTAATAGTTTAATTGTCTATCCCTCTTAGAATGCAAGCTCCGAGGAGGGATTTTTGTCTTTTCATTTTTCCACTAACGTGGCCCAAGTGCCCCGAAAGGCCTGGGAACAAGGGGGTACATGGTGGATGCTTGTTGGAGGGCTTTGTCTCTTCTCTTGATGGTCATTTCAGATGTTTTCTTTTGTTGTTGCTGTTATAGAAACATTGCCCTAAATATTCTTGCAAGTATTTCTGTGTGACTCTAATTTTCTCTCTGAAACATACCAAGTGAAATTGCTAGGTGAAAAGTGAATAACTTCCAGATTCTTTGTAACTGGTTTAGGGTGTCTTGGCCTCATCAAGTGTTGGCTATTGAAAAGGACTACAGAGAAGAACTTCATAGTCATAAATAACCTATCAGCAGGGAGAAATTATTGAGATGAGCCTGGTTTTATTCATCAAAGTAATAATGCTTTGAAATTTTGAATGGAGCTGCTCAGTCAAGGTATCTTAGTGAGTTTTCCTTGGGTATGGTTAACACTTGGCTGTCAGACTAATTCAGAAATGCCTACTTCGGCAGAGGGCATGTAGACCCCGATCAGCCCGGCTTAACCAGAGTGGGAAGGAGCTCATCAAACCCACCCTGTTTTGGCTTGTGATTGACGGTAGCTGTTCAGTGTTGTGCTGTGTTATCTTTGATCACATTGAATCATGATTTATTTTTGATGCCATTTCATCGTGAGCCAGTTTCCTTTCCAAAGTTGTACTTACGGGAAAAATAGAAAGTAACTGTAATTGTCAAGCCTACATTAGGGATTCTAAGCTATAGCCAAGAGAGAAATTAATCCTGAAAGCATTTCACACCAAACAGCAGCAATCTGCAAATTGCAGATTATTTGTGTCATGTGGCCAGTGCCTGTGGCACATCAGAGAGCTGAAATCCATTTCAATTTTTATCCCAAGCCCGGGTGCTCGCGGTTTTCCATTGAACCCAAAGGATATCGCAATTGCCCCATGATGATTTGCAAGGAAATTAAAAGGAAAAATAGTGATTGAAGACTCATGTGGCTTTTAATGCTTTTCAAGGGAATATATTTTCCAAATGAGTTTCCTCAACTTCACAGCATGGTTACTGAGGAGAGTCAGCACAAGCTTTCCAAAAAAGTTATACTTCAATTAATCCGCAAGGTTTTTTGTTTGTTTGTTTGTTTGTTTGTTTGTTGGAGGTTTTTTTTAATAGTTATCAGGGACTTTCTGGAAATGATCCACTTTATAGTGCATTTTCCTGAGGAGATTCCGAATTAAATTGTAAAATAGTCTTATTATATGGAACCGAATGAAAGCAAATGTTGATTATAGATATTAATCGAAGTAAAAACCCCAGTTTAAAAGTTATCCTTTAAAAAAATAGGATTCAGGGGCGCCTGGGTGGCACAGCGGTTAAGCGTCTGCCTTCGGCTCAGGGCGTGATCCCGGCGTTATGGGATCGAGCCCCACATCAGGCTCTTCCGCTGAGAGCCTGCTTCTTCCTCTCCCACTCCCCCTCCTTCTGTTCCCTCGCTGGCTGTCTCTATCTCTGTCGAATAAATAAATAAAATCTTTAAAAAAAAAAAAAAATAGGATTCAATTCTGTCTTCTTGTGCTTTTGTAAAAATAAACGTCCGTATTCATTTTTAATAGCAACCAGGCAATACCAAACTTCTTTTTATTTACATTGAGCTCAGATTTTTAGAAAGCAGGTGGGAGAAATGAGTGAGATTTTAACAGCAGAAAGAACACGGGAAAAGCACAAATCTGTGCGCCTATCATCCAGATAAGCCCAGAATGAGATGACATTCTAATTTCAATGACCAAAGACAACAAAACAGGCTTTTCAAAAGTTGGGTCAAGGACATGAGACAACAGGGAAAGGCGGTCGTTGAGGAAGACAGCACAATGTTAGAAAAGCTTTCCAAGCCCAGTCTTTCCTGTTTCCTTGAGCAAAGACAATGTTTCCCATGTTGGAAAGGACAGAACAGACAATTTCAGGAGGAACCTCTGCGTAAGAAAAGTGAGAAGAGAACAAGGAACACAGAAGTATTTTAAGTGCCATTAGGTCTCCAAACGCACCACATGTCACCTCAGAGGCACTGCCAGGGGTCTTTGAGCAGCCATGAAGAAAGAAAGACTTCAGAGTTTGGGAAGTGGACTTTTTTTTTTTTACCTCTTCAAAATGAGGAAGGACTAAATCTCAGAAACTGCAAAGCAATGAGTTTGATATCAGTTTCAGCCATCAACTGAAAACCAATTAGTGTGAACACATATGAGGTCTATGTGATCATTAAGAGCCAGCTGGGATTCACCACAGTTGACTATGGAAGAAGTCACGGCGGGGGCGGGGGGCACTCACTGTGGAACTTCTTCACTTGGTTGGGGTCCCTGGACGCCGGGAGCAAACAAGCTGACAGTTGGAGATGGACAGAAGACACACTGTTGAAGCAGTCAGGTACCTTGGAAGAGAGAGAGAAACAGGGATACCACGGGCTGGAGACTGAACTCATGTTTGGGTGAAGGGAGAGATGGGAAGGGACAACAAAGACACAAAGAAGTGAAAGAATGGGGAGAAGAATGGTAAGGAAGTCTACAACTGCAGCGAGAATAGTTTTAAGGAATGTGTGTTGACCCAAGGTCAGATAGTATAAGGGGGTGAAAGAGAAGGAGGGTGGGGCTGGGCTACTGGCAGGAAGTACTTCCATCACCAAGAGCGGCTCTGCCGTAGGCCACTCCTTGGCCTCCACTTACACCTCAGCCCACAAGAGCGCACAGGATCTGAGCCCTTCCTGGGTTCTTCGATACAGGGGGGTTCAGAATTTCCTGCACAAATAGCCCTGAGGCCTTAACTGGCTCTGTCTTCCTGAAGATATCGGCCACAGGGTGACTCTTGGTGGGGGCTGGGTCGTGCAGCCTGCGGGCCCCACCAGCCGGACAGGTGAGAGTCCCTCTAAGGAGGCAGGAATCTGGGATAAGAGGAGCAGGAAAGGCCAGGGAGTTCCAGGAGCAGACCTCCCAGGGGTCCGAGAGTTCCAAATCCCTAGCTTCCAGTGTTATTTGTCAAAAGGGTGAAACATATTTTTTTTACAGTTTTTTGGTCTGATCTGTGACTTTTAAGTATTCAAACAAGTGACATGTTTTTACACTTTCCCCAGGCCAACAAGTTAGGGGACTATTCTAGGACAAGCTCTTGGGTCCCAAGTTCAGAGTGGCCATCACAGAACATTTTATCAGTAGGTTAGAAGGAAATGCCCCAGTGTGATATCAGAGTAAAATAAGGAACTGTGAGAACTCTCATCTAAGAAGCCTGACCTTGCAAACAGAATATGTCTGTCAAAGCCTTCTTAGAATCAAGTACACAAAATCTCAACCTCTGGCTCCCCAGTGGGGTCAGGTGTCTGATGCCAAATACATGGGTGAGTGTGGCAACAATGAATAAACAGGAGACTTCCCCAGTACCACATTTGAAAAGGAATATTGCCAACGACAAGCTCAAATCTAAGAACAGAGGGAAGGGAAATGAACATCTGGATGCTTCCTATAAATTTTTACATATATTACAGATTATTGTAGGCAAATGGGTATTTGCCCCAGGAGAGAGAGAAGGCTAATAAAGGCTTTAAAGGATTGGATATGATCTCTATCACTCCAAAGCTACAACTAGCATCTAGAATAATCCTTCTGACCATAAGAATGCCTCATTATTAGAATGGAATTCTTTGGCTGATCTTCTGATCCTCTGGTCCCTGTCACCGAACGAAGTCTTGAGACAGGGTCTGAAATGCAGCTACAGGCAACACTGTGGGAGATAATTCTGGACTGACAGAGGGGTTCGTCTAGAGATAGTGACAGCTACGAGTTGTTTGAAAGTGAAGACATTTCATTCTCAAATCCGTGACTCTGAATTACATCAATCTATCTTGGCTCATTGAAGAAATTAAATGCCACTCCATAAAATATAGGAATGAGATCAGATGGTCATTGACATAAACAAAATCATCAGATAGCATTTGGTAGTAGTGTGGCTGTCTGAAGGAAGATATTTGGACATTTCTGCAGTGGTCTGAGTGGTTGCCCGTCAGGGTGGCCCAATCTGAACCCACTCAGCAGACCTGGCCTCTGTCTTCCATTTATAACAGGACTCCACTCTCACTGAAAATTAGCTTTATTTTGACAAGGCCAATAGGAAATGGAGCATCTAAAGAACCCTTGCTTGCTTGAGTAGTGGCATGTTAATATTTTGTGTTTAAAAATTAAACCTTGCGGGGCGCCTGGGTGGCACAGCGGTTGAGCGTCTGCCTTCGGCTCAGGGCGTGATCCCCGCGTTATGGGATCGAGCCCCACATCAGGCTCTTCTGCAATGAGCCTGCTTCTTCCTCTCCCACTCCCCCTGCTTGTGTTCCCTCTCTCGCTGGCTGTCTCTATCTCTGTCAAATAAATAAATAAAATCTTTAAAAAAAAAAATTAAACCTTGCATTTAAAATATGAAATAATTCATTTCTGAGATTTCACAAAACTGACCCCAGGGCAAATAGACTATCTCTCCTAGGTCCTTAAATTAACTGCACAGGCTTGTAAAGTCATCTGTTTTCCAATGCTCTTGTTTGTGAGAACCAGAAGGCAACGGATTTCCCCCCTTAATTTATTTAATCATTCAGCCCATATTTTTTGAGTATTACCCTTGTGCTGGACACAGTTCCCAGGGCCTAGATGAAGCTGTGAGCAAGTCCCTGTTCTCATGGAGTTCTGCGTCCCAGGTGGAAAAAGCAGATATTAACAAATAATTAAATGCAACAGAAATTGTGATAGGCACTACTACATATGAGCCCTAAAAATGCCTTTTGTTTTTGTTTTGTTTTGTTTTTTTAAGAGAGGGAGGGTGGAAGGAGCAGAGAGAGGGAGAGAGAATCTTAACATGGGGCTTGATCTCACAATTCTGAGATCATGACCTGAGCTGAAATCAAGAATCAGATGCTTAACCAACTAAGCCAAGCAGGTGCCCCTAAATACGCTTTTTAATTCAATTTAATTAGTTGCCACTGATAGGAGCTTTGTGTGGCAATGCATTCACATTGAATGCATTATCTCTTTTGGAAAATACAATGATGCACAGTATGAATATAAGGACTGGCTCTACCACCAAAGAAAGCCCGTGGTCCTGCTCCCTTTTTATTCATTTTTCCAGTCACTCCATGATGAACCCTTTTAACCTCTAAAATTTTGTGTTGCTTTTGGTTTTCTGTTGTACGTAGATTTTTGGTATAGGGTAGCATCTTTTCTACCCCAAACACAAGAAGTGTGTTCCAGTTAAACAGACTAATCTTATGATAAGTTCGAGGATTAAAATAATGAGGTATATGAAATTCTGAACTTACAGCATATTTATATGCAAAATCTAATATTCATTTTTGTTAAACCATCATGACAGGGCAGAAAGTAGTTTGCAATGCATAGAGTCTGGGATTTAGAGGTAGAATTTCAAGGTAGAATTGTCAATTACTCAGCTCTGTCATTTGCTCCACTCACAAGCTGGGTGACAGAAGGCAAGTAGCCTCTAATATTACAAAGCAGCCGCGAGTCGGAAACAGAGCTCCCTCCGCCTCCCGCAACAATAACAACAACAACAAAACAGATCAGCTCTGGTTCAACAGAATTATGAGTCTTCAGTTCTCTTCTTTGACATCTTTGTGGAATATTTGTTTCTAAACCACAGCTTGTTTGCCATAATCATCCATCTGTTGATTGTATACGCAAGTGATGCCCTTACTATGTGTTACGGCTGACTCAGAAGGCTAGACAGAAGGTACATTAAGCAGTTGCTAACTGTCCCTTTTGTCGAAAATTTGAGTCAGTTTCCCTTTTGCATATTTGGATAATTGGATGTGCCTGGAGATCTGGGGCTTCAGTTATTTTTCCTGATTGCCTCTATCCATTCACTTTGTAAATATAGATATGTAAATGATGCAATCTGAATTGACCAGGGAGATAAAAAATATCTTCCAGCAAGTTCAAAGGTAAAAATCTGTCTTAAAGTTTAATGATATCAAATAAAAATATAAAATTGATTATTAATCACTTGAGATTAGTAGAGTGAGTAAATGAATAAATGAATTAATAAAAAGCAACAAACTTAAAGCCTTAAATGTGTACTAACCATGCTTTCCTAAGCACGTATGATCATGTGAACATATGTATGTGTGTGTGTATATATACGTGTACCTTATAAACACACACACACATACTTGATAATCTGTTGTTTTTCAGCACATTGTCCTAATAATCTCAAATTTGTTATTGGAAGGTGGGCTCCTTTAGCAAAATTGACCTCTAAATATCGAGGATTTAGGCAACAAGGGATTTCTGGGAGGACAGCAGAACGGCCGTCTCAAGCACAGTCTGACAAGCGCCCCTGCTCTCCAAAGACTCTCAGAATAGCAACTACCATTCCAGAGCCCACGGTGTACGAGGAGCTCAACTAGGTAATGGATATACAAACATGTAGATACCTACGCACGTTGTGGACAGCAACCCCATAAGTTGAATATTCTTCCTCCCATTTTTACAAGTAGGAAGTGAAGGCTCTAGAGCTCTTGTAGTATCTTTGGCCCAAGATTGCAC
Organism: Ailuropoda melanoleuca; assembly: GCF_002007445.2. Taxonomy (NCBI): domain Eukaryota; kingdom Metazoa; phylum Chordata; class Mammalia; order Carnivora; family Ursidae; genus Ailuropoda; species Ailuropoda melanoleuca. The sequence continues at coordinate 103,283,786 of NC_048227.1, read as the reverse complement.
AGCCAAACCGTCACTTCATTTCCTTCTCCTGTTCTTGCGTCATTGTCACTTCTCATTTCCTCCTGGGCCAGCGACAGGGAAGTGGGGGGAGGGTGACAGGCTGGGACTGAGAGTGCCACCCCCACCCCCGCATGAGGGATAAAGAGACTGCAGAATCCACCCGGGGGGAGGTAGCAGAGGGGGTCCCGGGACAGTGACAACCAGGGAAATACCTCTTGTCTGGACAACAGTTGCTCTTTTCCAGGCATGTTCAGGAAGAATCCCATGTCCTGATATGCATGCCAACGCCTCACACATTCTTGATTTTATACACGTTCTTCATTCACAGAAGTGTGACCATTTAGTCTGTTCTTTCAACCCAACTAGATTTGCAGTCTTCACAGGCAATATGACACTTCTGTTCCTCCTGTATGACACCCAAAATAGTTCTGGATGCAACACTGCCACTTAGCCACTTAGTTCATTTCCTCGGCAATTCTTTCTCCAGGAAAGACGACAACGACATATTTGAATGCCTAGCATCGTGCATATTCTATTCGGTGTTTCTCCCCCTAAACCATTGTCTAATATGTTTTCCAAGCAAGTTAGAGCTTCACATTTGCCCTCCCAAAACAAGTCATGGTTTTCACCTTCTGACCTGCCAAGACTAGTGACAGTGATCAGGTCCCCATCACATCAACTGTGAAACCCTCCATCTGAGACTCCTGGGACTTTGACTTTGGGTCAGTCACCTGCTAAAGTCAACATATTATGGAATTTCTTCTGATAAGGGAAATGGCTCAGCATCTAACCTTCATGTCTCGTTCTGTCCGTCTTTGACCCCTCCAACAATCTCTGCCTCGTAATCTGTAGTTCATTGAAATTGCCGTGGTAAGGTGCCCCCAGTGTGCAGTTCCAGTGGCTCGCGCTCCACGCCGGCAGGTCTAGCTGTCACTGGCTGGATCTGCCCGCCTCTCAAGATATCAGGGTGACATCAGTTCCCTGAGGGTCTAAGAAAAATTACTAATTTTCGGTTTGCCCAGATTTTCCTTATTGTAAGGATGGGGGTCACAACTCCCAAGCCCTTCACACATCAGAGCTGAGAAAAGAAGTCTTAACCTTTATTTCTTAAGATGATAGATCATGTAGCAATTGTTTCAAATTGCAGCTTCCCTTTTAAACACAGGAAATTTTTACAAGAAGTAGCAGCAGCCGTCATTGGACGTGGAAACACCATTAATACCATTAGCAATATATTCACGTACTAATTTGTTTGTCATTGCGTGTTGCTTTCACATACATTCAAAACTGCTGTTCGATGTAGAGATGGGGATTATTCTTGGTAAAAGGACTTGGCACTGGGAGTAGCTGATTTATCCAGGAGCACAGAGCCAGCCAGTTAGCACAGAACCAGAGCATCCATCCAGGCCATGACCACAGGAACTCTTTTAAAAGGCATGAAACCCCCAATTTTGGTATTTCCCTTCTGGAATCCATATCTCCAATTGCTATTTTCAAGTGGTAGCAATGGCTGTGGGCTTTTCCTCAGAGACCATTGGATGGAAGCAGAAAGGAAGAGATGGTACTAACTGTATGCTCAAGGCTGGATTTTTGCTGAATATTTAAAGGAAAAACTTGAGTACTTAGTTTGAAGTGAACACTCCACAGAGCGGCAAAGCGTGAGGGGAGAGAGTGGACGGTGAGTTAGGCCTACTAGGGGCTGAGCAGGGACAGTTTGCGATGGGTGAAGAATGAGCCCTATTTTGAGAAATAGGCACCCTTTCCCCTTTCAGTCTGGTGGAGTAGAGAGGGATCGATATGGGGGACATAACTGGGAGGGGATATGAAATTCAGGGGTGGTGCGCTTGAAAGCTGCCAGCTGGGTTCTGTGGAAGCCAAGTCCAAGGCAGAGGGTGGAGTACTGGTGTTTATCAGGATGGTGTCTGGGAAAGAAAGCGAAGGGAGCCGGATCAGGCGGAGTAAAGAGTCACACTGTCATTCAGGCCTGACAAAGTCTGGGAGCAAATGCAGCCCTTGGAGGCTGGTGTCAGGACAAAACACCTAGGTGGTCCCCCTCCCTGTCCTGCGCAGCAGGTTGGGGTCCCTGGAAGGCATGACCTCAGATGGGGCAACTGTCTGCAGCTGAGGGCCCGGCTCTGTCACTGTCTGTGACAGCTTGGCCACGGTGTTTCCTTGCGGAGGGCTGGGGCCCTCATCTCCACGTTCACCACAAGAGCTTTACACCCATCCCTACACTCATCCCCTTTGCATTTCAGCAGCGGGTGGCAGAAAATAAAGGACATGAGGTAGAGGGTACATTAGAAGATGATTTCACTCTGGAGAAAATACAGTGTGAGGAGGACATGGAGGTGAAAACAGGCTGCAGTTTCACACAGGGTGGCCCCAAACACTGTCACTGAGAAGGTGACATTTGAGAAGGGACTTCCATGCAGACATCGGGGCCAAGAGCTCTCCGGAGAGAGGGAGCGGCAAGTGCAAAGGGCTGGAGGCAGCAGCCTGCTGGGCAGGAGCAGGCAGGCAAGCGGGAGGGGCAGAGGCAGAGGGAGAGAGAGAATTCCAAGCAGACTCCACACTGAGCGGGAACCCGACGCAGGGCTCGATCTCATGACCCTGACATCATGACCTGAACTGAAACCAAGAGTGAAAGACTCAACCGACTGTGCCGTCCAGGTGCCCCACCATGTGCGTCTTTTAATTGGAGCCTCTTCTCTGGCATCTCGAGAAAAGATCTCCCCTCAGGGGCCTGAAGGCAGAATGATGCTGGACACCGTGAGGATTTGACTGGTCCAGGTAGTCAACCGTGGCTCCAGAAGGTGACCCATTGCCACGCGTGTGTAACTCTGTGTGAGGAATTTGGAGAAGGCAAGAGTGCAGCACCGCCATTAACAACACTGTTCGTGTAGTCCTTCTTTGCCAGGCTCTTTCTTCCCCCTGGCGCCTCCCCCCTCCCCCTCACACTGCTGAATTCTGCATGTATCTTGTGTTTCTAGTTTTGTGACTTTGAAAGTCACCTTCACGTGATGTTTGCATCTGTCCGTTTCCCACATTGAGGCTCCTGTGGCAAGCACAGTTACAGACGCCCCTGCCGTGGTCTTGTAAACATCTTGACCCCCTCACACGTCTTCCCTTCTAACTGATGCCATATCTGTCCTTGTTTATTATATTTTATTCCACCTACCAGGTGTTCCGAGTAATTATCTAGTCTTCTGTGAAAGATGTTTATATTGGAACTCTCATTGACATCAATCCTTGTAGTTACATCTTAGGGGAATGTTAGAATACAAATCCCGAAGACAGGCTAATTTTAAATTCTGGTTCTTATTTTACCTGCCAGTAAAGTAAGTCAAATCAGTTTTTCTCAAATTTGAGGGATATGAAGGACAACTTTTTTTAAAAAGCCTCTAAAATTTCTAAGGTTGAATAAAATTATTTCGTAAAATAGTATCTCTCAAATCTGTCTAGATATAAATTCAGACATAAACATTTTATGCTTACACGACTGGAAGGCCCAAATGAAAATTAGTAAATTAAATATTAAATAAAAGAACAAAACTGAAAGTATCCCAGTTAACTCTGTAAATTTCATATCACAGATGCCGGCATTTTGCTGAAATTAAATTGTTGCCTGGGAGGCCACCAAGGCCTGGCTGGTTGGCCAGCGTCCCCTGATCTGCGCACGCCCACGCCGCTGCGTCCGTGGTGCCTCTCCCGCGTGAACCTCCTACACTTGCCGCCAGACCGGGAGCCCCCCACTCGTTGGGAATGCATCCCTGTAATTCTGCCTCGGCTCTTTCCTTTTGGGTTTCACGGAACTTCTTGTTCCCAAGATGATCTGAAATTCTAGAACTGATATGAGGCTGAACTTCCACCATAGTTCTTAGTTGAATTGTGGCCAACCAAGTGATCCATCGTGACTTTTCCTAATTGTTTAGAAAATTATCAGAATAACAATTCTGATACGAATATCTCAAAAGAACCTTCAGACCACGTGTCCGTGGCATCCAGTTGGACTAACACAGTTCTAATGTCAAGGATCTAGCTTCCCTTCTTTATAGCATTGGATGTGTCCAAGGCAATTAACATACTGTGTTTTCCACCAAAATCTTCATTTGGGATTTCATCTTGGGATTGTCATTTATTTTCTTGGTCTGCCATCAGGTGGTGACATCGCCTGTTTACATTTTGTTTATATTTTTAAAACTCTTTTGTACCACTTGGTAAGCATTTGTAAACCACTCCCACAAGGTGTGAAACGTTAGAATATCAAAGACTGTGTCAAATATAGCATCAAACACCAAAACTGTGTTTCGGCATTTTACATGACCACAGAATTTCTGAATTGGAACAGACCCAGTCAAATTCATCTCTACAGTATCCTGCAGAAATAGTCATTTAGCCTGTGTCTGAAAACCCACAGTTATTAGCTCATCAGGCAATGTATTCCATTTTTAAGTTAGAAATTTCTTTCTGTTGGGGGTGCCTGGATGACTCAGTTGGTTAAGCATCTACCTTCAGGTCAGGTCATGGTCCTGGGATCAAGCCCCACATGGGGCTCCCTGCTCAGCAGGGAGCCTGCTTCTCCCTCTCCCTCTGCCCCTCCCCCATGCTCATGAGCTCGCTCACACTCGCTTCTCAAATAAATAAGTGAAATCTTTAAAAAAAGAAATTTCTTTCTGTTGAACCAAAGTCTACTGGTGTCATTTTTGCCTCTTAGTTTTAATCCTACCTTCTAGAATGAACCACAAATATAATCTCTCTTGCAAAGGATAACTCCTTCACCCTCTCGAAGATGACAGCTCCCTCCTTCCTCAGCCCGCCCTCCCCAGACGGACATCCTGGGTACTTTCCATCACCCTTACGGCACAGTGCTGAGTAACATGAACAACACCACAGTGATTATTTGGTGCATTTTGCATACAACCCAATTCCTTAGTAGAAACTTCAACAGATTGTCTAATCCATAGATTGTATCTAAGAAATGGGCTTTTATATCAATTTTTGTTACTAGAGCTAATATTAAATAACAACAAACTGATATGTACAATTATTCAATTAAAAGGACAGGGATGGAACATAATTTAAAGGATAGCTAAGCATGTGCTGGCATGCATATATATAATTTATTTATTTCTTTTTACAACTAGAGAAAGAGAATGGGAAAGCCTGAAGAGGCTCTTACTGACTGGGTAGAATGGAAGGTCATGGGCACCCTGACTATCCTGGCCCTCTTCCCAGATCCTTTCCATAAGAGCCCCTTTCCAAACTGAAAGACAGGATCCTTCTGGTCTTGACAGAGCCTCCTGGAAGAACCGGGCAAGGTTCTGAACGACAACCAAATCCTGTGAAGATGCGGTGTCCAGCTCTCTGTCTTCCTTCTTACTTCTCCGTGTGCAGGGCCCCTTTCTGCAGAGCGAGGAAACAGGATGTGACGAATAAGCAGAATGAACCTATACTCACCAACTCTCCCACCCCAGCCCCACGGAATCCTGGCTCTCAATGAGGGACAAGTGACGTCCTGGGGAGAAATGACATTGTGGCCTAAAGCCCTCCAAAGGCCAGGTCACGATCAAGAGGGAGACCAGGCCTGGCTGGGCTCACCTGCAGCTCCTTCCCAGTGTCACAGTGGGGGACCAGATGGCCATAGCTTCCTCAGAGGTGTGGCTTTTATGTGGCTGGTTAGAATGTGTGGTGGGAGTGGCCGTCTGCATCCTCCCCGGCAGCGCTGGTGGCTGCTAGTCGTAACTGCATGTAAGAACACGTTACCGCACAGAATGGGAATTAACGCCTTTGTGATTCATTCTTTCCCCAACAGCTGGCTGCCCCAACTCCCTGATTAAAGAGCTCCATCACTTCAGGATTCTGGGAGAAGAGCAGGTGAGTCAGCCTCTCAAGGCAGCGCTGGCGTGTCGTGAGAGATGGACACTAATGAGACAATTGGGCGGTCTCCAGGGAGGCAGAGCGTGTCTCCCGACCCTCGGCACCCTAAAATGCGGAAGAAAGCCACACCGCAGATATGTGCGAGGACACTCTTTTCCTCTTCTATCCATCAGTCCTGACAGGTTATTAATTGGTACATCTGCTACCTGCCAGAGCGTTCCACCTCAGGATGCCGGCAGTGAGCAGGCACAATGCAGTGGCAGAGAAGCCAACAAGTTAGTGTCCAGATGCATGACGCCCAAGAGACCAGCGGTCACAGACGGCCCTAATGCGATGCTGTGGGTGAGGGCGCCCACCCCTCTCACCAGACCTTTGCACTTTTTGCACGTCTCCATAGTTTGATGCAACTGCATTCTCTACGGACGTGCACATGTGACTTATATACAAAGGATGGCCCATTAAAAGTAGATTATTTAAGCACTGTGGTGCTCAGTGAGATGTCAGATTTTAAATAGATGTGCTAAGTAAATGATTCAGGGTGCTGAATTATGCACACACACGTACACACATGCACACATGCTTTGGCTGCGTACAAATACATTTCTTAATCTTTGTATCAAATTACAGCTTCCATCATATTATGTGAAATCTTGATGTCAAGTTATTCTTGAAATACTCACACCAAATGGTTGATGACATGGGGCATGACCTATGTCACCCTCTCTTACTGGTTTTTACCCCCAAAGGTCACCTTTGCCACGTCTGACCAGGGAACTGCAGAGGGAGATGAGTTTTGTCGATGAGTTTGTGGTTGGTGTGTTTTTCTTTGCTATGTATATGTTGCAAAGTTGGGCGCCTGTGTCCAATATTAGATTAGAGACAGAAAAGAGCTAACTGGGGGAGGGTACAAAACTAGAATTATTTCCAATTCCTTGATTTAACGGGTTTCAGAATGTCTCCTTTGTGTCTTCATACCACCAATTCCAGATTTCAGCAGGCATAAGTGTTTCTTCACATATAAGCAAAATCAGTTATCCTCCATTTCAGGTGAGATTTAATAACCGACTCCCTCAAACATACCTATTTAGGAAAACACATGCATCTCCCAGCCATTTTCCTGTGAAAGCCTGAGAGATTTCTTAAAGTAAGAATTACTGATTGCTGCCCTGACATTTCCGCTCAGATAATGGAGGCTTCTCTTCTAACTTGTACCAATATTTGCAAATTATTTCCCTATTTGTGTTAGAGTCATTGGTGATTAGTAGGGAAAGAAGCCAACTGTAATCATCTCAGATTTGCATACAAGTCAGGCCACTTTGCATTCTCCTAGAAATTTAATCGAGCTATAATCAAAATCAATATTACTCTGATTATTTGTGCAACATGGGAACATGGTGTATCACGGCAATATTGATCTTTATTTCCTGAAAAAAACACTTTTCCCTCCTTCCTTCTTTCCTTTCATTCAGGAAATACTTCCTGAGCACCTGCTCAGTATTCGTTCTCGGTTATCGGGATACAGGAGTGAGAAAGGAATACCGATCGGCGGAAAACTGTTACGCTATATACACACAGACATGTTCAATATACATTATGCTAGGTGGTTATTATGGCCATGGAGAAAAGTAAAACCAAAAAGGGGGCAGTGGTAGCTAGGGGAAGAGGTGAAATTTTCTATAAGGGGGTCAGGAAGAACCTCACTGAACAGGTGATTTGGGAGTGAGGACCTGAAGGGCGTGCGGGTAGGCATCCTGGCGCCGCCTGGGAAAGGCGCTTTCCAGGTAGAGAATGAAGCCAGTACAGAAGTTTGGAAGTGACCCTCTGTGATGCTCATTGCACGTAAAAAGCGTTACAAAATACAAGGTGTGGTTGAAGTAAGGTGGGAAGAAATCAGGGAGAGTGTGCACTGGACGCCAAAGGCAGGAAGCATTTCTAGCAGGAAGACAGATCATCCATGCTCCGTGCTGAGCAAGCAGCAGCCCGGTGAGAAATGGACATTGGAATTCAAAACTGGGAGGTCATTGGTGACCTTGACCAGGGGATGGGTGGGGGAGGAGCTTGCTTGACTTGGGTTCATGTGAGAGAAGGAAGAGCAATGGGAGAGAGCAAAATCAGTAACTTCTTTTCTGAGGAATTTAGCTACAAAGAAAAGCCAAGAAATGAGGCAGCTGGGGTGGGGGGATGTGGAATCAAGATCATTTTCCTTTTTTTACAGGAAAAGCTGAGGCATGTTTATGGGCCACTGGGAGTGACTCTGTAAAGGAGTAGGGGGTTGGTGATGCAGGGGAGAGGAGAGACCGTCAGGAACAATGTCCGGGCTCACAACCGCCGAGTGGAGGCTCCGCCTGAGACACGAGGATGGATGCTCAGCCTGGTGGCCATGGAGATGGCGGAATATGCAGGGTCATTGCTGCTGGTTTTCCTCTTTTCTCAGTGACATAGGATGCAAAGTTGGCAGCTGAGAGTGGAGATGGGGGCAGAGCTTTCCAGGGAGAGGAAAGGATGGTGAAATTGTCATTTAGGAGGGCAGGGAGTAAATAAACTTGGGAAAGGAATGAGTTTGGAGTGAGATCCATCATCCTAGTAGGCACAGGTGCAGAAGACACAGCGTTGGGTTTAACTCAGAGTTTGGTTTTCAGCTAGGAGAGCAGAGAGGTGGGATGAGAAGCGAGAGGGGTGGGGAAGGTAGTTGGTCCATTGGTTCCAGGTCCCAGTGGGTCCAAAGGGTTTTTGGAGTTTAGTACTAGCAAGGTTTAGCTGGAAGAGTAGGTGTTGGCCAAAGACTGGGATCCTTGACAGTGAAATTGTGGAGGCATGCAGGGACTGGCAATGGTGAGGTCGGTAGCGGACCAGGGGCGCTGGTGGCTGAGTTAGGATAGAGGAAAAGTTGACTGCAGAAGTTGAGGTCACGGACTAGGGAAGCCAGGGTGGTGGAAGTGTGACCCATGTGGGCATTGAGGCCCTCCAGAATTATCACCAGAGCAGACTTGGAGAAAGTTGTGGTGAGTCAGAAATTGAAGCTTCAAGAAATGGGGCTGGGGGGCAGGGAGGGAGAGAGAGATTGAGGGAGGTGGGGCTCAGGAACTGCCTGCAGGTAGAAAAAGTACACCCAGTGGAGCCTGATGGTTTGAAATTCAGGGCTGGAGGGTTTCGGGAGAGAAGAGAACTGCTCGGCTTGGAGCGTTGCGGAGCAATGCTTGGTGGTACAAAGTGTGCAGAAACCATGTGAGGGAGCGGCGGGGAAGTGGTCCCAGGGCAGGAGCCAGTGTCAGTGAGGGAAGAACGTGAGAAGAACCCTGGAAGTGGGCTGAAGTCACAAGGTAGTTACTACTGCCAGCCCTGGCATCCCGAGCACAGGGGAGGGAGTCCGGCAACTGAAGGACAAAGTAGGACAAAGTGGTGCACCGAACCGCGTGTGGGGGTGAGGGTCAGACAGGACAATGACAGGGGAGCCAGGGACTGCTTTGGGGACTGATATAAATCGGATGTGTCAGTCTGGGGTATTTCTACCCTGATGATACATGACAGAAGCTGGTGGCCTCAGGGCAGACGGTGGCTGAGGCTCTGAAGGGAGAGCCGAGCGGTCCAGCCTCACCACTCCTGCAGGTTGGTGGAGAGTGGCCTCCCCGTCTCCAGGAGCTGATGGAAGGTTCAGGCTCTCTGGATGCTAGAGGCAACTTTTATCACTTGACAAAATGAACTTTTATATTAATGTGTGTTACAAGTGCCCTTGGACACATCATTGCAGTCCCCTGCTAATGTGGCTTTTCCTTTTTTAGAAAAGGAAGAGAAATGGTCAGCCATCTCTTAGAATTTTTGGAAATAGGATTGCAAAGTAAGTTGCAAATATTAAGTGCTGCATGAAAATGTTTCTGATTTAAATACTATTTACATTATTTATACTCAAATCAGTAGATTGAACTAGTAGCAACAAGGTAGGCAATCAAATAAGTATGATGTGCACCTAGAAGTGAATTGATAAGATGAATACAGATCCTGGTTAATTATGAATCCATTGCTGGGTGGGGGAGATGCTTATCGGCCATCTAATTTCTTCGTATGTGATTCCTTTCCATTTTCATTGGTCCTTAATAGGCACTTGATTTTTGAAATCTAGATTAAAAAAAAATCACTAAACACTATAAATAATTTACCTTCCTAAAATAAAAATACAATTAAAACTTCTTGAAATTTAACAGAACCCATTTACTTTAGCTTCTTGGCCCTGTCTGTGACTTGTGTTTATAATTCACGTTCATAAAGCACCTTTCATGTCCCCAAGTAGTAGGTAACAAGCTACTCCAAAGTTCAAGGTGAGCCTTAAAAGAAAAAAAAAAAAAAAAGCTCCCACCAGGAGCGGTGTCTGTCATCAGTCCCTAGGGCCGTGAGAGCCTTCAGAAGAACTGTGTTTCAGACATACCTACACTTACACCAGCTTCCCCGCCTCGGGTTCAATCACCAGAATTTTAAGGAAACAAAGTTCATTTAGTCAACAAATATTTTGTGAATACCTTTTTTGTACTATTACTGTGCAAGTGTTAGATACAATGGTAAACAAGGAAATCACAAGAACAAACCGTGAAAATGCTAAGATGAAAACGAACAGTGATTGAGATTTAACCTAATTTAGATAAGGAGCCAAGGAACCGTTAACAGTAAGGTTGAGAAGGCCCCCACTGTTCACGGAGCTGGGATCTCAGTAGTGGATATAAAAGCATTTGAGGCAGACAGAAGCATAGGTCCAGTGACCCCCAAGGGGTGAAGAGATCGTTCTGTTCAAGCCACTTAATAAAAGCAGTGTGGCCGGAAGATAATCAGATCCGAGGACAGTGATGAGGGATGAAGACTGTCCACACCATGTAGGCCGGGGTCAAGATTTAGATTTAATTCTAAGTTTGAAATTCTTGAAAGATTAAGCAGGAGGTGGGCATTAACCAAATTACATTTCAAGGATGTCAGTCTTGCTCCCATATGGGCAGTGTCTGGATCGGAACAGTTGGCAGAAGAACAAGGAAGAAGTGAATATTCAGGGGTGGGATGGAAGGTCTCGGGGATTGATTAGCTGTGGGTCAGGGAAACGCAGGAGTCCTACAGTTCTATCTTACCGAGATGTGTAAGATGGTAGGAAGGTGAGGATGGAGGTGAGGAATCCAGGGCTCTACTCTGAGCAGATGTGATGGACCTAAAGCATGGAGAAGGAGGCAAGTCGGGATTTGGATGTTTGAGATAGACCTCAAAAGGAGACGATGGTCAGGGGTCAGAGATGGAGAGATAAATGTGGGGTCTCTGGCATGCAGACAGTATTTTATTTTATTTTTTTAAGTTTATGTATTTAAGTCATCTCTACACCCCATGTGGGGCTTGAACTCATGACCCTGAGATTGAGTCACATGCTCTGCTGACTGAGCCAGCCAGGCGCCCTGGGCAGATGGTATTTTTAATCCATGGCAGTTGCCAAATGGAGATAAAAGACAAGGAACTACTAAGGAGCTCCAACATTTGGAAATGTGCTCGAGGAAAGGAAAGCTGAGGAAGAGACAGGGAGGGGGAGAGGAGCTGTTGAGCACCGTAGAGCCTCTCGAGGAAGTCAGAGAAAAATCCCCTTCCTCTGAGGTGAGGCGCTGGAGTTTGGAGGCCAGCAGTGGTACTGCGCAAAACCATTTCTCAGGGACTGTAGTAAAGAATAAATAACACGTGTCCACGCCCCGCCCCCACCGCCCCATCCTGGCTGCCCTATCAACAACATGTGCTTAGCGTCCTGTTTGCAAAACCTCCAGAAGTCTCTGGAGTCACATTCACCATAGAAACTCCTGTGAGGAAAACAGTTTGCGGGAACCCACCTGCATAGCCTTGCCCTCCTAGGGGCACTGCCATGGCCACAGAAGGGACAAGGGATGAAGCAGCCAATTGGTTTTGACCTCCTTTCCAGAAGATTCCACAACCACTGGAAGTTGAAATATTTTTTGACATCAAATCATCAGAAACACCTGAAAAAGCACAAACTTCAGGGCACGAGGTGGGCTCAGGCAGTGGGGCGCGTGACTCTTGATTTGGGAGTCATGCGTTTGAGCTGCACACTGGGCGTAGAGATTGCTTTGAAAAAATAAAATAAATAAATAAAAATTTTTAAAAAGAAAAAAACTCATAAATTGCAACCCAGGATCGAGTCTGTTGCTCCAGTTATACTGCAGGTGTTGTTTGATCTGTTTTCTCCTTAACATCTGATGTCAGCCATCCTAATGACTGTTTTTTCTATGCAGTGAACAAGGTCCAGCCCTTCCTCCAGCCAATTTACTTTATCAGTCGATGACAGATGTCCAGGGATAAAGAAAACATTATTAGCAACAGAACAGAGACTAGGCATCACTGTGGCCGGCAAGCCCTCAAAGGCTGTCCCCACCTCCCCCAGGGCCAAATACCTGCAAATGAGGAAAAATCAGATTACGGTGACTGAGAATTTAACAAGTGTTGTTGGGTTTTTTTTAATTCTAATACATACAGAAAGTAGGGCATCCTCCGCATAGCAAGGAGAAATGGATTCATCATAAACGTGTGTTTCTCTGTAAAGTTATTTGAGATTTTTTTATCCAGAGAAGAAATTCTATAATAAACTGTTTTTCATTACTTTCTAAAAGACGACTGAGGAAGAGTGAGTTGGGAAAAAAAATTTTTTTTAATAAAAAGAAAAAAAGAGAAGAAGTGGACGCAGCTTGGTCCTGGGGAAAGGGCGTTCTTTAGAGCCACAGCCCTGATTTCTGATCCGGGATCGGGGGTGTCCTGCTTGTGTGAAAGTCAGCAAAGGACTGAACTTCTGTGTAACTCGGTGACCTCATCTTTTAGTCCCCAGCGTAGACAGAGAATGAACGGCACAGGCGAAGTGTTGGCACTGTCGCTTGGCGCAGAGTAGTAGTTCCGCGAATGGTATTTCTGATGGGGTTTTCTCTCCTCCCCGGGATTCAGAGAAAGGACCCAGGGAGGGAATCCCGGGTGCTTGGGGCTGAGACTTCACAGAAGCCAGAATTTAGGGAGAGGAAAGCAAGACAAGCCCCAGCCTGTGTGGGGGTTGTTTTGTAGCTGTACCTGAGTGCCCCCAAAAGGATGCTCTGGAAAATTCCACAGCAGAACCAAAACAGCCTCCTTCCCTGCTCAGAGGATTTGAAAAGCTGCCGCGGAGTGCCTGGATCGCTGACAAGCTGTGACTCATTTTGACAGAACATTTGCCAGTTTTCTCAGATTTTCGATTTACCTGGTATTCCTGTACTTCAGATTTCCTGCGGTTTTTAAAATTTAGGTTCCTTTTTGCTTTCTTTTCTTAGGAAAGCATGCAAATCCAGTATCATGACAAAGAGGTCCGTGTCTTCCCACGCAGGTCTTTTGGGTGATTTTCCAGTGGTGCGGGACAGTCAGGCGCAGACCCTTCCCAGCCTGACCCCTCGAGTGACCACAAGTCTTTAGCACGCAGTCAATGGCCGGCAGGAAAGGGGAAATGAGCTGGCCTGTGTGGGATTTGAACCCATGACCTTTGCTTCGTTATAGAACAATATTCTACCCAACTCAACTCTCCTACCTAACTACAGACCACCAAAATACAGCCTCTCTTTGATTATACTCTCCCATGATTCATTATTCAGATGCTTAAAATAGCAGTTTATGGAAACTTCTATGAACTTTATACTTTAAAGTGAATATTTTCTGTTCTTAGGAGAATCCATGAGCATACACATAAAGACTGAATAATTTACTCCTTGAATAAATAAAATATAAACCATAACGATGAGTTGAGATTTTTACCTACATAGGTTGTACTAATGGAGTGCAGTTTCGTTATAATCTGATGAAATATGAGAAATGTTCAAGATTTTTTTCCTTAGAGGCAAAGTAGTATGCTTTTTGTTAGTATTAATATTTATTTTCAAAAATTTTTGCGAATATCATGCTGTCCCTCTAAATTATCTTAGTTATCTGTCTGTGGATTATCCATTTTATGAAAGTGTATCTATAAATTGGCAAACTAGTTTTAACAGCTTAAACAGCATTAGTTGGCAGGTAAGGGTGAATATGTCTACCCACACGCAGGTGCGCACACAGTCACTGTGATTCCAAAGACAATAAACAAGGGATTTTTGCTTCTTTTGAGCTCACCTGAGGACAGTTTCTACACAGACTTAGTGCACATTACAAATTAATCACGTTCCTTCAGTTCTGTTTGTAAAATGCTCCCCATTATTGATAAGTAAAGAAAGCCCTTGCATATGATGCAAGTAGTACCAACTGATCAGTATCTCTTCACTTTCCCCAATTGGGGTCCATTTATCACTTTACCACCATTGTGTGTATTTTGCACTCAGATGAATATAAATATTCTGCTCTACTTAGTGCTGATTTGTTACAACTCTCTAGAAAATATAGTCAGGTTCTTTCAATGCATTGCCAATGTTGTGCTGTAAGTGGCTCAAAGGAATCCACAGAAATGTGGGCCATACCTTGAAGGGAACCAAATAAGTGTCTCTAAAGGCATACAGATAATTACATGTCTAATTTCTTTCCTTAGGGTATGAAGCTTTCTGTGAATACTAACTCATTACTGTCTTCAGGTCAAATGTTTGTTCTTACAAATTTAGTGGTGTTAAAAAAAAAAAGTAATGCACTCAGTAGACATGGGTTTTATTTCAGATGTGTGTATTTTTTAATTATCAGAAATTACCAGGTATATAAGTTAAAATATTTTTCTTCCTTTAGAAAAGAAATTGTATGCTCACGTTCTCTTGAGTGTATCACAAGTAGAATGATTATAATAAAATCATTTTTATAAATTCTTAGCTAATGAATGAAAAGAACATGATTTTACATTTCATCAGTATCAGAAGCCACTATGAATGCAGTCAGCAAGAATTTCTAAACTATTATTGGACTTTGTCCATAGGTTAACTTCTTCATAGATAAAAGCTATCATCATAGTAGTAAAATTGCTTAACTAAATTAAGTAGGTAGGTGATCTGCCATTAATTCAGAAAATAGCCAATTGCTTGAGAGCCATTTATTTAAAATCGAAATCCATCCTCCATCACTGTTATTAATTCCCATTGCCATTGATTTTTTTGTTAGAAGTATTTACTTAATTGGTGCTCACTGGAATTAGATTTCATTAATTCATCCTACAACAATTTGTTGTATACCAACTATGGACAAGATACTATAGCAAATTCAGGAGATACAAATACAAAAAAGGATTGGGGGGAATGCAAAGGGTCTACAGTAAGGTCTGAAGGTACCAGATACTCTGGGTCTCCTGGACTCATAAAACTTAACCAGCTGAAGATCTCGTTTGAGAAAAGGCCTCACACTGCGCAGAAATGTGCTTGGAATAGAAAAGGGAATCAGAAAAGAGGAAATCTAGTTAAAAGTAGGGTAACAAAGCTGGGAGCTCATAGAAAGTGAGCTCCACAAACCAGGAGAGGAAGCTCTAGAGCCACCAAGAGCTATGCTGGATCCTTGTTTCTAAAGTTGCAAGAGAGCTGATTTCCCACGAAACTGTGTAACAGCAAGAAGCAAGGTTAAATCCCATACAAGGTTTTTAAGAGGTTACAGAGAATGAAGAGCAGAATAACGTCCTGAGACACAAGAAAAGTATGTCAGACAAGTGGAAACTAGAGTAACTATTTCAAAGGGAATCACGTGATTAAGAAATTATACGAATACAGGGGTGCCTAGGTGGCACAGCGGTTAAGCGTCTGCCTTCAGCTCAGGGCGTGATCCCAGCGTTATGGGATCGAGACCCACATCAGGCTCCTCCACTATGAGCCTGCTTCTTCCTCTCCCACTCCCCCTGCTTGTGTTCCCTCTCTCGCTGGCTGTCTCTCTCTCTGTCAAATAAATAATAAATAAAATCTTTAAAGA
Organism: Ailuropoda melanoleuca; assembly: GCF_002007445.2. Classification (NCBI taxonomy): domain Eukaryota; kingdom Metazoa; phylum Chordata; class Mammalia; order Carnivora; family Ursidae; genus Ailuropoda; species Ailuropoda melanoleuca. The sequence goes on along the minus strand of NC_048227.1, from coordinate 103,268,012 downwards.
AAAAAAGAAATTATACAAATACAAATAAATAACAGGTACTGTCTTAAGAGAAATAGGAAGTGAAAAGGAGGAAACTTCTAAAACATGAAAGTAAAGTGAGATGACAGATTCCAGAGAAATAGACATAGAAGTTGAGTAAAGAAGATCCAATATATGTATACTAGAAATCCTCTAAGAGACACATCGAGGCAAGAAAATAGAGCAAACGCTGAAAATGAAATTGAGTATAGCTTCCTTAAATCACAAAACTGATCAGAAAATGACCAGCACCAAGATATATTCCAACAAAACTACCAGATTCAAAAGAAAAAAAAAAATCCTTTGGGCACCTGGGCAAAAAGATTATCAATTCAATGTGTAAAGGGAAAAAGAAATCAGGTTGTCATCAGGCTTGTCCATAATGCCTTACACCAGAAGCACATGGAGTAAGACAGTAAAGATGCTCAAGGGGAAAACTGTGAGCCCAGAGCTTTATATCCAGCCAAATGCATTTTCAAGAATAAAGGCCCCAAGAGTAAGACCTCAGTGAGTATTTTTCCCATGCACTCCTTCTTAGGAATTTACTGGAGAGCATGTTTTTGACAAGCAAAATTACTGGAGAGACATCAGCATAAGGACTGGTGGTGAACATGAGGGTGTGTGTGTGTGTGTGTGTGTGTTTAGACCCAAGATAACATGAAAATTAAGAAAAAGAAAGCGTAGTATGGAATGGCCATATGTTTCAAAAATATAGATAGGGTATAATTATTAGAAAAATTTGGCAGAAGAAATGGGATACCATATGAAGATATATGTGAAAGTTTTAGTAATCATATTCTTAGTGATATTGGTATTGTTACTCTAATATTCTTGTCTATGTGTGAGATCAAGGAAATGAGCTATTATGGAATATTGTTTTCTTCCATCATCCTCCGTGTTCTTAAGAAGCAGGCGAGAAGAAAGGAGATACAGATGTAAAACAGCAAATATTAACTAAAAGCCTTATCGTTCTGAAATACCTACCCTCTTAGCAAATTTCAAGTATACAATATGGTATTGTTCACTGTATTACCATTTTGTACATTAGATCTCCAGAACTTACTCATCTTGCAAAACTAAAACTTTATGCCCGTTTTGGCTAGGCCAAGGCATGAATGTTGAACAGTCCAGTGGTACGGCACTGAGCTGAGCCCCTCAGAGGGGTTCGATACGTACTTATTGAGATCATTCACAGTTGTATGAGGGGATGTTGTGCGCCAAAGCCAGGGAGGGGTGGGAGGGACCGAGGAGTGTCTTGCCCTCTCACGTAAGTCTGACCAAACTCCCACCTGGCTTAAATCCAACTTCCTGCCTACTCTGTACTTTGCAGCCAGGTGTTGGAGAAAAGCATAAAATTTTGCCGACTAGTTTTCCTTTCAGCTCATAATCTCTGCCTACAATGGGTTGTTAGTGCTGCCTAGCAGTGATGCTAGCCCCCTCCATCCATTCCCTCTCCCCTGGTCATTGATATCTTTCTTCTCTTCTCAGATTTCCAACACTTCCTTTGTCTGGGCCCAAATACTCTGCCTTCCTTCCTTTGCTAAGGATGGCAGCCTTCCCTCCTCAAGCCTTCTACTCACCCTGGACATTCCACTCCTCCACCTGCCTGAGGATGGAGCTCATTTCCTAGGTGACATCATCAATTCTCTCCTCTCTTCCCACTTATTCCCTTCAGCATACAAGCCTATTATTTCTCCAATTTCAAAAAATCCTTTATAGTCCCACTTACCCCTTCAGCTGCTAGTCCATGCTTCTGCTCTCATTTTTAGCCAAACTCCTACAGGAAGAAGGACCCATTCTCTCCTCTTAGAACTCCTTTCCTCCAGTTCTGTCTTGACTCCATTTGACTCCATGAAGACTTTTGGCTCCATGCATGACTCCACTGAAATGGCTCTTGTCAAGATCACAATGACATCTGCATTTCCAGCTCCAACCAATTTTCAGTAATTGCCTTCTATGCAGCTCTTGAGACAATTTATCATGACACCCTCCTTGAAGAATTTTGTTCCCTTGGCTTCCAGGACACCTACATCCTTTTCATTTTCCACCTGCCTCATAAGCTACTTCTTCTCAGTCGCCTTTACTGACTCTTTCTCATCTTCCCTACAAAGGTTAGATAGCCTCAGTCAGCCTCATGACTACTGAGATAACGCAGAGCCGGATTGTCAAATCAGACTCACAGGAATCATAGATGTAACCTTGTGTCAAGCTTTGCTAATAACTTCAAGGGTGCGGGTAATAATGAGGTGCACACAAAGCAGAGAAGTGTGAATTGTTTAGCATGGCTCCCTAGGTCATTTCTCAGCGTCTTAGGGTGTATTGTAGGCCAGACTTAATAAATGAGGTCTCGGAGAAGTTCACGGAATAATCATTAACATGAAATCTCTCAATTATATAAACTGTCTCATCATTCATCACTCGAGGAATCATTCATCACGTATTTCCTGCTTAACGTATTCCGTAGTTAAGAAGTCTTTTCTAGTAAATGCCATTGTATGGATGTATCATTAGCATGTTTACAAGAGGATTTGATCAAGTCATCTTTCTTTCTTTCCCGGGGCCAGAAAAATGAGTAAATGTATGGGTGGCCTCATGCTAACCCTTTTCCTCCCAGCCTTCCATGCACATCTGATTTCAAAATTTGTATCTACAACCCACATCTTTCTCCTAAACTCCAAACTCATATATCCAATTAAGCACTCAACATCTCAGCTGTGTAGCAGTTTATGAAACTGAAGATGAGCACAGTAGAAATAATGACTCCTTTTCCCCACTCCCAACATACACACACATATGTTCACACACACTCACACATATACCAACACACCCCTTTCTTATTATAAGTCTTCCCATCTCTGTAATTCATTGTCTCTCTTTTTCTGTGTGTGTGTATGTGTGTGTGTGTGTGTCCTTCTGTCTTCTCAGGCAAAAACATTACATTCATGCTTGACTCCTTTTTTTTTTCTCATGCCATGTATCCAATCTGCCTAAAAATTTTGCAATTTCTACCTTCAAAATACATCCAGCTGGTCCCCCACCTCCACCACTAGCTTGCTGGTTCAAGCCACTGCCATCTCTCATGTGGATCACTGAAAACTTCCTGCCTGCCCCTCTGCTTCCTCCTTCCATCCTTGCCCCCAAGAGTTGATTCTGAATATTTCAGCCAGATGGCTGTCTTTAAAAGATTAGTCAAATGGTGTCACCCCACAGCTCCAAAGTCTCCCATGGTTCCCGTATCTCTCAGAATAGCAGCCAGAGTTCTCCTAATGGCCTTCAGGGACCGACACAGCCCAGATCCCCAACAGCTCTCTGACCGCTGCTTCTGTCATTTCCCTGTCTGCTGTCACTCCGCCACACTGGCCCCGCCAAACCTCCGAGCACCAAGCTCCTTCTGGCTTCTACATCCTGGTACCGCTCTGTCCTTGACCCGAAAGCCCATTCCCACAGGTAGCCACGCGGTTTCCTTTTCTAATCTCCCTTAGATGTTTGCTTACATGTACCTTCTTTGTAAGGCATCCCCTACCCCCTAATCACCTCTTCAAAATTATAGTCCCCATTGTCTCCAAAATCTGCTTCTTCTCTGTTTTTTTATTCTCCTTCCTACTGAAATAGAACCTTTCAGCATTTATTGTTATAGGCACGTGGACGAGAGCAGAGGTGTCTGTTTTGTTCGCTGCTGTATCCCCAGCACCCACAGTAGGGTCTGACACACACATGGTAGACTGTCACCTAGTGTTGCATAAATTAATTCAAATTCCGTTGAGCAAATTCACTGGACTTGATCTGAGTTTAGAAGGGAATATGATCAAATAACACGAGGAGAACAATAACAGGGCTGCAACAGGAAGACCCTGGAAACTGCAAAGTGTAGTTTTATTTGGCAGGGTGGGGAAACCGGGGAGGGTTGAGCCCTGCAACATCGTGGTGAAGTCAGGGATAAAAGAGACATGCTTCAAGAAAGAGAATAATGATGAAAGGAAAACATGAATCTCTTCTTCATCAAGCTGAATATGCTCAGTATTGCTCAGATATGCTCAGATATCGTGTGGACTGCCCACGATTAGCACAGGGTGGACTATCAGGACCTATTTTCAAAATGGCTTTAAAAGCCCATAGATTCCTGAAGAGAGGCATGGAAATTACTACTTGATGAGCTTGATAATGATGCGTTGTGTGTCCCTAACTTAAAATATAGCTGTATTTCCTAAAATGTGTATGAAATAAAACTGTTAAATGCAGTTGATGGTAGTCATATTAAAAGAACAAACTTTGGGGGGAAGAATTTAGGGCCAATTTCCTAGAAATACAAAGTTATCTGTTTTGCCAGTTGCAATTGGGAAGGCTTTCTTTATGTTGGATCATGCCTCATCCACCCCACCCCACCCCCTTTTTTCACCAAAGCAGATTAACAAGGAAATCCACACACCACCAGCTATTATCATTTTGGCTAAAACAGCACATCTTAGTATTATCACTTTTTAAAACTCATGTTGTTTTTTTACAGTATAACCGGTACCAGCAATATGGCGCTGAGGAGTGTGTGCTACAGATGGGGGGTGTGCTGTGCCCCAGCCCCGGCTGCGGAGCAGGGCTGCTTCCTGAGCCAGGCGTGAGGGAGGTCACTTGTGAAGGGGGCAGCGGTCTGGGCTGTGGGGTAAGTAACACCTACACCTCTGGGTGTCATGGTGTGTGTGTTTGTTTTTAGCAAATTGGCAATGATGATATATTTGTTTTATTTTCATTTTCCCTCTGCACTCAGACATCTTTGAGCTGATGGATAACAAAATAGACTTTTAGGGATGCCCAACTGGCTCCGTCAGAAGAGTATGCCACTCTTGATCTCGGGGTTGTGAGTTCAAGCCCCACATTGGGTGTAGAGATTACTTAAAAATAAAATCTTTAGAAAAAAAGAAAATAGACTTTTAAATTTTTATATAGGATCCCAGATATGAACATATATATTCATCAATGGGGAGGAAAAGATCATATTAAGAGTTTCGGCTTTAATTGTTTTTCATACTGTTTTCTCTAAGACGTTGTGAATTACCTGGCCAGACCTTTAAACTTTTTTTCCAGTGCTCAGCTGATTCAGAGAAAAAACTTATTATTTTTTCAGAGTTGGCTTTAAGTAGACAGAGTAAAAGAGAAAGAGAATTTCCCATCAGTGATGTCTTAGCGGAATTGTTTCCCTAAGTATTTTAGGAAGTAAAATGAAGATTAATATGGAAAACTTGAAACGTTATTGTGTCATAAAAATCATTTTAAATAGAGATGAGCAAAACTAATGGTGTGTCTTAGGGAAGCAGAATAAGAAACATGGAAAATATTTGTTCTAAGAGGTCAACCAATAGGACCCAGATGGCTTCTTGAATGAATCTATGGCTGCAAGCTGACAGGGAAGGTGTGAGGGAAGCATAACTCAAACACAAAAAGGCTTGCTAAATTATAGGTTGAAATGACAAATGGCTAATAATCCTGATGTTAGGTTCCATGCAGGCCAGAAAAGGAAGAAAGTGTATATGCCTATAAGATGCTATTGAATTTTGATGGGAAAACATTTCTTTTAAAATTGCAACTTCATGAGGAGCTTTGTAGATGGAGTGTTGTTGGCAGAGGCTTATTGCTGGGGCCTAATTTTTGGCTGAGAGCTGTAAGTCACCTTTGCATAAGTTGGCATCTGTTGTCCTCAGTGAAGCTATCTGAGGGTTGCAGAGCCCTGGGCTGAGCCGTTACGTAGAGGAAGTGGACGTTGAAGAGCCATGAGATACCATGATGCCTACTTAGAAGAGATTAGTAATCATGACTACGGTAGAATGGAAACAGAAGTCATGTTTGCTGGCTTTAGGAATTACAGAAGTCAACCTGCACTTTCCACCCAGATCACCGTCATATACTGTGTAATCTGCACCAACTGTGTGTGGCCTAAGCCAGCTGCCAAATTCTGGGAGATCAGAATGCTGGGGAATGTGCTCTTTTAAAATGAGTTCCAACAGTTTTTAAATAGTGACTAAATTGTATGCTTCTGTCTGCTAATTGCCTAACTGTTGTTCCATTCTCTAAAGCTGGATTTTAAGGTCTTAGCTTTCTTTATGAGGAAAAGAGTTTCTTTGGCCCATCTTCTGCATTCTGTTGTTCACCTTGCTTTAAAGAACTTTGAGGGTTTTATGTAATTTTAAGTTTTGAACAGCTGTGTCTTCCTTTTTTCCTACAATGTGACATTTTAAGTAAGTTTTGTACACATTTAAGCTCCAAATCATGGAAAATTACTTTGGGAGTGAATTGAATGGCTTTAATACCTTTGGGTTAAAGAGTTTGGGGGCAAACCTTACTTGAATGAGGAGAGCTGTCTTCCAGATGTTTCTTTATCCTTTGAAATTCTAGGTGATGAGTTTCATTTTATTTTTATTTGTTTGGTTTTGTTGTTTTCAGTGGTGTGCTTGTCAGTTTGTATGTTACAACTCTATTACCACATAACAAATCACCCCAAATTTTAACTAATAAATATTTATTATCCTACAGTCTGGGCATCAGGAGGCCATAAGTAGTTTAGCTGGGTGGCTCTGGCTCTGGGTCTCTCATGTCGCCGAGTCAAGCCGGGTTGCTTCAGTTATCTGAAGGCTTGACTGGGCCTGGAAGATCCACTTAAAAATGGCTCATTCACATAATCAGGCCAGATCTACAGCAGAGAATGAGGTGTCTAGGCATCACTATTTTAGCCCTTCAAAGCATTGCTCTTCCTACATAGTACTTTGACAAAATGTCATTCATTTACATTGTGGTCATTATACAGGAAATTTGGTGAGTGCAGCTCAGTACATCCCAATGGACTTTTCTATGAGATAACATGGTGGCTCTTCCAGGCTTACCTTTGCAACAGGAGCACTTATGCTTGTCCTGAGGAACGTTGACCTTGAGGACATTGTAAATTGTGCAACTAATAAGATGTCCCTCTGAAAGATGACTGGTCAGTAACCTAGAGCCACATTTGTGTGCTAGTTTTAGCGTATAAAGGTACCATTATAAGAATGGATTTTTAAGCTCATTTCTGGCGTCACTATTTTCCTTCTTTCTCTTCCCCTTTTTTTGACGTATACAATTCTGCTATGATTTGTTCATTCTTGTAAGCGGCCAGTCTTTTCTGGATTTAAGGGTGGTAATGGAAAGCCATTGTTGGTAGAAATCATGGTTAGTTCATGTTGTTCAGAGAGAACAGGGCCCAATAAGTAGAAGTTAGAGAACAGGGAATCTCTGCTTAGCATTTTCTGTTACACCATGGATAGCCAACAGCAAAATGGGCTGCCTCGGGAAGTAGTAAGCCTCTTCACCTACACAGTATTCAAGGAAAGTCATTGATAACAAAGCTATGGAAGAATCATACAGTCTCAAATGTGAAGACACTCTCAAGCTCACTAACCTTGGTGGTCCTTGGGTTGTTGTCTACAGGTTTAATGTAAGATATCTGTGAGTCTACCTGGGCTTAATTTTTTCTCAACTGCCAACAAATTCAAAAGGTGCAACTCTTATTATCTGGGTATCCAAGAAATGCTTGATGTTATAAAACTAGGCCTTAGAGGTGCATTGTGATGTGCCCATAGCCACCCATTTTCAGAGCTGAGACACAGCTGCATGTGTTGTCTTCCAGTCAGTCAGCTCACTTCCATTCAGTCAGCTCCCTGCTACATACCTAGATGGTCCTTCATACACCCGTGATTCCTGTTGTATGTGGTTTCCATCTGAAGAAAAAGATTTCAGTATTTTGGTTGTCTTCAGCTCCTTAAAATAGGTGTTTTGGTTAGTATTTGCAACTCTCTTGTTCAAACATATAGTACTGTCCATTGGAAAATTAGATTACCTGATCCTTTGCTCTGCTGTATCCTTAGGCTTAACTGTTACCTGAAGAGCAGTACACATTGGCTAATAAATGAAGACAAGGATTTCTATTTAAATGATAATGTTGGTCCATCTCAGAAAGACTTGATAGATGTGTGATAGCTCCAGCAAATTTATTACCATCATAAAGAATTATTTGAGCTTAAGTCCCACGTATCAGGATTCAAGCTGAAGTGTTACACTTGTTTCATGTCTTCATATTCCCATCCTTAATCTTGACATTATTGTCCTCAGTAAATCCATGTATTTAGAGTTCAATATTCAGTGAATGGATGGATGGATGGGTGGATGGGTGGATGGATGGGTGGATGGAAACAATGTAGAAGTAATATGAATATACTAGCACTTTTATTTTCAAATATTAATCATCATTTACCCCAGTATTAGAATTGCTTACAAGAACCTCATCAAGAAATTCACACTATACAGTGTTTTACCTGCACACATAATACATAATTCAGAACAAAATATACTAAGTTCAGGGATCCACAAAAGTCAATTAAGAACCTGAAAGTACTGCAGGAATTACAGTTTATGTTCCTATCAGAGGCTACGTGGCCGAAGTAGAATTTTGTACATCCTGATATATAAAATGTCTTAGTCTTGGGGGCACTGAGATTTCGGTTTTGGCACAGCGCAGAATATTTTTACAATGATAGATGGAACTCAACAAAGAATGTATTTGGGGATCGAATAGCCTGACCTCACTCTCTGCTAACCCTTGATCATATTTTTACTACTGCTTATAAAAATATTAATTGATTTCCTAAGGAATTCATATTATGCATTATTCTTTACCCTGGCTTATTGCTATTCATCAGAACTATCTCACTAACTTTTATGACTCCGATGTAAAATGTTGACATGTTTAATACTGGAAAACAGCAACAAAATATGGAATACATTAATACTCACAGACTTGGGAATACAGAAAGCTAAGGCAATCAAACCTTGTGAGTTTTCTATAAATAAAACATCATTGTCTTATTTGGTGTTGTGTTGGGATGTTATGTGTCTGAGAGAGAATTTCTTATCTAGGATAATACTAGGAATTAGATGAAGAGTTTTCTGTTTTAAATTAGAAATCCAGGGACAAGATAACAACTGAAAAAAAACACAGATTTTTAAAAAATCATATTACTGACCATTTGTTAAGGAAATAAGATAGAATTTCTTCAGGTACCTGGTAGGCACTCCTTCCTTTAATGGAGAGCACCGTGTTGCCGAGGCAGATTTCTCAAGGCGCTAATGAAGCGTTTGTCTTGGGCTCCCCACTTGCACAGAGCCCTTGTTTTTACCAAGTTTGTCTTCTTGCATTTTCCTTGAAGAGGTCCTCAAAGATTGAAGGACTTCAGGATGGAAAGGCTCCATCAAACCGAAATCTAGATCTGCGCAAGTATGGGGCACGACCTGCTATGTGTAAAGAAATTTTTGTTGAAGATGGTGATTTTGAACTACTTATAACAGTAGTGTTACTATATTGTTGAAGATTTTACTTAGATCGGAGCTCAAGCCTCATTTTCAGTTCTCATATAGGAAAGGAGTCAACGAAGGCAAATGGAGATACCTAGTCTTCCACTCCAAGATCAGATATTGAGTCAAAAACTTAAGTTAATTTGTTGGCATATAGTTGCTGGTAATAATTTCTAATAATTGTTTCTATTTCCGTGGTGTTAGTCGTGATCTCTCCCCTTTCATTCATGATTTTGTTTATTTGGGTCCTCTCTCTTTTCTTTTGGTTAAGTCTGGCCAGACGTTTATCGATCTTATTAATTCTTTCAAAGAACCAACTTCTAGTTTCGTTGATCTGTTCTACTGTTTTTGNATCTCTCCCCTTTCATTCATGATTTTGTTTATTTGGGTCCTCTCTCTTTTCTTTTGGTTAAGTCTGGCCAGAGGTTTATCGATCTTATTAATTCTTTCAAAGAACCAACTTCTAGTTTCGTTGATCTGTTCTACTGTTTTTCTGGTTTCTATTATATTGACAGCTGCTCTAATCTTTATTATTTCTCTTCTCCTGCTTGGTTTGGGGTTTATTTGCTGTTCTTTCTCCAGCTTCTTTAGGTGTAAGGTTAGCTTGTGCATTTGGGATTTTTCTACTTTTTTGAGAGAGGCTTGGATGGCTGTGTATTTCCCCCTTAGGACCACCTTTGCGGTACCCCATAGGTTTTGGAACAATGTGTTTTCATTCTCATTGGTTTCCATAAATTGTTTAAGCTCTTCTTTAATTTCCTGCTTGACCCAATCATTCTTTAGCAGGATGCTCTTTAACTTCCAAGTGTTTGAATTCCTTCCAAATTTTTTCTTGTGAATGAGTTCGAGTTTCAAAGCATTGTGGTCTGATAACATGCATGGAATAATCTCAATCTTTTGGTACCAGTTGAGACCTGATTGTGACCCAGTATGTGGTCTATTCTGGAGAAAGTTCCATGTGCACTTGAAAAGAATGAGTATTCTGTTGTTTTAGGGTGGAATGTTCTGTATATATCTATGAAGTCCATCTGGTCCAATGTGTCATTCAAAGCTCTTGTTTCTTTCTTGACCTTCTGCTTAGGTGATCTGTCCATTGCTGCAAGTGGAGTGTTGAGGTCTCCTACTATTAATGTATTATTAGCGATATGATTCTTTATTTTGATTAACAGTTGACTTATGTAGTTGGCTGCTCCCATGTTGGGGGCATAGATATTTATGTTATTGTTAGAAAATTGTTAGATTTTCTTGTTGGATAGACCCCTTAAGTATGATATAGTGAACATAATTTAAAAAAAGTTAATAAATAGATGGAGAGTCTTTTTTTCAAATGTGGAGCTCAGAAATAAAAAGCACGCAGATGGTTGATATTTAATAATAAAAGGAAAAATAAAATGGTTACTTTCCTATACTTTAAGGATAATTTAATTTTATAAAAATACCAAATTGAATTAAATTATGTGAAGAATTTTGAAAAGTGTATTGAGGTCTCCCTTTTTAAAAAGAAGTCTTGACACTAAAATCTAGACTCCAAATATATGTAGTTTATATTGCGGTGCTTTCAAGGAGACACCAAGAAGGCCAGGTATTTTTCTTCGTGCCTAAATGTCAGTTTGTAAGCATGAAGCAGCAGCTGTGATCATACCTCGCTTGCCTCAACCACCTGGCCCGTGCAACACATGGAGAGTGGAGTCATCTTGTTGACACATTATTCTTTTATATACAAGATGTTCTTTATCAAAAAGTATTTTTAAAAGAAAGTTAATGTTATGAAATGTCAAAAATATGCATCCCATGTTTATTTGTCATGTGTCCAAAAATCTAATTTAAACTCTAAGATTGGCTCATGTGCAGATTGGAAATAAGTGTTGCTAGACTTTCTGTGCGAGAGACAGCTTGGAGTGCAAAGATAGAAAGCTTTGGAGATATTTATTTTAATTAAAGAAATTGTTCCCAAATGTACAAACAAGTTCTGCATATCATTCCTCTGGAAAACATTTATCAATTGGCAAATGTTCCTAGAAAGTGTTCTGTTGTTTGAAATAGAAATATTTTCTAATCCAACATAGACCACTGACCATTCCATGTGTCTTTAGCTATTTTTGTTGTTGTTGTTAAAATAAAGGGAAATCTGCAATAATTATACTCTTTCAAAATGGTAAGCTCCATCTCATTGAATAATGTTAGTAAATCAACTTTGTGGCAAATGGAATGGAGAAACCTTCTTTATCTCTACAAGCTACTGGAGAGTTCAGAACATTCTAGAAAACAGACTTCTGACAATAACATTGTTTCTATGCTTTTCTTTTGATTCTGCTCTCACCTCAGTGTAGGGCTCTGCTGTCCAGTATGTTAGCCACTAGCCAAAAATAGCTATTTAAATTAAAATTAAATAAAATTTAAAATATGTTTCTCAGTCACATTATCCACATTTCAAGTGCTCAATGGCCACATGTGGCTCCCTGCTACTGGACTAGACAGTGCAGGTAGAGCATGGTATCATCATCACCATGGAAAGTTCTAACAGACAGCATGAGTCTAAAGAAAGACTAGAATATCCCCCAAAAAGGAGCTTTTGCAAACTTGAGTTTCCTGTGTCTCAGATACAAACAACCTCTTCCATTCTGGTTAAGAAGACAAATCTTTCTGGAAACTAAGGCAATGTCCTAAGTACAAAAATGTAGAACAGTATTTTCCAAAGTGAGGCTCATGTAGCCCAGGTTTCAGGGGACGTTACCAGGAGGAAAGTTGGAGTGGAGGCAGAGAGGCTGGACAGAGGTCCAGCAGCAAACAGCTTGGAAACACGTGTTAAGCTAGGTTAAACAGAGGGGCTTTTTTCCATAGGACTTAAAGCTTTCAACATCCAAACATGCATTTTGACTGAACAAGTGGAATACCACAAGTAGCATTTCCTAAGCTCTTTAGAGTAAGAACTGCCTTTTGTGTGCTGCATTTTATAGGATAGGTGTTTCATGGAGTACAGCGTGGGAATGAAAGCATTTGTTTTATTTTTTAATGGCCAGCGCTGAGTAGCAAGCATACCACAGTCACAGTGAGCTAATGAGATCAAAGGCTGAGAACCTTAGACCGACAACATTGTCCTCTTTGGAGAGAACTAACAAAGTATAATTTTAAAAAAATTTGTATACCGTATTTGTTGTGGATATATTTTTGACACTGCATATTTTTATAGTACAACCTTTTTGTTTTCTTGAGCAGCTAAGGCTATANTATAGTACAACCTTTTTGTTTTCTTGAGTAGCTAAGGCTATATAATTCAAAGGGCAGAAGATCCACAGAGAAAAGAGGAGGAGATGTTACAATTGTGGGTGATCACTGTCTTCAAGTGANGGAGGAGATGTTACAATTGTGGGTGATCACTGTCTTCCTATTCAGTGGTCATGAAGATTTTTAAACTTCATAGAATAAATGATGCTGTGGTAAATAAACTATTTTCACACAGTAGGTGTTAACATATGCCAATCTCATAAAACATTAGCTGCATAGAACAATACGGTAATGACGAGGGAATTGTGGGCATTGGGGATTTGTTCTCGTTTTCTGTGCAGCCAGCAATGGCTTCAGCACACTGACAAGAGCAGTCACAACAATGTGGGACTTGGGCCACTCTCACAAGGTAGCCGGATGGAGATCCCCTCTCTGGCCTTCTGCATGGTGGGCCTCTCTTGCCTGGCCTTCCCAGAGGCCATCAGTAGACTTGGAGACAGAGAGTAATGCTTTGTCTCATTATACCAATTATTTTTCACCCCCTGCTATTTCTCAGGCTATGAGGTAATGATCATCAAAGCAGTGTTCTTTGTTCTTTCATTTTACCTGTTTTATACTAGTTTTTATTGTGCTAAAATATATAATAACATAAAATTTGCTATTTATAACCATTTGTAAGCATACAATTCAGTGGCTTTAAGTACATTCGCAAANCTTTGTTCTTTCATTTTACCTGTTTTATACTAGTTTTTATTGTGCTAAAATATATAATAACATAAAATTTGCCATTTATAACCATTTGTAAGCATACAATTCAGTGGCTTTAAGTACATTCGCAAAAATGTTGTATAACCATCACCTCTGTCTATTTCCAAAACTTCTCGTGACCCCACACAGAAACTCTGTGCTCCTTAGGCAGTAACTGAGCCCCCATCGCCCCCCCCAAGCCCCTAGTAATCTCTAATCTACTTTCTGTCTCTACAAATTCACCTATTCTAGATAGTTCACAATCGGTGGAATCAGAATGTCCTTTTGTATCTGGCTCATTTCACTTAGCGTGAAGTTTTCATGGTTCATCCGTGCTGTAGCAGGTGTCAGATCTCCTTCCTTTGCGTAGATGAATCATATTCCTTTGTAGGGCTACACCACATTTTGCTCCTTCCATTTCTTTCCAAATGTGTTCAGCTGGAGTAGACCTTCCTCCCCCTGGATCAAAAGCCAGACAGGCACTCTGACTTTGAGTAAGTAATGAGTATATTACTCGTAAGTAATAAAGAGTCTTAGAATCATTTCCAGTTGCTATCATTGTATCAATTCTTTAAAAATGCCTTGTCCCCCTCCCCCCAAAAATTTTTGATTTAACATTAAATCTTCTTCCCCTGCCCTATGAGGCCCAGCCCTTTACATCACATGTATGTGCACTTGGTATGGGACCCCTAAGGGACTGATGGAGCTCATTCGGTCGCTTTGTGTGTTCCTGGAGTCTTCCTTGCAGCACTGACTTTATTCCTCTTCAAACTCTGGTTCATGGTCAGAGCTGACTATTCACTTTATCCCCAAAGACCTGACAAGTGCCCACTTCAGCAAGGTCCAGATCCAGGTTTTTCATTCCAGTGCTTAAAATTAGTTTGCCTCAATTAAAATAAAATTAGTTTGCCTACATTCATACCTAAAGTGTTTCAGCCCATTGCAGGATCATCCCTGCAGATCAGAGTTCTCTGTCCTAACTCGGGTTGCAACATCCTAACTCTTGCTCCTCTAAGTGTAATGGTAACGTGATCCTGCTAGGAATAGACCTTCCGGACATAATTTCAAAGATTTATCAAGATCTTTGTGGAGGATATTTTTTGTACCACTGGTTTGTAATAGATAAAAATGTGGAAACAAGCAAATTTTCAGTAATAAATATAGTGGTTAAATATATTTTTGACATTCTATATAATCAAACATAATATCCTGTTAAAAAGAACAAGGTCAACCTCTGTGTTGATATGGAACAATTTTTTTTTAAGATTTTACTTATCTATTTGAGATGGAGTAAGAGAGAGAGAGAGAGCACAAGCAGGGGGAGCAGCAGGCAGAGGGTGAAACAGGGTCTCCACTGAGCAGGGAACCCGACACAGGGCTCAATCCCAGGACCCTGGGATCATGACCTGAACTGAAGGCAGACACTTAACCAACTGAACCACCTAGGCACCCTGGAACAATTTTTAGTATATAGAATTAAGTGAAAAGAGAAAGAAAGAGATGCTCTGTACTCAAAAATATATAAAATATGTTTTGGAATGAATTAAAGAAACCATTAACAGTGGTTGTCTTTGGATAGAGAAAGTGGGGATATAAGGAAGGAGGCTTTTGTTTTTTAGTGTATAACTTTCTGTAATGTTTGAAGTTTCTAAACATGTAGACATATTACTTTTACTTTTTTTTTTAAAGATTTTATTTTATTTATTTGACAGAGATAGAGACAGCCAG
>NC_048227.1:103236798-103252831 GCF_002007445.2 Ailuropoda melanoleuca | reverse complement strand
TGCTGCTTCCATTTTATTTCTGACAAGACTGAGTGCTTGCTTTGTGATCTTTTCTTTAAACAATACATGTCTTTCACTTTCTCTATTCAAGCATGAAAATTAGACCTCCGTCTCTCAATAATACCCATAAAATGGCTTTCAACCCTTACATTAAACGGTGTTGCCACAATAACTGTCTGAATTTGTGCAGATAAATCGATTTAGCGTTCAGTAGCACCACAAACTGAGAGTAGAGGTATAATTCTAGAAAATCCCCTCGTTGGACTGAAGTTTTCACCCACTGATCTTTTTGTTCTAGTTTTCCATACAAATGTACGGCTTAACCGTGTAGAACCACACATACCACCGATTAAAGCTTTCGGAGCTACAAATTGAATATGAGACTGCACGTAGCACTTGGAGTAATATCAGCATCTAATTTACGTTTGCAACAGTGGTCCTAGGAGTTTTCGCTTTTATTCTTCTACTGCAATCACTAGAAATCATACTGTTTTCAGCAACTAAGCTATTCTAGTAAGAAACATTCACTGGGGAGAAAAATATTCTATAGATCCTTCCTTCTATTTAAAATAAAGTAAGTCAGTAATACTTAGAAGGAAAATCATTTAGTTATTCAACAGGTATTAACTGACCGCCCACGATGTCTGTGGTGCTGTGCTGGGTGCTGTGGGCACATGGGCGTGATGACACAGTGCCCTGCTCCAGGAGCATGGAAGCAAATGGGAAAACTAGACACACGTGCACAAAACAGCATACCCGTATGGCAATATAGACTCATGCCAAATGTCGTGCCACGGAAAATCAGAAGAGTTAAGGGCATGCTTGCGCGGCTCCCATATCACTTTGAACAGAGTTCGTTTTAACACTAGCCATGTTGCTTGTTCACAAACCATTTACCCCAGTTAATCGGTGGGCCCCTGGCGGGGTGAACAGGGCTGCAGCCTGTTCATTTTGATATCCTCAGTGTCCAGTAGGCGACGTAGCTGGACATTGAATTCTCCAACGAGAGGAGAAGGCTCTGAACTGAGGGTGGGAGCTTCATTAAGGGCCTGGAAGGATGAAGAAATGCCGCCTAGCAGGCACTGGAAATATTCTGGACATAAGAGTCTGCACCAGGGTGAAGGCCCAGAAGATGGGGACAGCAAAAACCTGAGCGGGGAGTAAGGAGCAGGTGACCAGCAAAGGGCGAGGCTCACGGGGCTCTCTTGGGCTGTGTGTAGGATTTGGGCCTTTCTCCTCAGGCCTGGGAAACCAGGTAGTGCCTTTTGTCGAGGAAACATGACCAGAGCTCCTGGAAAAGTAATTTAGTGCCAGTGTGGAGTATGGGTGGAAAGGGGAAATTACTGAAGTCACTGTTAAAAGGTAAATTGAGGCAGATTAAAATTTTGCAAGAGTTTATTAGAGTGTACGTGGGTTCAAATCAGGTGGCCCCACACTAAAAGGGGTCCGGAGCTTCTGCTGGCAGGATCTGGGAGTGTTTTTATAGAGGAAGCTCCGAAGCAAAGCTAGGCGGCTATTTGATTCGCTACAGCTCGAGCAGTTGCCTAATTTGGGAAAACCTATCGGCTGTGGGTGATTGGCTCTCTGAAGTGTCCTCTTCTCTGGTTTGGGTACAGGGTCTCTGGCTTTGGGTCGGGCTTGCTTCTGCGGGCAGCCAGGGCATTAGTGCCACCTCAGTCCACCCAGTGCTCCCAAGACCATTTTGACCGATATTATCTCAAATTACTGTAACCCTCCTACCAACCTTGCAAAACACCATTTATCGGGTTTTTTTACACAAGTTTTTCAGACATTTTAGGGATTCTAGCTTTGCAATATTAATTTCACTTCAGATTGATGCACTAAGGCTGGAAGACTTAGATCCCTCCTGCAGTTTAGAGGTTTTTTAGAAATTGATGGAATTCACAACCACAGTCTGTATAATGTTTGAAAGATAATGTGTAATAATAATTCAGTGTACACTATATAATATTTACTCATCTATCTTTATTCTCTATAATTTACTGCCTTTTATTCTTTTATCTAAAAATAAGTGCTGGGGCGCCTGGATGGCACAGTTGGTTGAGCACCCGCTTTTCGGTTTGGCTCAGGCCAAGATCTCAGGGTCGTGAGATTGAGCCCTGCATTGGGCTCTGAGCTCAGCGTGGAGTCTGCTTGAGATTCTCTCTCTCCTCCCTCTGGCCCTCCCTGCCCACCCCATGCTCTCTCTCTCTCTCTCTAAAATAAATAAAATCTTTAAAAATAGTAATAAATAAATAAAAATAAGTGCTTACTATTTATTTTTTATAATAATATTTTTTATTATATCCTGTTAGTCACCATACAGTACAGTGCTTACTATTTAATAGTCTTCAAAATTAACTATTCGCGTTTGTTTCCTCAGCACCTACCATGATATCCAACCACATAAAATTGTGTAAGAGGATTTCCTATTTGAAAGTCCCTTAGGCAAAAACACCGCCAATTGGTAATTGTAGAAGTTTTAACATTTGAGGAATGGCAGGTGGCAAGGGCTGGACCGTGCCAGCCACTCTGTCTGCGTGGCTCTCAGCATCCACACCCTCAGCGAACAGGGAAAAGTGAAAGACGCGTCGTAGGAAGCTTCCTAAGCTTTGGGAGCTGGAGAGCTTTGACAATGAGATTGCAGGCACTTCGCCACATGGACATTTCCCTTCTCTGATCCCCATGGCTTTCTGTTGAGCAAGAGCGTGTTTTCCTAAACAAAGCTATTTTAAAAATATAGACGTAAAAGCACAAACTGATTTATGACAACGCTAGATATTTTAAATGTCTCAAAACCAGTTGACATTAGTATATTGGGACCCATGGTCCATCTGGAACTGACCTCCCTATTTCCTGAGCAGACAGCACACCTCACCCACACAAACCCATATCACACGTACACACCACTCATACCACAGACACAAACACACACCATATCACTCATACCACACACACAACACACACACACACCATTCTCACACCACACACACATACCACATTCACACCCACACCACACTCACACCACACATACACCATACCGTACACAAACGACACTCACCATACTCACACCACATACACACTCACACACTCCACAGCACTTTCATACCACAAGGAAGAGTATGAAAGTGAAACTTTTTAGACATTTTTACCAAAACCCCTTCTTTACTAAAAACTTCTGGAATCTATTTCATTCCCTTAGTGCATTTTCTAGATCTCTGGATTGGTTACAAAGACTTTTACTTGCTCCTTTTTTTTTTTAATAATAATTTTTTATTATGTTAGTCACTAAAGAGTACTCCTAAAAGTAGGCCACATTGTAAAAGTTCCAGAACATTTCTCAAAGCTGTTCTTTTCTAGTCTTATCCTTTTTCTCATCCCTGAACTACCCAATTTCCTAAGCCTGCAAAATAGGACCCAGGTCATGTACCAGCAAGTCTGCTATTTGGGTTTAGTTCTCTCTCCAGCAGGCTGCGGGCAAATTTCCCAGGACCTGGCCTCTCCCGGGGTGGGTGCTGTGGTGCAAACAGGCACAGGCACGAACTGTGAGTGGGTGGGTGTCCAGTCACCCTCACCTCGGAGCTGGCAGGAGCTGGGATCTTCCTCGTGGTTCCCGGGTCTCTGGAGCTGGGCACATAGGCACCTCCCCCTGCAGGGGCGCCAGGAGCAGAAGGGTCCCTGAAGCATTCCCGGCTTTCATGTCGGTTCCCATTTCCCCCCTTCCTGGCCTTGGCTAAACCTGACAACAGAAGGCCTCCCTAGGCTTAGGCTTCTGCTTGCGAGCTTTTTCACTGTCTGCACGCTCCCCTGTGGCTCCTCCTGTGCCATTCGGGAAGTCTTCCAGCTTCCCACGGGAACACAAAGCAGCTCTCTGCACCGGCCACAAATCAGCATCCTCAGAGGAGCTTAGAGGTGGGTGTGCTCCCCAGCGACTCGCAGCTCCTGCTTCTGCTGGACCCCCTTCCACTCCATGCTAGGTGGACTTCCTCTGGAATAGAGCCTCAGGCTGGTGGGAGCAAACAAGGTAGTCGCCTGCCCTGCTTGCTCAGACCTCCAGCAGGCTTACCTGGGACTCCAGGGGAGGTCGCTGCTCTGTCTGAGCCCAGGCAAATTAATTGGAGGTCATGTGATTTAATACAATCAGGTGATATGATCCGAGTCTGTGGGGGAGACACAGACGTGCGGTGCCCCAAGCCTCCCATGCACATCAGTGGGGTGTGTGTGCACACAGCCCGCCAGGGAGAAACAAGTACAAAATCCTCTCCTTTTGAACCTTTCTTTGATTCCACCAGGTTCCTCCTTTTATTGGTGGTCTTACAGGACTCCCCCCTGGGGGCCCCTTCAGGCTCATGTAGTTGGTTTCTTCCCTCACCACGTTGTTAGAATCTGTGAGTTCACACGATCCTTTCTAAGGCCGGGGCAAATAACGTAACCTACAGAACTTACATTCAAGTAAAATCAACAGTATATCAAATGGTGATGAGTGCTATGTTCTGTCTCAAGTGATAACATATCCTGCAGGTAGCTGGAAATATGAAATTGAAATTTGATGTATTAGGATCATTTTGAAGATTTGAAAGTATTGCTAGAGAGGTAATAGTTGAAGCTCTCAAGGAGTGGGTTTGCTCTTTGAAGAAGAGCAGCGTAACAGTCTTTCCTCTGCAAAGAAGTAAGAGGACTCGTACCTCTTACTATGGACAGACCAAGGTGCTTCAACCCCTGCTGGTCTCAGGGAGGGGACTTAAAAAGATCGAAAGAGCAGTTTCTTCCAGGTGTGTGATTCTCAAGCCAGGGTATCTGATGCAGGATATGGTCACGGTCCCAGGGTAAGGAGGATGCATTTCTCTGGATGGTTGCAAGTAGATCCAGGTGAAGAATCATACTTTCACACTGAACCAAGAATATACATCTTCAAAATATTTCTAAATTACCACCTCTCTTTTGGACTATGACCTCAAGACCCATCAGAGCACGCGCACCCTTTCCCCTGTTGTCTGGGAGCCCCTCTCAGCAGGAGCTTGTGAGTGTTAGTTTGAGGGATGGCAAGAAACTCACGCACAGTCAAAACTCAATAAGGAATGTGTGTGAAATGGAAAACATTTTTAAAGGAGGCTTGTTACATAAAATGTTCTTTGCTGCTCTTTTGTTCTTATATTTAATAAGCTTTCCCTGCTCTAAGAAACAGGTTAATGTTCCTATATTATTTTGTTTACATACCATGTAAATGGAAATGGTCCCAGGAGGACTGGCATTAATTATTATCGAATGATCTTTCCCTTCATTATCAAAATGTAAGCAATTAAATCACCACTTCCCACATGTGACAGATATATTAAAGAATATTTAACTCTTGCAGACTTCTAGCTGGAGATATTAATATTTTTATAAATGTGTCTTGATTTGGGAAAATATTATTTATGCCTTATTTTGCAGAAGGTGACTTACATATAGAACACACTCTTCAAAGTAACCTCACTTAGGCTACACTGCCTCATTGTATAAATAGGCAGACCATATTTGGCTCAAATATGGAGACTCAGATGTTTTATTATTCAAAACTAAAATGGTGTGAATTTAAAGAGAGACCACCCTTCCCTCTGTCCCAGGGCTATGAGGTGATGGGCAAGCTACTTAATCTCCCCTGTACCTGTTGGCTCTGCAGGGAAAAAAGGTCTCTTCCATGCCTAAGGCTCTGTTCTCACCAGAGCAGATGGCAAGCGTGCGACTTGCCTCATGAGAGCGAGGGAACCCACGGTGCTACCAGGTTAGGCTTCTGGAGGGACGCAGCCACAGCCTTGGGGCACCACCCCATTCTCCTTGCATTCCTCAGGTATCTACCATCAACTCTCACTCCTCAACTCAGATGTTGGAGCGTGACACCCTTGCTTAAAAAACGTTGAACCTGAGCAGGAAGACGTAGTTGACTGTAAGGAGGGACCCCAAAATGAAATCAGAGGTTGTGGCCCGTGTGTCACATTGATGCACAACAGCTGTTTTGAATAACAGACTCCTAAATTAAGATTAGTCAATCAAGATGACTCTTAGAAATACTAATGCAAGTAAAGTGAAGCAGGGTTTCTGCCTTCTCAGGTAAAACCGTATGCCGAGCAAAATTGACATCGTTCTCCCTTAGCACACAGAATAAGGCTTTAGGGAAGACTTTATTTATTGGCCTTTTTTTTTCCTTCAGTTTTGGTTTAATTTCCAAGAATCATTATTCAGCCTTCTACCCTCATATAGAACTTTACCTAATCATTCAAGACAAAGACTCGCCTCTTCTTAGAAGATAATTAGACCATCTCCTGAAGCGGCATTGAATTGCCTTTATGGACAAGAAGTTACTCAGTATCTAACCTCAGACCTTTCTTGCTTCAGCCCGTATGTCTTACGGCAACTTTTTATATCAAGTTCTTGAGGATTCCCAGATGTAAAGACATCAGCATGCTGGGTGCCCCCGAGTCAGCTGTGTGTTATATGATGGGACCCTATTTGTATGCCGCTCAGAATCCACTGGGGGCCTCAGAGGAGAGAAACCTCACAACCCAGTCTCCAGGGTCTGTCCTCAGTGGGAACTCTGGGGGGTTCCCGTCTTATTTCCCATTAGTGCCAGGGTGTTCATGGATATTATCAGGGGCTTCAAGAACACTCACTTCTAAAGAGTTAAGGAATCCACTTTTCTTTTCTTTTTTTTTCTTTATACTTTTTATTTAAATTCCAGTTAGTTAACGTAATATTAGTTTAGGAGTAGAACTTAGTGATTCCTCACTTCCATCAACACCCAGTGCCCATCACAGCTAGTGCCCTCCTTCATCCCCATCAGGAATGTACCCCATCCCCCCACCCACCTCCCCTCCAGTAGCCCTCAGTTCCTTCTCTATAGTTAAGAGTCTGTTTTTTGGTTTGCCCCTCTCTTTTCCCCTCATGTTCATTTGTTTTGTTTCTTAAATTCTACATATGAGTGAAATCATATGGTATTTGTCTTTCTCTGACAATTTATTTCACTTAGCATAATACTCTCTAGCTCTATCCATGTTGTTGCAAATGGAAACATTTCATTTTTTATGGCTGAGTAGTATTCTATTATATATATATATACATACACGTACATACACATATATCCCACCTCTTGCTTATGCATTCATCAGTTGATGGACACTTGGGCTGTTTCCATAATTTGGCTGTTGTAGTTAATGCCGCTGTAAACATTGAGGTGCATGTATTCCGTCCAGTCAGCATGTTTGTGTCCTTTGGATAAATACCAAGTACTGCAATTGCTGGGTTGTAGTGTAGCTCTGTTTTTAACATTTTAAGGAACCTCCATACTGTATTCCAGAGTGACCCAGGAATCCACCTTTCTTAAACAGAATAGAGGAATGATAGTTCTTGGAGGGGACAAGAGGCCCCATTCCATTCCCACAACTGTGCCCTCATGACAGCCCCAGAAAACTCTGTTTCTTTACACACCAGGACGACATACATGTACCTCCCGCTAGTAAGTCTGCTAGTGTTTATGAATGAGTAAAAAGGAGAAACCAGAAAATACCAATTAGAATAAAATCCCATCTTAAAATTAAATACTTTGCTGAATAAAGTCATAAATGAAAACTCTTGATGCTAAGGATTACTTTAATACTTAATATGTATTTTATGCATATGTCTGTGTAAATTCTTCCATTCCACAAATGTGTGTTAAGCCATTACTATGTGCAAAGTACTTGGAGGGATAAAAAGATTTCAAAAACACTGTCTCCGATTAGGAGAATTTATTCAAGTTAATTCTAAATCTTTGGGGACTAAATAAGAGAAAAGAAATGTTAAAAAGCAGTATTATGTTAAAGGGGCAGTAATGCATGGGGCCTTCCTGGCACCTGAGCTTACCTGGGGAAACGGCTTTCTGTAAAGCACCTTCCAATCTCACACAAGGGCTCTAAAGCCAGTTGGTTCAGTGGACGCAACAGTTGGAAAAGAGAATCTGGCTCCCTGGAGCCCAAGCTCATAAAAAAGATTGGGAGCTTGGTCTGCTGGGACTGTCAGAGTATAAATGCAAGGTTAAACTCACATCACAGGAATAACAGGGAGTTTCAGGGAGGTGACACAGTACCCTCTAAAGTCTGTGTCATCAGAGTTTCCCCAAAGCAGATTTTAAAAGGTGCCCCAACCCCACTCCCTCAGGCAGACAGAGGTCACAGAACTGGCCCCCAGATGGCATCTTGCTGTGAATTAAAAGATACCTCTTCCCCATATGGGCTCAGGCTCCTTCAGGTTACAGGGTCCAGGAGACCAATGCCCTCTGTTTCCCAGCTCATCTGGCCCAAACCTTTGTGCAGTGCACAAATTGTACCACCATATATGAAGTCCCTGGCTCCAAACTTGTGCTTGGTACTTAATAAATGTTTGTGAATGAATGAATGAATGAATGAATGAATGAATGTTGAATAATGTGACATTACATCAGAGCCTGCCTCCCGCCCCTGCCAAGTGGCAGTTATCACAGCATTTATGTTTTGTTTAAGGATGTTAGAGAATTTCTAATGGTTAATAGCAGATTAAGAAGAAAGGATGAACAGGACAGGGCTTAAAAAGCGAAGAGAGGTGACCGGGACAGGGAGAAGAATGTGGCAGTAGGAATGATAACTTACTAGTTTTAATAGTTGAGCTTGTCTGTAGTTAAGAGAATCTGTGCCCATTGTTCTAGCCTACATACTTTGCATAGTGAGTTAGATGCCATCATCTGAACTAAGTACAGTACTATAAGCAACTGAACCACATTGAACAAGTCTGTGTGTGTGTGTAGTGGTCTACTGGAGGTGGGGCCAGTAGGACCAGTTCACAAGAGCTAATTATGCATATTTCTTCCTAGCTCTCTGTTTAGTAACTTTCTAGCTTGAAATCGATCATGACGGCATCATTTACAACACTAAGTTCTTTCAAGAAAGTGGGGTGGGGGCTGGTTTACTAGCACCTGCTCTGCGTGTGTGCAATCACTTCATTATATTCGAGCAGGGGTCTTTAGAGATACGCAATGCCAGGCAGTCCATAGAGACAACTTTGGATGACAGGCAACACAAACCTACCTTTCAGTTAACCTTCCATATTTTATGTGTTAGGTTTTTGGGCTATCAGCATAATTAGATTTAAAAATTTGGTATGTGTATTAATAACATCATCTCGAATATCATACTGCTTGCCAAGAATGACTTTAAATAATTATTTTATTAATTTTATCTGTAGGCTATTCAATAGCAAAATAACACACAAACAGTTTTCAGCATTTGCAATTAGAACACATATTTCCAGGTTAACACAGAACCTTTCCTGGTACAGTTCATTAAATGTAAGAGTGTAATTAAATATAGCCACCTGAGATTCCAGATCTTTAGAGATAACAGGTCCAGGTAGGTGCCCTTGTTTCTGCCCATATTTTAGTACTTTGAGCTTGGGAATCATGTCTCTCATGCCTCCTGATAGTCTAAGCTTTTCTTCTGTTTGTTTTCTGATCATTTCCCTCATCTGGTTTTATAATAAAGCATCTCTCAGATTCATTGTCTACTTGGGACAATATTACTGTAGTATTTTCACATCGTTCCCTTTCGAAAGCATCTATTCACGGAAGAATTCTTTGTTTAATCTTTATTACGTCTCTGCTTAATCTTGGTGGGACTCATCCAGGTAATGTAAATTGCAGCAACTGTATGACAAAGTGTATACAGAGTTGTGAAGAATGAGAACAATTAGTAAGGTTCGTGGGGCTGGAATTCATTTACAAAGTCTTTGAGGAATGCAGTTTTCCTATTTATTTTACCTCATGGTGCCATCCCCGAGTTTATTGTCTACTTAGGACTATTCGTTCCAAGGCCTCGTTGTCAAGCAGGAACCCTCTCGTGGAGACATCAGCACACGATACCTCGCCAATTCTCTTTATAAAGACAGTGTTTGCTGCGGTTTACATTACACTAGATTCACGTTGCATTTACAAAAGCAACAAAGTACAACAGTGTCCCACACTATCTGAATAGATACAGAATACTTCGGAAGATCAGCCTTGAAAGGAAGCTTTCGAATATCTCAGGAGTCCAATTCACTTACCAACATCCAACATAAAATTGGAGAGGTATTCTAGCAGAAAAAAAAGGAAAAAAAATAGGCCTAAGCCAAACTAAATTGAAGACAAAATTCAATAATAATAATGACCTCACCGACACCAAGAGCAACCAAAACAGGGAGTCATGGTTCATATTTGTACAGTGATTCACATTTCACCCAGGCATGGTTGAAGCAATACATGGTAATAACAACAAAATAGTAATAATATCAACTAAATAAAGTTAAAATTATATCAGATACTTGGGCAGACACTTCCCGTTCTACCAGAGCCACTCAAAATGATTATAGTTGACTTTTTTTGTGTGACTCCATTTGTCACATATTATAGAGAAAGACATTCAGTTGCACCATTTTCCAGTTGTTCAACAATCTCAAGTTTTTGTTGCCTTTGCATCTGACATTCAATGAGCAGACCACACAGAGCACTGTCAGTGGGAAGTTCCAACCAGCGGTGTTTGTCATCACTGAAGCACGATACCTTACGTTTTTATTTACATATGATCTGCAAACATTTTAGTCCACTACCACCCACTGTTCAAGAGTTGGTCAGAAATGTACCTGTCCTTAATGAACTACATTAGCATATTGTGAAAACAAGTTTTTTTACCATTGAGTATGACCTTAGATTTTTCTGTCCACTTTAAAAGTTAAAAGTCAAGTTGTCAAAAATAAAATTTGTATTAGTTTTCTAATGCTGCTGTAATAAACTGTCACAAACCTGGTGACTTAGAACAACACGAATTTATTATTTTATAGTCCTGGAGGTCTGAAGGCTGATACCAGTCTCCGTGGGCTAAAATCAAGGTATCAGCAGGGCTGCATTCCTATCTGGAGGCTCGAGGGGAAGATCTGTTTGCCTCTCCAGCTTTTAGAGTTACCCACGGTCCCTGGGTCATGGCCACTCCCTCCCTGCTCCAAACCAGCAATGCTGCCTCTCCCTGATCTTTCTTCCACACTCACAGGTCCCTCCCACCACCGGCAGGGAAGGTTTTTTGATCTTAAGGATTTGATAATTACAGTAAATCCACCCAGATAATCCAGAACAGTCCCCCATCACAGTCCCCCCATCACATAACCCTAATCAAATCGGCAGCATCCCTTGCCATGGAAGGTAAAGTACTCTCACGTTCTGGGTATTAGGGCACAGATAACTTTTGAGGGGCTGATATTCTGCCTCCCATAATATCACAAAGAATGGTGTGAAGAATATCCACCCCTGTAGGCATTCTATCACTGAACTCCGAACCACACTACACAGAAAGCCGTTCCTCGTGCTCCCTACTGCTCTCCTCCTCCCTAGACAGACTTAAGTCAACCTTGCACTGGTGTTCTACCCCAAAAGGGTATAGCCAGTATCTGCTGTCCCAGTAATTCTGTGTAACAAGCAGTGGCATACAGAAAGAGGCATATTTTTGCTTCTAAATCTATGGATCAGCCCGGCAGTTCTGCTGACCTTGGCCAGTCTGCTGATCTTGGCTGGGCTTGCCCCATGTCTGCAGTCACTTGTCAGGTTGCTGGAGGGACCTAGCTGGGACAGGTGAACTGGCTTCCATCTGCTCCCTCTGGTTCTGTAGCCTCTAGCTGGCCCATTCACCTTGCTCTCATGGCAGAGGCAGGGGTCCACGAGAGAACAGAAGTGTACAAGGCCTCTTGAGGCCTGGGCTTGGGACTAGGACTGCACATTGTCACCCCATCCTTTTGGCCAAAACAAATCACAAGGCCAGTCCAGCCTCAAGGACTGTGGAAAGAGAGAAATCTAGAGTTGGTAAAGATACGGATACATGGAAGGATGGAGAATGGGACCCCTCTGGCAGTTAAGCTACTCTGAGGCGCTATGCATCTTAGTATGAATTTGTGCCACCTTTTGAGAATCTGAGTAGAAATTTCTGTCAAACTTGAATACAAAGACAAATCTGCCCCTGAGTCCCTGGTGTGGTTATGGCCATGTGATTGCACCTCACCTTGGAGATGAAATAGGGATGGGCCAGATTGGCCCTCGGAAGAAAGACTCCCTGGCGATATTGGGTATATGGTGGGCTCATCTTCCAGCACCCGTCCTAGCACCAGGCACCTAGTGGGTGTTAAAAGATTACTGAAAGAATGATTTTGTTTGATGAATGATGCAAATATTATAATTCACCATATTTCTTGTTTGCTTTAGAATCCAGAATTCTCAGAGACAAATCAGTAACAGGGTAAAATTTCTGGGTGCAAACTCTAAATATGGCTTTATTTCACTATTCTGATTGATTTTTCCATTACCCTGATTTCATTTTCTGTGTACTTTTATAACTGTAGGTAATTTGACCATCTCAAATCCTTTTTAGAATGAGTTGCACTGAAAATAAAGTTTCCAATCTATAAAGCTGATGAAGAATTAGCTTCTCAGCAGCGAAGTCTTAAGGCAGTGTAGTGTATATTGAGACAGTTGCTACTTTCACCGATTTTCTAGGTTTGTGGTGGCAGTGTGTGTGAAGGAAAAAAACACAAAATTTATCAACCTTATTTAACAACTCTACCATTTCTGTCTGTGTGTACGTCGGCAAGTCACATCACCCATTTGAGCCCATCTGTAAAATAGGAAGGGTAATAATTAATAATAATGATAATGCCAGCATCATGGGATAATTTCAAGGCCCAAAGAATACAAAGAATAGCCCCCAGTACACTCCCTGGGACTACGGAAACCTTGATCAATAATGAGGGGATGGGCTCTGGGGAAATCCTAAGACTTGGCTCCTTTCTTCCACCCATTTTGCTGACTGGCAAGGTCATCTGTCCCAGGCACAAGGACACACTCAGCTGGTACAGACATAAAGGTACCAAGGTTACTGAAGGTGATGTATTTGTAACTCTCCCGGGTGACAATCATCTGTCATAAATCATTTAGTCCTCCCTTTCATTCTCCATTTCCTATAGAAGAGGACATTTCCAGGGGATTTGTTTGCCGAACGGGAGTTTGGTCCAGGAAATACTTGTGAATATGAGCTGACGATGCCCTGTTGTTCATTGGGTTCATCATCACAAGGCCGAGAGGAGAGTCTTGCTTCCCTCCCTTCTGCCTGCACTGAGCAGACCAAGGCTCCTGTCTCATAAATTTTAACCTGATTTCCTTCTCGTAAGTCTTTTGGGGCAAAAGAAAAAAACAAAACAGTGGGATTTGGGGGATTATTGACTTCTCCCAGTGAGACTGGCTATGTAAAGGGAGCCATTGGTCAGAACCAGTCTTGTGCTCCCAACCCCCTGACCCGTTGACCCTTGTATTCTGGTCATTAGAGAGCAAGGCAGAGAACAGGGTGTACATGGAGAAGGGCTCAGAACATCCTACTTGCTGGCAGGCCAGGCAACAGGAAGGATGCCCACAGGGCCTGGAAGAGGGGGACTTTCATCCCCAGACAGAAACAGGACAGGTCCCAAGCTGGCTCAGGCTTGCAGCTCTGCACAGTGAATTGTATATGCAAGGTTTCATCTCTTGTCTTGTAAGGGATGACCTCATATGACACATCCCTATTCTCCCCTCCCCGCCCGCCTCACCCAAAACCCTACTTACATGCACACGTAGTGTAGACAATCAATGACTGTTATGACTCTGAAGTCTTGTTTTCACATTCAAGGATCGAACATCACTTGCTTTGGAGGAGTAGAGGTAGAAAGAAGCTAAAATAAACATAATTGATGTTTGAAATGTGTATAAAAAAAACAAAAAACAAAAAAACCCAAAAAAACAGGCTTTAGAATTTCCCATCAAGCTTCCTGTGATCCCCNATTTGTTTGGGATCTTGGGGCCTTTTGCCTGTGCTGATGCGATGAGGTTGAGGGGCACACAAGGTACTCTGTCTGCGGCGGCAGTGACAGCCACCTAGATTGGGACCGATGTCACAGAGAGTNTGCGGTGAAAATAAAGTAGAAACCATTATTAAAGTATGTACCAATACATAACATGTTTAGAATACAAAAAAAAAGAAACAAAAACCAAACAAACAAAAAACCAGCAAACGTCTTCTCTTACACACAGCCTGGGGTTACAAGATGCATTGCAAGGACCTCCGTTTGGTTTAGTCTGCAATGCATCAGGGACAGATANTGAACATCAAAGGAGTGCAGAGGCAGCAGCCAACCCCACTCTCTGGGAGGATCCGTGCTGTCCATGCCTCCTCATCTAAAGGAAAGCTGATCAACATGTCACTCCAAGAGAAAGCTCCTCTCATTTCGTGCATCGGTAATAGGTGAAAGTATCATTTTGAGGACTTTTCATCTTTAAGCGCCCTTGAAGAATTATTTCTTCTCCTCCAAGGAGCTGATCCTGCTACCCTATGCAAACATCTAGATGAGATCGCTGTTATTTAAGGAAATTCAGTTCTAAAGACCACAATCCTTCTGGGACTCAAAACTTTCAATTTAACCTGGTTTTGGTTCTCTCTGTCGGTACACAAAATGATTTTTGTTTTCTCTTTGGGAACATTTAGTTCAGATCACTTCTACCCAGTACGAATGGAGCCTCTGTTATGGGCTAGACATTTCGGTAGGTGCTGGCAACAGGGGACTAGACCAACCTCCCCACCTTCAGGGCTCCACACTTACCAGATTCCAACACGCTTTTGTAAGTGCTGGGGTAGAGCCATGCGTGGAAGGCTGTGTTGTTGTTCTCTCGCCTTTTCTCTAGATGGGCAATCGTGGAATAAGTGAAGGGTTTTCTATGTTTAAAACTATTTAATGATAAAAAGTTAATGAGAACTTCTTCAAAAGGAATCATTTTTAAAAATCCACAGACTGAATTGTGCTCAGTTTTATTCCCCCAAACTCCCAGGTGATAGAAATGTTGCTTCCGAAGTTTTCTGAGGCTCCTATCCAGACACGGGTTTTCCTGGGATTTGGGGATTTTTCTTAGATTGGGTTTTGGAGAGGATTAGTGTCTACATGTATATGAAGTTTTGCAGTGAAGAAGGAGGAGGAGAAGAGCAGCAGTTATAAGAGAAATCCCTGTAAAATTATTTTAAAACAATGTTGCCTCATCAAGGGCACATAAAACCGGAGAAAGACCTTCTCCACTACACAATAAATGTTAGCAGTAGGGACACGCACAACATAATAATGATGACCTTGTGACCCGTCACACAGCTAGTCCTAGGTTGAAGCATTCGCAGTAATGACCAAATGTATTATTTTGCAATGTGTCTAATACAAAATGACACTGTGGAAAGCATTGCAATTGACGTGAGTCTCCTGGTCCGTGAGGGAGCGCGAGCTGGATCTGCTGTGTCGCTTTCTGTCTCTATCGAGATGTTCCGTGTAGAAGGAGAGAGATTTCTATTTCTGTTACATGTGAATATATTTTCTTCTGAATTTGTATACGGATCCTCCTTAATTTGATTAGTAACCAATGACATTGACTGAGAATAAACTGGCGTTATCCATGGATGTTGCCAAAAGATCATAAAAGCTTAGTTACCTCCAGATTTTGGAAGTTGTACATGCAGCTAATCGATTGTGATAATCCTTGTCACAGATGTAATCTTGCCATAATATATACATTGAATTCAGCCGTATCCTTATTGCGGTGAAAATAAAGTAGAAACCATTATTAAAGTATGTACCAATACATAACATGTTTAGAATACAAAAAAAAAGAAACAAAAACCAAACAAACAAAAAACCAGCAAACGTCTTCTCTTACACACAGCCTGGGGTTACAAGATGCATTGCAAGGACCTCCGTTTGGTTTAGTCTGCAATGCATCAGGGACAGATACGTAAGCCCGACGATTAGAACATGGGGTTACGTCTGCTGCTTTGAAATGTCCTCAGACCTGACTCTATGCCATCTGCCGTCTAGTGTCACCCGCTCCTTTATTTGTTTGGGATCTTGGGGCCTTTTGCCTGTGCTGATGCGATGAGGTTGAGGGGCACACAAGGTACTCTGTCTGCGGCGG
>NC_048227.1:103195993-103236695 GCF_002007445.2 Ailuropoda melanoleuca | reverse complement strand
AATTTAACCTGGTTTTGGTTCTCTCTGTCGGTACACAAAATGATTTTTGTTTTCTCTTTGGGAACATTTAGTTCAGATCACTTCTACCCAGTACGAATGGAGCCTCTGTTATGGGCTAGACATTTCGGTAGGTGCTGGCAACAGGGGACTAGACCAACCTCCCCACCTTCAGGGCTCCACACTTACCAGATTCCAACACGCTTTTGTAAGTGCTGGGGTAGAGCCATGCGTGGAAGGCTGTGTTGTTGTTCTCTCGCCTTTTCTCTAGATGGGCAATCGTGGAATAAGTGAAGGGTTTTCTATGTTTAAAACTATTTAATGATAAAAAGTTAATGAGAACTTCTTCAAAAGGAATCATTTTTAAAAATCCACAGACTGAATTGTGCTCAGTTTTATTCCCCCAAACTCCCAGGTGATAGAAATGTTGCTTCCGAAGTTTTCTGAGGCTCCTATCCAGACACGGGTTTTCCTGGGATTTGGGGATTTTTCTTAGATTGGGTTTTGGAGAGGATTAGTGTCTACATGTATATGAAGTTTTGCAGTGAAGAAGGAGGAGGAGAAGAGCAGCAGTTATAAGAGAAATCCCTGTAAAATTATTTTAAAACAATGTTGCCTCATCAAGGGCACATAAAACCGGAGAAAGACCTTCTCCACTACACAATAAATGTTAGCAGTAGGGACACGCACAACATAATAATGATGACCTTGTGACCCGTCACACAGCTAGTCCTAGGTTGAAGCATTCGCAGTAATGACCAAATGTATTATTTTGCAATGTGTCTAATACAAAATGACACTGTGGAAAGCATTGCAATTGACGTGAGTCTCCTGGTCCGTGAGGGAGCGCGAGCTGGATCTGCTGTGTCGCTTTCTGTCTCTATCGAGATGTTCCGTGTAGAAGGAGAGAGATTTCTATTTCTGTTACATGTGAATATATTTTCTTCTGAATTTGTATACGGATCCTCCTTAATTTGATTAGTAACCAATGACATTGACTGAGAATAAACTGGCGTTATCCATGGATGTTGCCAAAAGATCATAAAAGCTTAGTTACCTCCAGATTTTGGAAGTTGTACATGCAGCTAATCGATTGTGATAATCCTTGTCACAGATGTAATCTTGCCATAATATATACATTGAATTCAGCCGTATCCTTANTGCGGTGAAAATAAAGTAGAAACCATTATTAAAGTATGTACCAATACATAACATGTTTAGAATACAAAAAAAGAAACAAAAACCAAACAAACAAAAAACCAGCAAACGTCTTCTCTTACACACAGCCTGGAGTTACAAGATGCATTGCAAGGACCTCCGTTTGGTTTAGTCTGCAATGCATCAGGGACAGATACGTAAGCCCGACGATTAGAACATGGGGTTACGTCTGCTGCTTTGAAATGTCCTCAGACCTGACTCTATGCCATCTGCCGTCTAGTGTCACCCGCTCCTTTATTTGTTTGGGATCTTGGGGCCTTTTGCCTGTGCTGATGCGATGAGGTTGAGGGGCACACAAGGTACTCTGTCTGCGGCGGCAGTGACAGCCACCTAGATTGGGACCGATGTCACAGAGAGCGCCCTGCTGCTGTCATCTTTGCCTTACATTTCCCATTATCCTTGGTCTGACTGTTTACTGGAAATACCAGCTTTCTATAGCCGTAAGACAGTGAGAATATCTTCTGTGGTGTACTTCTAGAAGCCATTGCGGTGCCCTGGAGGGCATCCTAGCTGTTGTCCTAAATTGGGATGACAGTGTTGTTCATATTAAATTGCCTTCTCGCTTGGCTCGGCATGCTGGGATCCATATCTATTAATGCAGGAGTGTCCAAATGTCCTGCTAGGAAAGCAATTTGTTCCTCAGTAGGGCATCAAGGAAGCAGCTGGTCTAAGAAGCCATCAGAGGTGATGTTAGGGGCAAGTTGTGTTTTTCTTGATTTAATGGAAAATCTTACTGATCCATCGCCTCACTCGTCCTCACCACTTGCCAACAACGCAGCACATATCCATCTTCAGCCCTTTCCTTTTCGTCCCCACAGGCCTGGCATTGCTGTCCTGGGGAGAGTCAGCCCTCCACACAGCCTGGGCTTCCTGATAAACATTCTGACAACAACAAACACATTATTAATAGGGTTTTTTAATGCCCTGGGGAGGCAGCACAATTTGGAGACATTCAGTTAAATATCACACTTAAACTCAGCTCAGTTTTCTTCAAAAGCGCCTCCCCAAGGAGAACTTACATACACACACCACATCAATACATGCTCCCCACGTCCCTCCTGCCTCACCACCCAAGCCCGATAAAGTTACTTTCTTGAAGGAAGCCCATGAAATTCAAGATGCCCGCTTGCATGGCTGTTCTGCTGGAGTGTATGTTCAGTGACGAATTCCCAACCAGCTGTCAAGAGCAATGACCAGACACCAAGTTCATGTTCACTGTATGGCATGGGTGCTTGTCTTAAAATGTCCGACGAGCAGGGAATGCTCACCTTGGCTCTGTTGGGAAGGATCTCTATGGCCCCAGTAACGAGACTGAGAGGCCTGATAAGCTAGAGACAGAACAGACCTCCCAGATAGGCTGTGGTTGCATTGGCCCCCACTGCCTGCCGTCAGAGCGTGCACATTGGAAGTGTGTATGATAAAGCACTGCAGTCCTAATATTCATGGCAAATCCAGCATTCTTTAAAATATGGCAGTGATGTTGTACAAGGCACACAGAAGTAATGTTCGTGTCTCTGAAGGCAGGTTATTTTGGTTTTTGTTCAAATATAAAAATGGCATGTTTAATACTTGAGAAGAAAGAGAGCTTCTCCAGGACAACTACTGTGTCTTTAATGCACTCTTTTGTGCAATTGAATTTCGGGATGATTTTTATGGGACTTTATTACAAAATTTGTCAGACCTTAAAGATGGATCAGTAACAAATTCTTTGAAATGGAAAGTACGTTCTTCCGTGGTACAAAATGAATGTGTTTAGGCAAATGAGTAATAAATTGTTCATACGCAGCCACTGTTTATCATTCTCTTACTCATCAGTCTGTCCAGAACCAGAGGCCTCCTGCTTCGTCAAACCAACCAAGACTCGCCCCACCTCTACACTGTCTTATAAGCATCGGTGCCTGTGGCTCTCCTCACTTGGAGATCCTACAGAGAACTGACTCATTTTGGTCCAAGGTTTAATAAGCGATTGCACACATAGTGAAAGAGACCAGTAAATACTCCTTGATTGGTAATAAGCCCACTCATCTTTTTTGTGTCTGACTACGCTTTGCTGTCAATTTTGCCAAGCATTTCTAGGTACGAGGTTATCTGATCAACCATTGATACTGGGCTCTGTATTAGCAATACAAAGATGACTGTGAAGAGTTTATGCAGTCTTTATGTTAAATGTCTTCACTACATTTGTATTTTGGTGAAGACCAATTCTCTCCTAAGTTAAACTTATATTAAACATTGGATTCCTCTTTTTACAGTAATCAGGGTATTTTGAAGAGCCATCTGTAAATTCATGAGCCTACTTTCAAAGATGTTTTCCAAGTCACCAATTAAATAAGACCCGGAACCTGAAACTGTAGGGCAGCTTTAGCTGTAACCTTCTCTGTTGATGCGTAGCTAATTAATAAACTTTAGGTATGGTCAGGTTTTCTTTTTCTCCTAATAGAATATGTTAGAATAAAGAATCATTTTTTTTTAGATTTGCATAGATAGAGAGTCCAGGAAAGTGAAGAAAGCTCATAAGGGTTTCAACCCATCCTTAAAAATTTGTCTCGGAGGCCCCTCGGTATGGCCTGTAAGCTGTGTACCTACCTACGTACCTACAGCAACAGCACGTGAGTCATGGCCGGTCTCTCTGTGAGACTCTTACTTGGCAAAGCTTCTACCTGCCTGTTCCTTCCCTGCCACCCCACTTCCATCCACTTCTGTCTTTTGACCTTGCCTGCCACTCCACCTTAGAAAGAAATTAAATCATTTTAGGTGAGTCTTCCCTTTACTAAATCCCCTCCAGTTGGTACCAAACCCCATTCTCTTCAAAGAGGTTTCAAATGGATCGACACCATGTTCTTGTCCAGTCCTGGGTGAGGGCAGGAGACTAAGACTGAGACCTCGCTGAGGGCGGCCATTCTGTTTGCTCTGGATTCTCCACGGCCCTGGGAGAACGAGCTCATCCACTCTGCCATGTGTGGAATCTTCTCGAGTGTACCACAGCAGCTCGCCTTGTGTAAAGTTGTAAAGGAACCTGTGAGAGATATGCACATGACTCTTCAAAACCCTTCCCTGTGATGGTGCTCTCTCAGTACCTCCTCATCCCGGCTGTTCCTGACCCTCAGCCCTCACAGATCTGCCTGGGGTCAGCCCGGCTGGGTCTGATCATACTGACCCCACCCAGACTGTCCGCACAGCCCTTCATTCTGGGCGTTCCAAAGTTGCTAGGGAGATACGTTAATATTGTGATAATCAATGTTACTAGAGCAATAGGCGAAGTCTGGAGGACACACTTAGTACCCTTCCTTCTGAGTTACGTGTATCTGCATTTTACTGGAGACTTCCATCTCTCATCATTCAGAGACATCCCAGTAGTATTTTCTTCTAGATGGGAAAGGGAGATGGCCCCATGCAGGCTCCTCCAGGCTGGGGGAGATATTTAAGGAGCAGGATTTGGGGGTGAACCTCGAACAGCACCCGATACATGTTGCATGTGAACAGCCTCATCCCCGTGTCCCCAACAATGTCAGGCCTGACATGGACTGAAGGGGCAGGAAGGCCAACCACCAGCAGTCACACATCTCTTGTCCTTCTAAGCCCAGTTTCGTGCAGGTAGCATGTGTCTCAGCACAAGGCCACAGCTTTGTCCTTCCCTGGTAGAACACATTGCCATGTGAACTCCCATCCTCTTTCCAGATGCTGCCCAGAGCCACAACCTGCGCTCCTATCTTCCTCCCCACCACCCTTCTAACCTCCCAGCGTGGACAGGCACACCCCTGTCCACTGGGTCTTAGCCATTCTGCATTCTCCACTTCCAGCGCCACCTCCCTCAATCACCCTGCACTCCCAAAGCAAAAACTTGGCGTGGGGCTTTCTGTCCTTGTATTCTGACAGGGGAGTTACTGTAAGTGTTCCTGCCTCTCAGGTCTCCAGAGAAGGAATTTTCCTTTA
Source organism: Ailuropoda melanoleuca (assembly GCF_002007445.2). Classification (NCBI taxonomy): domain Eukaryota; kingdom Metazoa; phylum Chordata; class Mammalia; order Carnivora; family Ursidae; genus Ailuropoda; species Ailuropoda melanoleuca. The sequence continues at coordinate 103,231,547 of NC_048227.1, read as the reverse complement.
CTTGCATCTGGCCACAAGTGTGGTCCTCAGAGTGTGTGTGCTCGGGCCTTTGTGTGGACAGAGATTTTTCCGTGCTAAGCCTCCCGCCCCTACAACCTTCCCGCTGTGTGACTGGCTGCTCGGAGAGCTGCTCTCCCTCTGGTTCAGTCCTCAGTTGGGCTGACTTTCCTGGGGGCCTGTTCTGTGCAAGGCACCTCCCAGGGGTACTGTTGATGCGTACGGATGCTCGGAAGAGCAAGGGGGCACCGTGCGTGCTGTGCTACCCTCCGGTGGAGAGGGGGCTGGGGAGAGCTGGCAGTGAGCACAGGGAGGGCCACCCTGGCACCAGCACAGGGCCTCCAGCCCCCCTCCAGGGAGGTTGGCTGAGCTGAAGCTGGGTTCAAGTCATGTGGTTGTGAGGACGTGGTTCAGGCAGAGAAGCAGCAATGCTCTTTCCCAGAGAGTAGGGGGACCGGGCAGGGGCAGCTGCGACCCTGGGACTGTCACTTGGGTTCCCGTCTCACCCAGAGCACCCCGCCCACCTAACTGAAGATAGTGCCTGGCACTCTGGAGGTGGCGCTGGGCCTCCCTGTCCAGCCTGTGAGGCCACACGCCAGCCGTTTCTGGACCCTTCTCCTGCACACCCAGCGGCCCAGGGTGCTTCAGTCCACTCAATGGGCGGTAGGCACTGCGTGAAGCCCTCTCATCCACAGATAGCGAGTGGCCCCGACCGTGTTCGACGGTGGCCAGACCACTGGCGCGGGGGCCAGTCTCACCTTCATGCTCCTCTAGGGCCCTCTCCCACCCCAGTGCTCAGCTGCCAGCGAGTGAGGCAATGACTGTCCCCACGTCCACCCAGACCCAGCCCCGCGACGCCTCTGTGGCGTCCTGAGATCCCAGCCCGCACAGCCAAGTCTCCCCCCGGCTCAAAGCCAAGAGCTGCCAACTTCTGTCAGTTTCATCCTTCCTTGGGAAGGAATCACCTTCTAGATCTCACATATTTGGAAATAATTCTAGATACACAGGGTGTCGTAAAGGTAACACCGAGAGGTCCCAGCAGTGGCTGCGTCTTTCATAACTACAGTACAATATCAGAACTGTGAAACTGGCCTCGTTAGCGTGTGTGTGTAGTTCTGCATCATCGGATCACGCATGTGGATTTGTGTAACTACCATCTCAACCCTTGGTTCCACTTTACCCTGGTGCAGCCGGGTGCTGACCAGAGCAGAATTCCACGAGCCCGAAAGACTCAGCGGTTCTGATGTGCCGTGATAGCACCTTATGCATAAGCAAAACCTGGTGATTGTACACCAACTTGCTGCTCTCAGATCCATAGAGATTGGTCAGAACAAAGGGACTAAATAAACATGTCAATCACGTGGAACTCTGCCCCCGCCAAACAGACTCACCCTGAGCAGTCACAGGTCGGTGATTGAAAATGTGCTCCGCGGAGAAAAGAAGGCATTGACCGTTGTGCTCCCGTGTTGCTGACGGAATTACTTGCTCTGAGTAGCCCTTTCCCGAGGCGGACTCTGGCGAAACCTGTCTGCTCCACATCACTGCAGTTGAAATCAACACTATTACTATGAACTCCGTGATATTACATGTTTTTCATTAATGAGAACGAAATTAGTCATTCAACCTGTGGATTAAATGTGCCTTTTCAGAATGAGGCATAAAATGAGAGTAACTCCCTTAAAGCATCAACTCAATTTTCATAATAAATGCGTCCTTTGAAATTGCAGCGTTTTCACGAGTCCTATTTCTGCACTTTTCTTCTTCGAGTCACATCGTTGAAACGCTGGTAATGACCTGGTCTGAGGTTACGTGGAGGAAGTGGCATGATTTGGCCTTGCATTAGCAGGATCTAAATGAAGCTTCTGAAAAGCTCAGTTGATGGTTATTTTTAATAATTATATGCACTACTCGCAGGTCATTGAGATAAATCACATAATGTTGAACTTCACAGTCTTCGAGGGAGAAAAAATTATCTCCTTTGGCAGAGATTATCAGGTTATTATTTTTTTTCAGTGCATGTGTGAAAAGCCATTAGCCTTTTTTTTTCTTTTCCTTAAATATCTAGCTATACCAGGTGATGGCACTTAAGCAGTGGTAATTTCCATTGGGCGAAATTACATTAAAAGAACTTCAAGTCCTGTCAAGGTGAAAACTAACCAATTAGTAAGTAGGTGCCATCAGATTTATAAGCAGTGGATGGGTATGTAGAAGTTTCGAAATTCTCAAAATGGCAATATGATCTTCTGATTTCATCTGCATTTATCCCATACTCAGATCAGTGCTGGAGAGAGTTCCCTTTACTTATTATGACAGCCCAGTGAAATATCGCTTCCAGTGAAACACAAATGAAATAATACAATTTGCTCCTCATTTAAATGATTCTTCTTTAAATGCTGAACTCTAGTAGCTTAGGCATCCCGCAACTCAGTTCATGGAACATAGCGGGGCACCTGGGTGGCTCAGTCAGTTGGGTGTCTGCCTTAGGCTCAGGTCCTGATCTAAGGGTCCTGAGATCGAGTCCTGCATCAGGCTCCCTGCTCAGAGGGGAGTCTGCTTCTCCCTCTCCCTCTGTGCACGTTCTCTCTCTCTCTCTCTCTCTCTATATATATATATGTATATATCTAATTAAATAAATTAAATCTTAGAATAAATAAATGAATGCATGGAAAGTAGGAATCATCTCTAAAGGCAATGTAGTCATAAAAGAAGGCCCATGAGATCATACTATGAATATAACTGTATTAAAATGTATGCACATGGATTAAAAACTCACATGAAATCCAGAATAAGGAAAATTATTGGGTTACTATGGTGATACTACAGGCATTTTTGCTCCTCTTGTTATTAACAGTCTATAATACCATAATGTATTTCCTTATAAAATGCAAAAGGAAAATAGATGGGTGCACGTTTGTCTCCTCAGGACCGTGTATATGATAGAGGTTCAGTAAATGAAGTTGGATCAAAGTACAATAATAAAAAGGGGACTTATCAGTATAGCCAATTTATGTTTTCACAGCACAATTTACAGACTAGGGTGGAGACAGCGCTTTCGCTTGAAGCTTCTGTAAGGGAGCAGAAACATACAGAATGGCTTCTGTGGTGATGGAGTTTTCCCTGGTCCATCTTGACCCGCAGCCGGGCCTCTGCCTCTCGCCTCAAAGCTCACCAATGCGAGACCTTAGGCCCCTCTAGCCCTCAGCTGCAAGGGGGCCTGAAGGAGCCCCATGGCCTTGACCGCTGTGGTTTCTGGCCTGCTCACTGATGTGTGCATCCCACCCAACCCACTCTCCCATAACCAGATACTTCCTGGCCTCCCAGTTCCCCCCAGTGACAGGGGCTTGGTTCTTCTGCTCTCTAGTAGCTGAGGCCCTTTCTCCCGGACCCGTGCTCTTCAAACTGGGGTCCCTACTACCAGCCCTAAGCATCACGGAGACTTACCGCCCACTCTGGTTTCCTCCTCTTCCATCACCTCTGTTTAGACAGTCCGTTCAGATGCAGATCCTTAGAACGTAGGTTCTTCTCTCACTGTTCTCATCATTGTCCCTTGCATTCGCATCTGCTCTAGTTCCTCCCAAAATACCTACCCAGGTGTTACTCTGTTTTCATACCTTCCCCTCTTAAGCCCTGATTCCCATAGCCCTTTCACCACCTAGTAAGACTTTGGCCCCAAAAACCTGTTCAGAGTCGCATTCCTAGCCTCACATAGTCTGACTCTGTTGTGCAGGCCAGGCCCTATTTATTCCGGTGCCCGGGACTATGGCCACGTTCAGCATCCAACACCTGCTTGCCCAAGCCCAAGGAGTCCTTGCCCAGCTGAATAAATACCTCTGGTTTGCAGAGACGGGAGAAAGGAAGGTCTTTAAATCCTCTTTCATTGATCCCGTCATTCACTTGTTCATTCTTCTAATCAGTCATTTGTTCATGGTTCCCAAGATCCTAATTTGCCAGAAAATGTGCTTGACACGAGGGTCACAGAGAAACTAGCTTCGTGCTTTTGAGAAGATCACAGTGCATGGAGTCCTCTCCCTCCGAAGGTGAAATAAAGGTTTACTTAGGTTGTGCCAAAATTAACCAAAAGTTGCTGAAGCAGTTAATGAGACTCCGTGGATTCTCGGGGTCCTCTCAGGGGGCAGGGGACAGAGCCCAGCTCAGGATACCCAGGAGGGGCAGGGCCTGCAGCCTGGAAGGAGCACAGGGTACCTGAGGCTGGGACCTGGAGCGTTAGGTGGACGGTGAGGCTCCTGTTCGCCAGGGAACCCGTGTTCTTTGGGTAATAACTATGGAAATTCTAATCAAGATGGCAAACCCAAGGAAGCCTGTCGTGACCTCCATGAGACATGTGCGCAGTAAATGTGTCGTTCTTACCACTAGCTGGCCCTTCTGGTGGCTTGTCAAGCACTTCTCTTTCCTGGCACAAATTTGCTGATATTTTAGCAGCAATACACTGTATTGTTTATTACCATAAGTCTCACTGAGCTGCTGTTCCTCAGAGCCTCCCTTCTGGACAGAGCGTATTTCTGCTTTCACTTGACTTCCATGGAGGTTAATTTTGATGACTGGTCACTTTCTTCCAGTTGTTTTAAACAATCTTTCTGGGCTTGGAATGTGCGAGTTTATCATGTTTGCAGCATTCAGGGGCTCTTAGAGTTTTTTGGTTTTTTTTTTTACTAATAAAAGTGATTAGGGACGCCTGGGTGGCACAGCGGTTGGACGTCTGCCTTCGGCTCAGGGCGTGATCCCGGCGTTATGGGATCAAGCCCCGCATCGGGCTCCTCTGCTGTGAGCCTGCTTCTTCCTCTCCCACTCCCCCTGCTTGTGTTCCCTCTCTCGCTGGCTGTCTCTATCTCTGTCGAATAAATAAATAAAATCTTTAAAAAAAAAAGTGATTAAACCACCCTTAACACGGTTTTAGTAATATTATCCTTCATGGGTGTCTTTCCATTTTTAGACTGACCTTGAGTAAGTTGAGTACCCGTGTTTTCTTACTCCCATCAAGCTCTGACCTTATTCCAGCCCGTCGGCCCCTGACGGGTGAGTTTGCGTGCAGAGATAAGGCTGTAACGTGTGCGCACATGTATGTGCGTGTTGGGAAAAACAGAGACATGAGCCGCCACCGAGCTCGCACAGCCAGCCCTGGCTTTCCAGGGATGTAATGAATGGAACCGCAGGAGCTGTCTTCCCCAAAGTGAGACATTCTTCTCCCAGACTAATGTTTTCTGCACCAGTTGGCGATTTTTTTTTTTCCCAAGATCAACCCATCTGCCACTAGCGTCCCACCGTATCCTGGCAACTTGCTGCCCAGGATGGGCTTTTCCAGCCTGACCCCTGGCCGGGGCAAGCTGCAATGTAGTGGTGCCCCTCTGCAGAGCTGTCCGGTCACTCAGGCGGGGTGCACTGTCACTTGCTCATGTCACGAAGGCTTGGCGATCTTGAATAGATGGGTGACAGTATCGCTGTACTTCCTAATGTGTCCCGTCAGTTGTCATGGACTGAAATCCTTCCCAGGAATAGCACGTGTGTCAGATATGGCTACGGACACATTAGTGTCTGCCCCTCCTTCGTAATGCTGGTTTTCTCTTGCCTCATTGCCAGCTACCTGGGAGTCTAGAAATGAAGGACCTCCTCTCCAGTGTGCATTAACAATCCTGAGTCTGTGAAGCTTATACTCTACTGGAAGGGAACATTGATCAATGCCAAGCATCGTCTTGTTGCCAAAATGTAAATCATCTGAACTAGACACAGATAGGGGGAAAAGGAGTCCAGTATGTTTTCATCTCCTCTATTTTTAAACTGACATCATGCTTCCAATCCAACCAATTGAACCCCTCCTTCAAAGCAAAGTGATTCCAGCCTCATGGGCCAGTCTCTTCTTCGAGGGATCACGTCTCATCTGGTTTTTAAAAACTCTACAAGGAACATTCATTTTCCTTCCGAGTAAGCAATGTCACTGTTTATCAATATGTGAGAAATGTCTTCTCAAATTTTCAGATAAACTGTCCTTTGTTATCTTTGGAGTCCATTATCCTCAGCGATTGCTTCACTTTCTACAGCAAACAAAAGATCAGTGGCCTCTTTAAAAATAACATTTTCCCTGTTAATAGAGGAAAATCATGTCTGGACTGGCTTCCTTGACATGACAAAAGCTCTCTCCTTTATCCAGACCTGGTACCAGCGCTACGGACACCCTCCCTGGGACAGCGTCCACAGGGAAAGGCCCAACCTCAACCCCCTTCGCCACGGAGAGCATCTCTCTCTGAGACATTTGATCCCAAGGACATGGCATTACACCTTCCATCATTTACTTTTAGAGAAATAGAAAACATAAACTGTTGACTTGCTATTATTTTCTTAAGAGTTGTCAAAAATATAACTTGTGCTTTAATAACATTAACTCTGGGTCCCTGAAGACCCAGGCTGGTTACTTATGCAAATAGCTGTGCTGTGTAATTAGGGTAAAGCATTTTGGTTAAATTGCTTTTCTACACCGAGAATTCTATCTTAGACCAACCTTTGTAAATAAATGGAACCTGCTGGGTTTGAAAATTAGGATACTAAACACAAATGGGTACATTTCTTCAATAAGCTTTGCCTTTGGTGTGTTGGTCTCACATTTGATTAACTTGAAAGAACAACTTAAATCTAAGATCTCAGACACGGCTGCATACCCCATAATATCTCAATGTGTGAGGACGGTTGATTTATCACAAAGCATAAAGAAGGCTCATCTCTGCAGATTTTTATCATTTTTATCTGCCACCACATCTAGACTCCCATCACTAGAGAGTGAAAAGTTTTAGTTCCTTTCCTGGAAAGTCTTCTTTTAAACCACACTTTTGTGAAAGTATTTATGTGTAAAGACTATGTCTCTTGGTGATGCATTTGTCTTCCGAAATTGATTACAGAAATAATAAGGAGGGGAGAGGATTGCATCCCAGAGCCTATGGCAAAACTAGGCCTGCAGACACGCCCTGAAGGCCCACATGGGGTTGGGCTGCACAATGGCTTCCATCTTTTTTCATTCATTTTCATTTTTAATTGGAATATTTAACTTTAAAAGTATAGGTTTATAGCTTCTCCTTAAAAAAAAAAAAAAGAAGCTCTTACTATGTGGATGGGCATTCTCCTGTTAAAAAAAATAATAAATCAGGGCACTTGGGTGGCTCAGTCAGTTAAGCGTCTGCCTTCAGCTCAAGTCATGATCCCAGGGTCCTGGGAACAAGTCCCGCTCCCTGCTCGGCAGGGAGCCTGCTTCTCCCTCTGCCTCTCCTGCCACCCCCTCCCCCAGCTGGCTTGTGCTTTCTCTCTCGCACTCTCTCTGTCTCTCAAATAAATAAAATATTTTTTTAAAGATCCACTGAAGGGGAAGTGGTAGCCTCTCCTTGAAGCAGCATTGGATTTGCCACCTTCCCAGCCTGCTGCCCGCCTGACCCCTCAGGCTCCCTGCTTGGCTCCAGAGAGCCTTCAGTTGGCTACCTCTCTTTCTGAGGCTCTGCCATTCTTTGTATTCTCCTAACAGATCATTTTCCTTCTGAATGGACAAGTGAACAGCTAATATTGGGACTAAAGACTTTTTCTCGAGCACTACTGAGAAAGATCCAGAATGCCGAGTTGCCAAGGAGCAGTTGGTGAGCCAGCACTTGGACATTCTCACCAAAAGGAAAATGCCAACTGTTTCTGTGACGTTATCATGGAATTATAACCTCCAAGGACTGCAAAACCATTCTCCTATTCTTAGCTCCGGTCACTTCCACATCACCCTAGTGTTTAATTTGGGGCCAAAAAAAAAAAAATTAAATGGGACATAGATGGATTGGAAATGATTCACCTGAGAGTGACAAAAATGATTAAAATGATTAAGGAGTTGTAAAACTGATCAGTAAGGATAGGCTTGAGGACCTGGACTTATTAAGTCTGAGGACAAGGAAAGCCCAGGTGGATTTACTCGGTGTATTAAGGGACATTATGTGGACGAAGCTGACCGACTGCTGAGGACAGAGCAGTTGGAAATGGTCTTACAAGATAGCAGGGGAGAATTTTTAATCATGTAGAGTGGAGAATGTCAGGACCATAAGGGCTACCCCTTAGGAGAAGCATTTCCGAGGTAGAAAGAGCGCACTTATCTATCATTCTCCTTGAGACAGAGTTTTTAAGGATAGAGAGTTGACAAGTAGTTTTATATCCTGTTCTGCCTACGGGCAGGAATTTGTGCCAGATGACCTTGGGGGGCATTATCTATTCCTTTGAGTCTACAGAATTAGAAGGTCTTGAATCTGATTTTAGGATATTCAAATCGAGGACACATCAGCTCCTACCATCAGAAACCAAACTACAAGGACACACACGTTTTTTGCTATTGAATTAACACCCGGACTCTCAGATATTCATGCAATCATTTCTTTTGTAGTCTGTGATTGCAAACTAACAGTTATTAGTCTGCTGTGCAACTTACTTTTAAAAGGGTGCCGCTTTCATGCCTAACATGTAATACTTCTGTTAGAGACGTGTTTCCATGGATACGCTTTGTCAGAAACTTCACTACCAAAAATAAGAAAATAGACAAGCATTCTCGTGTGTCAGAAAAGGTAGGTCACTCATTTCCTCTACTATTATGCACTGAGCACCTGTTTATGTCGCAGAATCTGTTTTGCATGGAGCCTAAAAAGGTGAAAAAGGAGCTCAGTCTCCGGGTGGGAGTGGGAGGTTCAATGCCAGCCCCACGTGGGAACCTGTTATCAAAATCCCGTTCGCTAAGTGGCGGAAGAAGGTTGCAGTGAGCACGAAGATGGAGGTATGAGAAGATGAAACACCACCAACAGTGGCCAGAAATGTGCACTGAGAAGGCAAGAGATAAAGGCAGGAAGAGAAGGGAGGGTATGGGAGAAGGAGTTTGAGAGAAGAAAGAACTCCTTCCCAAAAGATGTGCACTCTAGATTGGGAGGGTTCTTGGTCCCAGGGGAAGCTCGGCTGCACCCAGCAGCTCCCCACACCTTGTGCTAGTGGCCTGACCAGTGGGATGCTAGCTGGCAGGAGAGACGGCAGGTTCTAACTGGTGGTGGCCTCCCCCCAGTCACCAACGGACAGCGGACGGTGATCCAGTCCCACAGAGATGCCAGGTTTTGCAGTGCCCACGCCCAGCAGCTATCTGACACACATTCATTCGCCCCTCAACAGGGCCTTCTCCTTAGAGCCACAGAATCTGAGGTTGAAAGGGAACTCAAGGGGTGTCCTCCAGCCTCCCACATGGTTACTGGCTCGGCTACACACAACTTCTTTCGTAGGCAGGCATCCAGCTAAGTGGCAAGCAGCTGTGGTCATTTAGGAGGGATTGTGATGTTAAGAGACAGATAAAAAATAAGAAGTTTTTCCTGACACGAGGCCAAAATTCCCCCCCCGAAACTTCTACACCTTGGTGTGAGATGTGCTCCTGGAAGCTTCTAGAGTTAGTTGAGCCTTCCCTTGGATCCCTTTTCTCTGAAGCCTTCACCTCTGCCCTGCCTTCGGCTTCCTGTGCTGTGTGTGGCTCCTGGCTCTGGATGTTTCTCCTGCCTGAATGGATTCCACTCTGTTGATGTCTCTTTAAATGTGGCTCCCCAGGCTGACCTCTCTCTGCACACGAGACCATCAGCATGGCTTAACATACTTACCTAAAAAGATTTAAGTTTATAACAAATTAATATTGCACGTTTTCAGTCAGTGCTCTGAGTTTGTGCTAGGCACCTCCCACCCAGACTCGCTAGGGACACCTCCCCTGCACACTCTGGGTCCCGTCCTTCCTCAGCACTTGTCCCTCTCACCACTGTCCTGTTAGCTCCAGTGACTGGCACTGAGCGGTGGTTCAATAAGCATTTGTTGGTGAATACATGAATTAGGCATCTCACCTGGGACTTCTCTCGAGTTTACTGTTAACGTGGATGGAAATGCTGCGACGCTCGTTCTCTTTGCTCCTGTATCAGCTCCTGACCTATGGTCGCAACTCAGTCAATGGGCGTGGAGTGAATGAAGGGTCCTCCATCCTTTTTCTCTCCCCACCCACCTGAGGCCTCTGACCCTGTCCTACCTGGCTCGCCGTTCATTATAGTGATCCTAGGGATTCTTGGAGTTGGAGAAAGGTATGCCTGGCAGGGGGCTGTCCTGTGGAAGAGTCCCCAGTGGTTCCCATGGCAACTCTGCCTTCCCTTGGGCTCTCCCTTGGAGCAGACACTTCCACCGCTTTGCCATGCAGGTAACTTTTGTGTTCACGGTTTTAAATCATGCTCACTTAATTGATGCAGTTAGTGTGGACCCATTCTTCCAGCCTCCTGAGACTCTTTGGATCTTTCTTCAATCATCTAATTTACTGATCATATTGTAACTTTTGACATCTAAAAACATGAAAAATCACATCTGCTATTTCTCCATCCATGTCATTGGTATGACCTTCAATATGTATTGATATCTTTTCTCATGCTATAGGAATAAACATGGTAATATAACAATACACCGTAAGTCAGAGTTGAAAATCCAGATTATGGGGAAAGCAAGAGTCACCTCCACCACAAAGGCCCCCCGGGAGGCTGTAATTAAGCATAGGGCATCTTGACAATCAGGACAGAAAGGAGGCATGGCCAATGACACAGTTATCATCTCAGATTAACAGCACGCTCATTCCTTAGGGGAAGCCAGCTTTTCCTAACAGTGGCTTCTAAAAGAAGTCTCACGCTCGACTCTGTATCATGGCCACCCTATGGCAGTGAATCATGTTTACATTCTGTTTTTAAAACAGTGACTGTAGTGCTGGAGAGGACTGCTTTTTTTTTTTTAATGTTTTTTAATTATATTCTGTTAGTCACCATACAGTACATCCCTGGTTTTTGATGTAAAGTTCGATGATTCATTAGTTGCGTATAACACCCAGTGTACCATGCAATACGTGCCCTCCTTACTACCCATCACTGGCCGATCCCATTCCCCCACCCCCCTCCCCTCTGAAGCCCTCAGTTTGTTTCTCAGATTCCATAGTCTCTCATGCGGAGAGGACTGCTTCTGACATGAACGTCACCAGAGGTGTCAGAGCACCTGCCTTGGAACCCAGCCCAACCACAGAGTAGCCCCAGACGCTGGCCAGCCCGCTAACCTCCATACCCTTCCGTTAGGTGGGGATAACGTCTGCACCTCCAGGGTCATGGTAGTGGGTAAATGAGTTAAGACCTGTAAAAAGCTCAGCTCAGTGATGGCAGACGTTATTTAGGATAAAAAGGGTACTTACCCCATGTGTCGTGAGAACGAACTTGATAATGTACATAAAGAACAGTGTCTAGCAAACAATCAAGTCTGCGACTGTTGGCTTTTCTGAGAGACTTTTTTATAACCTGTTCTAAAAAGATCAAATATCTCCACAATTATGTCAGTAAACTGCACAGTCCTCTGTGCTGTAACAGCAAGCCATTTACCCCACCCCATTCTACCTGCTTTTAACCCATCTCATATTGCAAATGATGTCCAGATTTCCCTCAATCCCATTTTCTTTCTCTAGAAGAAAAGTCAATTTGCACTCTATAATGCACATCTGGTGTTGGCCTCAGGCAGGAGGACCCACCCTGACAGTCACGGGGATACTTCTCCCAACTGCCATAAAATAATAGGATTATCCACGGATTGAGAAACTGGATATGTATTATCTAACTGAATCCTCACCACCAACTCGTGAAGGAATGGGTACTATTCTCCAAAAGCAAAAACGAAAAAAATGTGGCTTGAAGCAATTAAATGACATCCCGGGTGCCACATACTACTAAGTAGGGGAGTCAGGTCTGGAAGCAGGTCCGTCTGCTCGGACCAACCGCTCACGCGTGTTCCACGCTATCCTTCCCCCGCACACCGCTGGGTGGATCAGGGCCACCCAAGCCCTTACCAACACTTTTCCATCCTCCCTAGTGGCTACCAGTACCCAGTACACACTACGTCATAACTATTACCTTTCTATAAACGCACAGTGCCTTTGGGCAGTGCCCCCAAACCCCGGTGTCTCTCTTCCCTGTTGATGACCCACCTCTCCACTCGGGGAACTCTTACCACTCCCATTCCCACAGATCAACACACAGAAATAACACCTCGGATTCTCCCATGTCTTTAAATGTCAGAGAAGATTCTAGAGTCAGGGGTGCTGCTTTGGAGGAGAAGGGGCGGGAGCGCAAGCAACTCGGGGTACTGAAGAGCTTTCCTTATTCCCAACTGTGGGTAGAACTGGTTCCTTCACCACCGATGACACAGGCTGGAAGAAACTGCCCTTTGGTGCTGCTGATTTTCTACACAAAGTCTTCATGAGCTTAGAGGAAATACTGTATTGACTTGTTTTACAGTTACTTAGTCCCCTTATGCCTCAGTTTCCTCAACTATAAAATGGGGAGAATAGTGGCACCTCTTTCACGGGGTGAGGATTCAGTAAACTGACAGGTGAGGAACACTCAGGCAGGGCACACAGCGGGCATCGTCCGCAGCGAGGATGATGATGGCACGCTTCGGCATCGCGGCCCGTCATCTGTAATGAGTGGCTTTTAACACAACTCGTAAAAAATAAGTTTTATATCCAGATGATTCAGTAACCAGGGAATCAGCTCCCTCACTTGGCTCACAGCTAAAGCACTGCAGACTCTCTCACGTCCCTGACAAGCATTTCCCCAGAGCCTGGAGCGGGGACATCTCACAAACGTGTTCTCTGTCCTCCGGAAGGACCTGATGAAGCCTCTTGCTACGATGAGGCCGTGTTGCTTTAAGGAACCACTTGTGTGGCCCCACCGCTGGCCGCGGTTTACAGACCCGCAGTGACCCACAGGGCAGCCCTCAAGCAGCTTCTGGGTCCTTAGACAAGTTGGGCAGGTGGGACAATAGACAGGACAAATGACCAGTCTCTGCAGCACACCAGAGGCCCGGAAGAGAACGCTGAAGGGAAAGGAGACAGTTACAAATTGAAGAGACTTGTGACAGACAACCACATGAACATCTGGATCTTGTTGGGAACCTGATTCCCGACGTAAACCAACCAACCATAAAAAGACAGCTTTCCACAGACTGGGAGAAAACGCTTGCCAGAGACAAATGATAAAGGACTGTTACCCAAAATATACAAAGAATTCTTAAAACTTAACAGTAAGTGAATGAACAACCTGATTAAAAAATGGGCCAAAGGCCTTAACAGTCTCCCCAGCAAAGAAGACGTACAGATGGCAAATAAGCATATGAGAAGATTCTCCGTGTCATGTTCCATCAGGGAAATGCCAGTTAGAGAAACAATGAGAGGCCACTGCACACCTACGGGCATAGCCAAAATCTAGAACACAGACCACACCAAATGCTGGCGAGGACGGGGAGCCCCGGGCACCCTCGTTCACTGCTGGGGGCACGCAACATGGCGCAGCCACTCCGTAAGACCCTTTGGCAGCTTCTCGCAGAACTCAGCATACTCTCACCATGCAATCCTGCAAGCACCCTCCTTGGTACTTCCTCAAATTAGTCGAAAACTTATAGTCACACAAAATCCTGCACACGCACACAGATGTTTAGAGCAGTTTTATTCAGATCTGCCAAAACTTGGACACAACCACCATGTCCTTCGGTAAGTGAATGGGTAAATAATCCGTGGCCGAGTCTGATAAGGGACTATTAAGTGCTAAGAAGCAATGAGCTCTCAAGCCATGAAAAGAAGTGGAGGGATATTAAATGCATATTGCTAAGAGAAAGAAGCCAATCTGAAAAGGCTGTGATTCCAACTGTAAGACATTCTGAAAAAGACAAAACTGTGGAGACAGTAAAAGATCAGTTGCAGGGGTTTGGAGGAGGGATGAATAGGCAGAACACAGAGAATTTTTAGGGCAGTGAAACTACTCCATATGATACCATAACAGTAGATACACGTCATTATATGTTTGTCAAAACCCATGGAATACACAACATGAAGAGTGGGTCCTGATGTAAAGTATGGACTTTAGCTGATTAGGATGTGTCAAGAGAGGCTCATCTTGTACCAAATGCCCCACTGGTGGGGGACCTAGGTGCCAGGGGAGGCTGTGCATGTGTGTGGACAGGGGGTTTATGGGAACGCTGTACATTCTGCTCAGTTTTGCTGTGGACATAAAACTGCTCTGAAAAACAATATCCATTTAAAAATTAAAATGAAATAAGACAGGGTTTTTTTTAGCTTAAAACAATACAAATTTATTCACTTATAGTTCTGGAGATCCGAAGTCCACAATAGGTGTTATGGGGCTAAAATCTAGGCATTGGCAGGGCTGTATTCCTTCCTGGAGGCTCTGGGGGGGCTGCTATAAAAATACAATAATACAGTGGTCCTCAAAAAAGACAGTTTTGACACAATCAAGTTTAGATGATAGTAATGAATCATTATTAATTTTCATATTAAGGATGAGGAAGATTTCAATAAAAGGCCATGGAGAAATGGAGAAAGGACTTTTGGCAAGTGATACAGCATGAGCAAGACTGAAAGAGAATGAGGGTATCATTCAGAAGATAACTTGATGCCCAGCTCATCTTTAATCTCGAGAACAGTTGCAGTTTCACATACTTGTTTCGCTGTTCTGTATGTTTCACTGTTCCTATACACCATTTCAGAAATCGTAGTATTTGGGCATTGAAATTCTACTGCCTGAATGGTTTCTTAAACCTAGAAGAGAATAAAAATTCTCTATCTCAGATAAATGATGTTGTGTTGGAAGATGACTAACAGCCTAACGCTACATCACAACACCTGTGTCATTCCCCTCCCTTCATCTCATCACTTACGCATTTTATCATCTCACATCATCACAAGACGGGAGGGTACAGTCCGATAAGATACTGTGTGTAAGAGACCACATTCACATAACCTGTGTTACAGTCGATTGTTACAAGTGTTCTACTTTATTATTAGTTATTGCTGATAATCTCTTACTATGCCCAGTTCATAAATTAAACTTATCAAATGTCATATATATGGGGTTTGGTACCCTCCATGATTTCAGGCATCCACTGGGGGTGTTGGAACATTTCCCTCAGGGATAAGGGCGCTACTGCAATTCTCCAACTTTATTGTACCTAAGAGTTGTCTTGGAGAAGGAGATACTTATGAAAACCACAGATCACTGGGAGCCCCGCCATGAACTCTAACTCAGTAGGTCTGAAATGGTATGCACAATCTGCATATCTCAGGAGCATGCCAGCTGACTTGGGTCCAGGTGGTTCAGGGACCACATCTTTAGAAATCAAGCCATAGAGGTATGTGAGAGGGACTAAAGAGGTGTCACAATTTCTAAGCTTAGAGAAAGCAACGAGTCACAGGAGTGAGTAAAACGAGGGTTATAAAACATCGGTTAAACCTGGTTTTCATTTCAATACTTAGGAATATTATGCGCTCCACAAAGAAGTACACTCTTTCTTTGACTTTTAGAAAAACACAGTCCTCTCTGTCTATTATTTTCCCGATTTTGATACGGACGTGTGACAGAGAAGTCTTTCTCTAAGTGACACAGATATGTACGTGTCATCCCCAATGGCCACTGACGAACCCCTTGTGGTGAGGTAATGGGGCTGGGATTTCCTACTTCTTCCCAGTATCAAGGGAAATTCAGAATGTTATGTGTAGTCTCCTAATTTGTAAATGTTGGCTTCTATTCTTTTAAAACACTCTTTGGGCCAAAATGAAGCAAAACATGTGCACGGGTCGAGATCCAGTTGTGACGTTTGGACTAAAACTTTAGTGGGAAAGGTTTGTTTGGACTAGATCATTGGTCTTCCAGACTGAGTTCCAGAACATGCTAGAAGGCCGCAGCAGAGCCTCATGGGCTGTGGAAGCTGAGGAAGCAGCCCCAGCGTCCGCCTCCCTACCCGCCTCACCCCTCCTCACCCCTCCAGAGACTGTCTCTGCTTTTATTACACGTAGGTGTTATATGTCAGAGTTCACTCCGAAATCGAATCTGGCCGCTGAGAGTTCAAAAGAAAAAAAAATAGGTTCCTTGATGTCTTAGTATAGACTCAAGTCTGTTGGGGTAACAACCAACCTCAAAATCATAGTGACTTGGAACAACAAAGGTTTGTTCCTCGCTCGTGAGACACGTCCAGTCGGGTTAGCGGGGAGCCCTGCCGCACCTCATTCCCAGTCGGGGGTCCGCTGGTGGCGACCACAGCACCCTGAGTGTCACAGCCGCCGAAGCAGGGGCAAAGGAGGGACGGGGGAGTGGAACACCAGCAATTAAAGGCTCTGGCCTGCAAGCTGCATATGTCCATTCCACTCACGTTTCATTGGCCAAGCAAGTCATTTGGCTCCATCTGACTTGAAAGGGGCTAGACGGGGCCATCCCCCGTGAGCTGTCGTGGAACAGAGCCGAAAACACTGCCAAACAGAGTTAGTGTCCACCAAAGCTGGTTACGCGTGGGGTGGGAGGGGCGACTTGAACTCTAAGCCACAGATGATTGTTTTTTTCTCCGCTATGGAGCAAGGGATTATTATGGGATTTTTGAGGAAAGGAACACCGTACCAAATATGATAAACACAGTACTAATTTTTAAAAAGTTAAACATTCCATTTATCAATTAATGTCCTATGTGACATGACGGTGATTTGCAACCTGAATCAAATCTCCTTGGTGAGCATAATTCTTTATCAGCTAGGTAATGGATAGATTAGATTAGAAATTGATTAACAATAACTTATCTCTTTCTCCTGTGTGAATTCAACCAGTCTAATAAGAGCCTTATAAATAACTAATGAAAGGAGGCAGTCTCAATGTTTATCATACGAATCCTCCTACTATGGAAAATTAGACCCATCTATTGAACAATAAATATCTCCTCGTGGAAACAAAGGTTTCTTCCATCATGGCTCTTAATCAGATTTAGAAGCGTAATTATCACCACGTAATTTGAACTAAATATATTAAAGTATTTCTTTTAAGGGAAAATAATTGAAACCCACTGGACACAAGCATTTATATCTGAGGTGCCGGGGGGAAGGTTCACCTTGGCAAAGGTTGGAGCAATCACAGCTACTTATCACTGCTGCTGTTTCCCCTCCCACCTTGGCAACAGGGAAAGCAAAATCCTGGCCTCCTATCATTTGCTTTGGATGTGAATTCTGTCAAATAGAAAGGGGTCATTGAGTTAGCCTTCCAAATTGAGAGAGGACGGAGAACAGCAGCAGCCAGGAATACTTCGTGGCGCAAAGTATGCAGCCTGTGAAGGGGAAATACTTCACTAAAAAAAAAAATAAAAATAAGACAGTAGATAACCACTGCAGACAAAGGCAGACTCGAGAACTGTAGCCTTGAATCTTTGCAGCGCGAGTACAGAGCTTCAGAGAAGAGTAATACGCCTCTCTTACTTCTGCTAATTTCTTCTCTGGTCAAGACTAAAGAGCGAGAATGTTTTTTTCCTTAAGAGCATAGCCTTTGCCAGAAGGGTCTTTCGTGAAAGAGAGATCTTTGGGCATCTGTGGGAGCTGAATGGTTCGGTCCCTCCTGCTGCCTGTGATGGGGACACCCTGTTCTCTGCTCCCCCTTCCCCACAGAACATGCCTTTAGGGGTACAGATACCTTTAACTCCTTGGCAAAGTGTCCTGTACTTCCTTACCTGTCTGGGAGATCCACCTTGCAGTGGTGGAGAGGTGATGAGTGTCCATCCTACAGGCCACCAGCCAGAAACGCCCCCTCGCCTCAGAATGTGGGCTGACCCTTGGCCAGAGGCTGTGCACTGGTACTAAGGAGGGAAAGGTGTGCAGAGCAGGTCTGTTAAGATGCTGGCCACCTGGTGTAAGAGTTTTCTAGGGCTGCTGTAACAACATACCACAAGCTGGGGGGCTTCAAACAACAAACGTGTATTGTCTCACAGGTCTTGAGGCTAGAAGTCTAAAATACACAACTAAAGAATCATCAAACTTTACATCAGAAACCAGGGATGTACTGTATGGTGACTAACATAATATAATAAAAAAAAAACATCAAAATTTAAAAAAAGTCTAAAATCAAAGTGCCAAAGGCAATGCTTCTTCTAAAACCCTTGGGAGAGAATCCTTCCTGGCCTCTCCTAGCTTCTGGGGTTTGCTGGCAATTCTGGGCATTTCTTTTCTTTTCTTTTCTTTCTTTTTTTTTTTTTTAAAATTCTATTTATTTATTTCAGAGAGAGAGAGAGCACAAGCAGGGTGAGGGAGACGCAGGCTATCCACCAAGCAGGGAGCCCAATGAGGGGCTCCATCCCAGGATCCAGGAATCATGACCTGAGCCAAAGGCAGACGCTTAATTGACTGAGCCCCCCAGGCACCCTGATTCTGGGCATTTCTTGATATGCAGATACATTACTGCAATCTCTGCCTTCATTATCAAAGGGTCATCTCCTCCCTGTGTGTCTCTCTCTTCTTCTTATGAGGACACCAGCCATATTGGATTTAGGACCCACCTTACTCCAGTATGACGTTTCTTAGCTTAACTAGTTATATCCGCAACCACCCTATTTCCAAATAAGAGCACATTCTGAGGTACTAGAATTTAGGACTTTAGAGTATTTTTTTGAGGGACATAGTTCAATCTATAACACTTGGGTAGCCAGATCCATCTACCCAACCTTTCCCATGAGCACCAACATCATCCTGACGCTCTCTAGTATGACCGGACAAAATCGAACAAGATCAGATATTTCCATTTTTCTTTTAAGATTTTATTTATTTATTTGACAGAGACAGCCAGTGAGAGAGGGAACACAAGCAGGAGGAGTGGGAGAGGAAAAAGCAGGCTCCCAGCAGAGAAACCCGATGTGGGGCTCGATCCCAGAACGCTGGGATCACGCCCTGAGCCGAAGGCAGACGCTTAACGACTGCGCCACCCAGGCGCCCCCAGATATTTCCATTGAACCCTGAAGAGCAAGAGCACTTCAGTTACATGTTAAGCCCCTTGATTTACATTTATCCCTTCAACAATAAATATGAAACACTTCTCTGCACCAAGCCCCAGGGGTCCCTGCCTTCATGGCACTTACAGCCTAGTTGTGACAGTCTCATTCAGTAACCCCATGCATGAATGCTAAGAAAGGGAGAGCTTAGGGCATCATGGAAGCATGGAATGGGGATGTCCCCAGCTAGAAAAGGTCACCCTGGTAAGTAGGCTTGGGCTGAGACCTGAAGGAAGAGTTAGCTGTAGCCCCACGAAGACACAGGGCATCCAGTTCTAGAAATGATGCAAGTAAATTAAAATAACTGTCAAAAACAAAATTCAGTTTTGCAAACAAAAGAGACACTTCTTTGGGGCACCAGGATGGCTCAGTCGGTTAAGCATCTGACTCTTGGTTTCTTCTCAGGTCATGATCTCGGGGTTGTGGGTTTGAGCCCCATGTCGAGCTTAGACTCAGCGTGGCGTCCATTTGTCCCTCTCCCTCTACTCCTCCCCCTACTCATGCGTGCATGCTGTCTCTCTCTCACTCTCTCTCAAATAAATAAATAAAATGTTTTTTTAAAGAGAGAGAGATGCTTCTTTCTCTCTTGGGTGATAGTCCCCATAAGAGATAGAGGACTTCCCCGTGGCTCTGTGTTGAAGGAAACAGAGAACCTTGGGTTTTGTTGCCCGGCTATCCCTCGACTGTGCCCTCCTCCACAGGAATAAAGAAAGCTCCCAGAACATCTTGTTTTGTTTTGTTTTATAATAATTTTTTATTATGTTATGTTAGTCACCATACAGTACATCCCTAGTTTTTGATGTAAAGTTCCACGATTCATTACTTGCCTATAAGACCCAGTGCACCATGCAATACGTGCCCTCCTTAATACCCATCACCAGCACATCTGCACATCAGCCTGCAGGAGAAAGAAAGAGAAAGAGTGGGCATGCCCCTTTCCTTTTAAGGAAAAAGCCTAGAAACTGTGTCACTTTTGCTTATGTCCCAATGACCAGCTCTAGTCACAGGGTACATGAGTTCCAAGGGTGGCCGGGAGATGCGGTCTCTAGCCTGACCGCCACGCATCCATTAGGACTTCTAATACTGTAGAAAAAGTGAAAAGTAAGTATCAGGAGGACAGCCAGCAGCCATACCATGCTCTCATAGTAGCCCCTGGCTGCGTGTGTCTCCTGCACACCTAAATGTAGCTGATCCAAACGGAGAGGAGTTGTAAATACAGAACACAAACCAATTGCAAAGACTGAGTATCAATTCATATTTTTATATACTGGTGTGAAAAAAATGTATTACCAATATTAGTTTCATCTGCTTCCTTTTTACTGTCCTCCTGTGGGTACCAGAACATTCTAAGTCGCATATGTGGCTCTCATTTTATTTCTTAGTGGACAGCACTGCTCTGGAATCTTACAGTGTAGCAGGGGAGATAGATGTAAACAGAGTTCAAAGTGGGGCAAGGAGGACAAAGAGTCAAGGAATCCGGGGAAGGGTCACCTCCTGCAGAAAGGACATTTGAGCTGGGACACTGAAACTGTACAAATTAGTTTCAGATGCAGGTGAGGAAAGAAAGAGACTCAGCAGAGAGGAAAGAGTGAGTAGAGAAGGTGGAGCAGGGAGGAACAGGGAGGGAGGGAGGTTGCCGGGACAAAGCCTAGACACAGAATGCTCCAAGTCTACCAGCAGCTGAATGTTCTTCAAATACATCTCAGCCTTCTCGTGCGTGTTACTGAAGCCTCTCCAGCCCATTTCCTCTCCCATAAGATGGGAATGAGCCTGCCTATTTCAGAGCATTGTACCGATTAAATCAGACGATACGTGTAGAGCCCTACAGGATGTCGGCGCTTTTTATCCCATTTCATTACTGAATGATGAACCAGTGGATGAAGAATCTAGAAATTCAGCTCAATCTGATGCCTCCATGCACAAGCAGATGTCAAGTGTTTTGATTGTTGACCAAGAAAGAATTCACTGGAAATCAAAGCAAACAGGCTTTTATTTGGGTGATTAGAATTGCAAGTCAGGACACACAGATTCAGGTCGAAATCTGAATTGTGTTTCGAAGAAGACAAAGGGCGACAGATTATAAAGGTCCTGAGTGCAGTTCTCATTCAGGTCCTCTGCAAAACAGGGATCAAAAGCTTAACTGGGGTTGGTCCAGTAAATATGCAGGTGAGGAGGGAGTTAAGTCCTGGCGGAGGCCTGCATCTGGCTGAAAAGTTTTTAAGAGTTTATTGTTTCTTCCAACGAGGACATGCATAAATTCATCCTCTCTGTGGCCTCCCATCCCAATTTGAAGGGAGAATTTTGAAGTTTTGGGAGTCATTGATCATTAAACTGCATAGAATGCAGAGTGTAGATAGCACAAGGCCTCAAACCTTTGTCTAAGACTCAGTCCCTCCCTGGGAGGGCATGACAAGGACCGGCCAGCTTCTCCCTGGACACCAGGCAATATGGTGATGGAAAACATTTTTGTTAAGATTTTGAAGTAAGCAAGACCGTGAATCCTGACCCCACGGGATGGAGGTGCTGGGCGGAGCTGAGGTGAGAGTTGACAGAATATCACAAAGTCCCAGGAGAGGACTTTCCTGTCCACAGTATCTCCCGTGAATCTCTGGAGTGCAAATTCTCTGCCTCTGTGTGTGTGTGTGTGTGTGCATGCACTCATTTTGCAAACTGCAAAGCGGTTATGAAAGTTTAGGATGTTCTATTAAATCTGGTATAAAACTAAGTATAGGCTGCGTCTGCAAACATCACTAAATCAGACACTGCTGTCAAAAATTATTTTTCCATCTCTGTCTCCCTGGTCGGGGGAAAAAGCATTTGTTTAGTTTTGTGGGTGGACCCTTTAATGTGCTACAAACAGTTGATTGAGTGGCTCTGCCTCCCCAGGCTCTTGTCTTGTCTTCCAAGTTAGCCCTGTGTTCTTGCCTTCAGGCTGTCACTTCATTAGTCACTTACATATGGCATTTTGAAGGCATGCTAATTGAGGGACTTACTGCTAGCTTCTAACTAATCATTGTGACAGAAAACTCTCCTCTGCAAAGGAGGAGGTGGAGCCCACGTGCTTTTGCCTCTTTGTGAACGTGCATCACTCCGTCTCACCCCAAGACGTTCCATGCAGAGACAACCCAAAAAAAACCATGCGACAAAGTTATCAGTGTCCCTCATCAGCCCTTTTTGCATTTCCCCTCTCTCTACGACCTACCCCCACCTTATTCACCAGAAGATAGACTACTCCGTCCCGCAGTCCTCTTTGGTCCTTTATTTATCTGTCCATCCATCAGATTATGAAGTGAGTAAATACTGAGCGAGTCGCTTCTCTCGGGAGACGCGCAACACAGCGATGGTGTGGAGCTGAGGCTCTGGACCCAGACTTCTTCCGGAGCTTGAATTCTAGCTCCACTACTTGCTAGATGCCTGATGCCGGGCAAGTCACTTAAACCTCTCTGAGGACCAGTTTTTTCATTGGTCAAATGGGATAAGGATGGGGCCAGCCTCACTGAGCTGTTTTGAAGTGCATGTCTTCAACCAGTGCTCCGGTCCTGCTTGGTGAGGACACTGAGGCACAGAAAGACCGAAAGATGTGCCCAAGTCTCCAGCCTAGTACATTGTTCTCTGAGAGCGTCTGTTTCTCAAATTCACACCATGCAGTTGGAACCTTTTTGCAGCGATGGAAACCTTTCTTCCAACAGTGTTCAACTGGGTCTAGTAGAGTCACCCCAGAATGACCCCTTGATGTTCTCTCATGTCCTGTATCTGGTTCACAGAGCTCTCCTGAAAGCCTGGGGCAAGGCAATGCGTATGGTCCTGGTGTGGCCATGCCGTGTCCTGTCATTGCCCCACCCAACATGCACAGAGAACTAAAAAGACCAAATCATTTCAGAAAACTTTGTAATGGGCTACATAACTGTCAGTGTTTGACTCAATAATGAGATCTGAACATAGCCGATGACATCTCTCAAAACTGAAGAGACCTACGTAGAGGAATAGACAGCCAGATTCCTGCAATGTGAGTCCTTTGTACCAAGAAACCACCCCAAATGTAGCTCTCTGCAGTCTGGCACACAACTCCATAGTCTTTGTGGCCGTGGACACTCCTTATTTCTGTCAGCTTCTTTCCTCTCTTCAATCTGACTAGAGGAAGTAAATATTTATGTCATTGTATGGTAATTGCTGGCCTCTGGTTCTCTTGATGCTACATTAAGTTGGAATTTTGAACAGCTACCTTCTTTCTGGGGCTTAATGCCACCACAGTAACAGATGGGCGAACAGAACTGAGGAGGTTCTGAGGGAATTGGATGCCCAGCTTAAAGTAATTGGAAGCAGTATGGCAGGAGCCATTGGAACTCAGATGAATCCAGAACTTGGTGTTAGCATAATCAGCATCAAGCAAAGAAGTGGGGAGTTCCTGCAGAGCCTGGAGGGAAGCCTGCATGTAATAGTTTGGATTTTAAAAGCTTTTCTTTCCCTTGAAAACACTGTCATCCTTGGGCTAATAAACCAAATCTTGACAATTCAATAAGGAAATATACCAGAAATGTCGTAGTAATGACAGTCTAGGAATCTCCGCATCAATAATTCATAGATTTGATACCTACGAGGATAAAAAAAATTTATAAGTATAATAAACCTAGTTACTATTGTATAGCCCATTTAAAAATGTAGCCATTTTTTTTTTTATGATTACACTGTCCTGATTTTTTTTTCAGTATGACTCTAGTCACTTTACTGGCAAACTAAAATGCAAAAAGTATAAATAACATTAAGTTCCTTTTCTTAAAGGAAGGCAGGAAAGAAGGAAGCAAGAAAGGAAGGAAGACAATAAAATGTGCATTGGAAATGAGTGTGCCAAACCTTGTTTTGATTTTTAAGATCCTTTTTGAATAGTGTGTTAATTTTGAAAGCCTTCAGCCCCTTTTCCTTTTCTTTCATGTTTCTCTTCCAGCCCCCTCACACCTGAGCCCTGTCTTTGCAGTGATTCAGGTGATCAGCCAGAGCTAACTAATGGCCTCTTCAGCGCTGAAGGACTACATTCCCCTTCCATCCACCCAAACATCCCTTCAACATTCAGTTTCCTCCTAGATGACATGCTTTTTATTTGCATACTCTGCCTTCTCTTACTTCCCAGGATTCACTGTCAGAAATTCCTCCATGGTCCCTACTCTTTTCTCTATTCCTCCGTGAACATGCCTTGAATTCTATTTAAAGTTTGCACTAACCAGTGACTCCAGCAGCTTTCCCTTCTCTTAGGACAAAATTCAGAGTCCTTCCCCACATTCTGCAGAGACCAATGTGATCTGACCTTCTGTCCTTATCCCTTTCGCTTCCCCTTGTTGGCAGTGCTCCAGCCCCACCGTCCCCCCCACCCCACCATGTCCTTAAATGAACCAGAGCTATCCTCTCTTGAAGGTCTTTACTCTCCCTTCCTGGAACGTCTTCCCCTGATTTTTGCGTGGCTATCTTCCTCTTCTCCCTCTGACTCTCTGTTCACGTGTTCCCTCATGAGACAGGTCTCTTGACTAATGCTTCCCCCATGGTGACACAGCTAGCCTATAACCCGGCCCTATTTGCTTCATCAGATTTGTAACCAACTAGAATTAGACTATGTATTAGATTGCCTTACTTACTTTTTGTATTCCCTTCCTACTATTTCCTAGAAACAGGGAACTCATCTGTTTTATTCACAGAAGTTTTGTAGGCATTCAGTAAGTATCTGTTTGAAGGAAGGAGGGAAGAAGACGGAGATAAAGGAAGATAAGAGGGTGATGAGAAAGAAGGGGGTTAATATCACACATTCATTTATTGAGTATTCATGCATGAACACCTCCTGATACCAGCCGCCATGATGGATCCAGGTTATGGGGAAGGAGGAGTGTGAACTTCTCACAGCAAGCCTTCAAGACATACTTTTTTTTTTTTTTGAATGAATGAGAAATAGGCATAGTCCCTATCCCATAAGTAAAGTGTGTGTGTATATATATATATATATATATATATATAATCATACTAGTAGTCAATACTTAATATTATTCAACCAACTTTTGTTTGTCGTCGTTTGTGAGGCTAAAGCAGATTGTTTTATCTAAGTGACTATCAAAACCTGAGTAAGATGCACTATAAAATTACATAACCTCAGAATATAGTCTGTAATCCCTTTGCTGGCCTTCTGGGCCTGTGTCAGTACCTTCTCAACACACACCCTTTGTTCTGGAAGCTTCCTTTCCCATAAGTGTCTGTCGTCCTTGCTTGGCTCAAAGGTGACTAAGGGGCAGCAAGGAAGAGTAGATGGCCAGTGAGCTCTGACGTCAAGCAAACCTGGGTGAGAGTCTCCAACCCTTCATTCAGCAGCTCTATCACTGGAGCTCCACGCCCCACCATCTTCCTCTGTGAAAGAGCGGAGCAAGAGTACTTAATTCAGCATTGCCTTGAGGATTAAACATTATCCACGTACAGCCCTTCACGCACACTAGGCATTGCCAACAGTCCCTAAATCCCAGCCCTTCTTCCAGCCACTTCCTCTCACACAGAACATCCTTCTCCTTCCCTGTCACTTAATTATACGCATTCTTCGTCACCAGTGCCCCTGGCCTCCATGAAGCCAACCTCCACGTCCTCTGAATTATTACTTACACACTGATGTTTATTGTTTTAAATATGAGCTCTCCTTAATTAAACTGTAAGCTCCTTGAGGGGAAATGGGGCCATGTTAGCAGAGAGCAATTTCTCAAAAAATCCTTGATTGATGAGAAGCACGTATTATAATGTTGAAAAAATTGAATGCACAGTTTGTGCTGCTCTGGTGCTTTAAATTCACATGAAATATGTCTGTAATATTATATAAATTCTAGACTCCTCCATTTAATCAAAGTCTTAATCATAATGAGCAGCATTTATGAAAGGGCAATTAACAGATTCCCAAAAGAACTGGAAATACTAAATTGCTAATAGCATCCCTGAGGTTTCGTTTTTTGTGCTCATAAATTAAGTACTTTAATAATAGAGGCAGCATGAACCCAAAAGGGCACGAGTTTGAAAGGCGGAGACCTATGTCTTGATTCTTGTCCTGCCAACATGTGGCCCTGGGCCACGACTTCTCTACTCCGTGTCCTTTAGCTCATTTCATATGCGAAAAGTTGTATTGACTTAAAGATCGTCAAAATGTGTTCCTAAATTCTGAGGGCTGCATGGATGCAGTTTAACTTCAACTTTGTTTTTAAATATAGTTTCAATTATTTATAAAGTATGGCAGAAACAACATACACACACATAATAGAAACTAAAATGAATGATGTTGTGTAGACTTGGGCTTACGTTTTGGTTTACTAAAGAGCATCCTGAAATTGCAAAGTGAGTTCTATAAAAGAACTATACCTGTTCTGGGGCGCCTGGGTGGCTCAGTTGGTTAAGCATCTGCCTTTGGCTCAGGTCATGATCTCAGGGTCCTGGGACAGTCATTGTATCAAGCAATAGAAGTATTGCTTTCTAACTAATTCATCACAGGTAGGAAGTTCTGTCTCACATATCCTGCATCTGAAATCCAGAAGCCCTCACTCGTCCTCCTCAAAACATTGGCCCCACCCTATGTAAGTTAGGGTGGCTTGGGGGGAAATGCAAGGTGGCCCATGAATCTTAAACAATTATATTTTAATTATGATACTTAGAGATATTCTCATCTATAACTGCATTTGTTACTATTTACAACTATTGTATTAGCAAACCAGCCTGGTTTGAGTGTTCGTGTTGTCCATTACAGAATGCACACAAGAGCAAAAATTACTTAGAAAGAGGGGAATAGGGAAACAAGACACAGGTTTTATTTTAAAGAAAGAATTAATGGGGAAATTACAAGAATTAGCTGATGGAGATACCTATACATTTTTGATCACCCACCAAGCACTAGTATAACCGGGAAGTAAAAAGTGCTCTCTGCCTACTTCTCCTGAACTTAGTCAAATTTATTTCATGAAAGACCTAAGGCTGTAGTCATTTGAATGCCTGACTCAGTTCATAATAGACTTCCAAAAATATTAACAGATTTGTTATAACATAAAGGTTGATTTACTGAAAATGTCATACTATCCTATGCAATTTATTCTTAAAGCTTGGATGCAACAAATATGCACGGTCTGGTGGAATGGCCCATAAGCTGTTCTGATGGGTTCTTTCCCCACTTGTGCTAGTATGGCCTGAGTTTTCCCTCAAGGAAGGGGGGAAAGAACCAGTCGGATCCAAGAAGCTGGTCGGCCATAGAGCCAAGTGGCTAAGAGCAGAGATCCTTGTGTCAGACCAGTGGTTCTCGGTTGTGGCGATTTTGTCTCCCAGGGGACACGTGGCCATGTCTGCAGGGACGCTGCTGGCATCGAGTGTGTGGAGGCCAGGGATGTGCTGAGCCTCTCGCAACACCCAGGACAGCTCCCACAGCCACAACTTGTCCCACCCCAAGTATCAATGGTGCCAAAGTTGAGAAGCCCTGAGTCGGGCCTCCTGCGTCCTAGACCATCTCATAGGCCAGGGTCATTGTGACAGTCAGACTGACAAATGTTTCTCCTGAGCCTTCAGGATACTGCTTGACAGGTAATAGGCTCAGTACACCCTCGTCATTATTGGCAATGATAAGAACAATACAAGTAACAACAAGGACAAAGCCTTTCCGCAGATCTGCTGAAGACCTGGGGCTTTACAGTTGTTTCTCAGCATTGCAATAGGGTTGTAGTTTGAAAGCTAATTACAGGCATTCCGAAAATGGCCATGTGCTAAATCCAGAAAAGTTTGCTTCACTAAAATCCTTCTGTGACCTTAATATGCCACTCCCAAGCCCTCGGGGGTGAGTAAAAGAGGTCACAATGAGTAATAGCCTATTTGAACTACTAATGTGCCATCTATGGGAGGGGAGAGAACCATTAATGTGCATGTCACCTTCAGGGATGTGATGTTTGAGGTAAGGATAGAATTGTAGCTTGTTAAAGATTAGTGGATTCTGTGGATGTTCCATGGGTTTCTATGCTGAAAATTAATGCAAGTCCATATGCTATTGGCTATTACCCCTTCCCTAACCTTCTAGAAGAAGCCTGACAGGATGCTGAGGCAAGCACCCTGGGGCTAATTAGCACTTAGGCATGACAAATCTTTCAACCACACTCAATCTTTATCATGGGTTTTCAGGGGAGTCCGGAATCGAGCCCTTGGAAACATTTGTGTAACCATTACCAGTGCTTTGGAGTTGATCTTAAAAACAAAGCCAGTCCAGGAAATTAACACGCAGCTCTGAAAATACCTCTGTATCCCATAACTCTCAGCGTCTCTGGGTTTCATTTTGTTGAATTAATGCAATTTGGTTGAAAACCAAATTATTAATTGTCACAAATCAGAAATACTGTTTACCTACTGAACATGTAGAAATTGCTGAGAAGTCCATGAACTCGGCTGGTCTCTAGCATGCCCTCACAAAACCAAATTCACTTTCAAACTTTCAGAGAAGCCGAGGGAGAACAAAGGATTCTGAAATGCCAGACTCTGATTAAATTCAGTGAAGGT
Organism: Ailuropoda melanoleuca; assembly: GCF_002007445.2. Lineage (NCBI taxonomy): Eukaryota > Metazoa > Chordata > Mammalia > Carnivora > Ursidae > Ailuropoda > Ailuropoda melanoleuca. Next base: position 103,203,110 of record NC_048227.1, on the reverse strand, counting down.
GCTGAGGATGCCTGTGGAAATTCTCAGAAACTATAAAATGTTAAATATGCCACTTACTGAAAATCTAAGCTCAAATACTGAAAGTGCTTATGAAAGTCATATCATAAAGCTGTTACAAGATCGCCTTTTGTTTTAATACCAAAAAGTTGTGGAAGTCCTCTATGAAACCCTTATGAAAATTCAATTAACCTTTGTGCAAAAAAAAAAGGGGGGGCAGAAACACAGCCAGAATTAGGATCATTACCCCCATCCTGGCCTCATGGTCAAGGAGAGCCAAGTACTCAAACTAAGTCAAATACTCTACAATCAGACTAACTTGCAGGGAATAAATGATACCACAGAAGGCACTCTTCATGCTTGCCTGCCTCTGTGATGTGCAGTTGTACTCTATCCAAATTTTCCCTAAGATATCCAAAATTAGATAAAGAAAACAGGTATTTAAAAGCCAGTTCTCAAACTAACTAATCTCTCTGTGGCTTTCTCTCTTAAAATGCTCATCCGTATTATTCACATACGTACTCACATTCACAGCAGTAACAATTGTTTTCTTGACCAAATGGTAGGAACAAGGTCAGATTTCTCTATGAGCTCCTTGAAGGAAATGATTTTGATTTTAATGTAACCTACTATATTAGCATCCTGACAAATATTCTTTTAACAGTCAGCACTAGGCAGTAGTTAGGAAATGCTGTGTCATAAACTTCCTAAAAAAACTACTTGAGGCATGAAACTTTAATTTATACTTTGACATGAATCTAGTTGAGTAACATGAGTTAAATTCTTGTTTTTGTTTCATGTTATTATCGCTTTGACTCTACAGTTTACTAAAATGGGTGTGTTTGTTCATTTTAATTGGGATAAAGTATTTCTTTGAAAATCACCTACCTTTTCCATTTTAAATGCCTGCTGAATCCATCACTGGTAAATTATGATATTGTTGCACTTTCTTCCAAAATGAACATATTAATTTACCAGAGTCCCACTAATTTTCTAAAGAAACTATAATAAACTGTATTCTTTTTCTTTTTTCCCCCTTCCTTCTTTCCCTTCTTTGAAAAATTACCCAAACTGTGTTTTTATGAGAAGAGAAGAAAATGGCATAGGATTTGAGCTATTTCACTCATGTGTTCTAGGGTATAATCAATGAAGAACAATACTAAAGAGATCAAATAGAATGGTTGACTTCAGATCCTGAAACCCATAATTAAATGACAGCTACCTTTTGTAAAAACCTAATTCACTAGCTATACTCTTTTTGAGCCCAGATTTTCTTTTACCTTTCCTGAAGTCTCTGTTGCCCTGTGAAAGTTCCCTTCCCGGGGGTCAAGTAGAAGGAACTATTAGGTAGAAAGGTGATAGGAATTCTCAAAGAAAAAAGTTGTGATTTTCATTGGATGAGCCTTTTTTGACAACAGCTCTGACACCTTTTGTATGGCTTTTAAGGAATACATTCAAAATATTTCGATAGTGGTATGAATGTATCTGTTCAAAACACTGCCTTGACTTGAATATTCCAATATTCTTTGTGGTTTATCAAGTTGGAGGGCAGCGATGATCTGCTTCTTCACACTGCTGCTATGAGCAAGTAGCCTCTGTCCCTTCCCCCAGGATCCCCACTTAGTTGTTCTGGATTGCTCATTCCCATGTCTGGTTACCATGGAGAAAGCTGCACCATCAGCTTCTGTTTCCAGTTACCAAGTGGTTGTTAGTGCACTGCTTATGAAAATGGTTTCTCTAATGCTAATTAGTTATAGCAATGAAATTAAAAGCTGTGCCTGCTTTTCTTTATTGATACTCTTTCAGATAAAGGATTGAAATTACTAATTATACTTTCTGGCAAAAGAAAGCATTCACTTAGAATGTAATGACTTTGACTTTAACTCTTTTCTTACCTTCTATTGAGGACTCGGGTTACATGGTTTTCTACAAAAGATTCAATGTGCCCTAAGTCTCATCTGCTTCCTGGAATGGTGGATTTGGCCCCTTCTGTCCGAAAGCCCAGATCCATCAACCTATAAGAGACCCATTATAGCAATGTTCATAACACCAGTGTAATCAGATTCTGCTTCTGACATTTACCAACTCTGTGATTGCTAGCAAGCTGCTTAGGCTCTCGATGTCCTCATAGGTCAAATAAAAGAATTAAGACCCATTTTTTCAGGATTATTATGAGATGAACTGGGAAAATCAGTCTGGCTTCATGACCATGTGACCTCAGTGGGCTCCTATGTGGTTGTTGCCATCTTGAAATGCTAAGTAATTTTCAAACAAGGGCTCTGTAGTTTCATTTTGCTCTGGGTCCTGCTTATGGTCAGGATAAGCAAGGCTCTGCAGCAGTAATAATAAATTCTCCAAAATCTCGGTGGCTTAACACAACCAGAGGTTTTCTTGCTCGGGCTACCTGTCCAGTGCACATCACAGCAATGTTCTGTACATCCTAATCAGGCAGGGACACAGATACGAGGAGTCTCATTTTGACTTGACCTCTGCACCAAAGGAAAAAGCACGAAGAGAATTGTGCACGAGGCCTTGAAGTTCCTACTTCTGTGTCCACACTTCTTTGTCACATGGCCTTGTCTAACGTCAGGGAGTGCGAAGTGCTTTCCTTCTGTGCACCTGGACAGCAGAGCTGGAACAGCTGATGAGCAGAACCAGTGCTATCACAGGACATGGAGTGCCTGCTGACATTCGCTGTTTGCAGCCCGCCCTTGCCAGTAGTACATTTGAAGATTTCAGGTTTCTCCTAAAACCAGCCCAAACCAAATTGCCTGAAAGTAAGATAATTTTTCTTTTGAAAGAAATCCTAATTCTCTTATTTTCCAACAAGTGCAAGATCCCCTTGACTGTCGTCTTCCCTGGGGATGGAGCAGATGCTGGGAAAGCTAATGTTGCGGCAGCAGGATTCAATCCTTCCTCGCTGAATTAAAACCCTTAAACCAACACTGCTGATTCCTTCCTTACATTTTCTCAAAATTGAAATGGCATTGCTATTTGTTTTGTGATGGTAAAATATAACTGTATAACACATTCAGACAAGATGAAAAGGTAGGAAGTTAACATACAGAGTAGTAAAATCTGTAGTAACCCCACGACTCACTACTACTTTTTTGTCTTTCTGGACATTTTAGGATACACACCCAGACTTGAAAAATGTTTAAATATTCTTATTATTCTACATATTAATTTATACATAGTGGTTTTATTAAATGCTGTTTCATGGACATATGTGTAATACATATAGTTATAATATTATTTTTAGATTTCATCATTGTGATAATCAGCCAGTATGCAATCACATGGCACATGTAAGAATTTATTACCCCTGTCCTCCAATCCCAGTTACAGGTTCTAGAGGTAACCACTTAGCAGTTGTTCTCATTCCAGAAATGCTCTGCACATATACATGCAAATGCATGCATTTTTAATTTTCTACCCAGATTGTTGCTTTTTATATGTAAATTGTTTTAATTGCTATATATTGTTCCATTTTATGAATATATCATAATTTGTTGGATGAACTAGCTATAGATAAGCTTTAAACTTTTTTGCTATTATAAGCAACTTTACAAAAAATATGTTTGTGCATACAACTCTTAGAGTTTATCTGGTTTTTTCTTAGAATACATTTATAGGAGTAAAATCCTATTGCTGATTATTATATATTCTAAATATTTATTATATCTAATGGCTATATCTATATCATTATATTAGTGTATCTGTGTATCTACATAAAGCTTATTAGTTGCTTATTTGATAAATCATTCAGAAATTTTTGGAGAGGCCACTTACCCGCTATTTTGAGGAGTACGTGAAATAATCCTCTCAAAAGTATGTTGTAGGGGTGCCTGGGTGGCTCAGTTGGTCAAGCATCTGACTCTTGATTTTGGCTCAGGTCATGATCCCAGGGTTGTGAGATTGAGCCCCACGTGGGGCTACATGCTGGGCGTGGAGTCTGCTTAAGATTCTTTCTCTCCCTCTCCCCCTACCCCTCTCCCCTAAAAAAACAGTATTTTGTAAATTATTACTACATGTGTAAGTATAATAATGGTCAATAGTAATTATTAATGTTATTTTATAGTATAGCCTATCTACTTATATTATTTTACAAATAAGTAATAAGAAAATACATACCTGCCGTATGTTACTTTCACATTCCAGTGGAAGAGGTACTATAAAGAGAGAGATAATGTGCATGAATAAGCATCACGTGATCATGGAACTGTAGGATGAAAAGTGATGACAAGCACACACCTCGTTCTGCCCAAGACAGGCTGGGTTATGCCCGCTGTTCTGGAGTACCTGGTAACATGCTCCCCTTCACTCTCAAAATTGTGCGGTTAAACAGTAAATCATATAGTCATCCTGCTTGTGAGTAAATTAATCATGCCCAAACCTTGGAAAAGATATCCTTAACCTGTCCATGCCTACTGTCATTTCCCTGTCCTCAGAAGAGCTAAAATGCAGTTTGTCTTTGTTAATTCAGTTCACTGTGATGCATACGATTATTTATTTATACCTCACACAAATCCTCCCATTGAAGGCTACTTTTCCGATTATTCTTTGCTGATTTAGAAACTGGTCACCATCTCCAGCCTCTACATTAAATCCAATCAATGGAGCCCTTTCCCTCCCGGATTGTACTGGGAGCAAGGAAGGAGTTGCATAAACGTTCTCAGAGAATCTGCTGCCATCATGGGATAGTTCTAGTTATCAGGAGTGCCGCTACGTAATAATATGACTTACCTATTTTTTCTAATGTTCATATTTTCTCATCCATCATACAGAAAAATAAAAAGTATTTTTAAAGTATCTATATAAAAACACCAAAGCAATTTAACCTTTCACCTTTGGCCATCTTCATAACCATTATCCATTAACCTTGCACTAAATAAAATTCCCAGCCATTTTTTCATCGCCAACGCAAAGTTGCCAATAGCCTGAAGAAGTATCACTTCATGTTTTTAACACTTCTGAAGCAAAATAATCTCTTTTTAAAATGCTAGGTAGGAAATTCCACAAGAACAGTGTTCTCTAATAATTAACCACACTGGTGAGTTAAGTGCTTTTGGCTTTTCCTCAGGATACCTCGCTATTCAGCATCGTCCAAGTTAATTAACAGACATAATGCTCACTTCCTTGCCAGTCTTAGTGCCTAATTAGAACTGCATGTGTTGGTTTGCATCAAAGCCATTTCACCTCAGCTCACCCACCAGTGACTCAGTTAGCAGTTCCTGTGAGCTGGCGAATCTCCATCCCCTCCTTTTCGCGCTAGATAACTTCCTCACAGAGGGTGTGAGCCAGTGAAGCATGGTCTCATTCCATCGTAATTATGGAATGTCCCAGTTAGAGCCGGAGTGTGCAAATTTCACACTCCTTCCAGCACGTCTCCGGTGTACTCAGAAATTGATCACTGTATGATGGAACCACAAGTGCCAAGGGGACAGTCGGTGGGTTCGTCCGCCTCCCGGCAGCCCTGACTTCCCCACAACTGTCCTTTTCCTGGCAGCCATTTTTAATGGCCTTTTTAATCACCATCATCAACAGCGGGGAGCCCTCAGGAACATCTTATGCTTTCCGAAAAAGAAAATGTTTAACATGAGCTGACAACAAATATTTAGATTTTCTCAGGGAAAAGCGTTTTAAATGTTTGGGTTCTATCTTTGAGCTGAGTTCTCTTTTAAAACATATTCCAATTATAGTTGTTGTAAATAGTGACTTTACAAATGAGACCTTAGAGGGGAAAATGACTAAATACGGCTAAATTCTTTAAATACTGATTTTCCACAGACGTGTCATAAGCCTCAACTTGTCCTTAGAATCTCATTATTTTCTCAATATAAAATATCAAACTCCTAGTAAAGCGTTCTTAGCTGTTTTGTGCCGTGGACCCCTTTGGCAATTTGATGAAATTTGGGCATTATCTTAGAATAATATTCTTTAAATAGCATACAATGACATATGTAAAATTCAAAAGAAATCCAGTTATCAAAATAATAAAATTAAATTTGTGATTTGTAAAATATGCTTCTTCACTAATGCATCAAATAACAAGTCAATACATTTAAAATATATGAAAATTAACATTAAACCTTATTGTTTAAAGACATGTCAGTACAAAGAGCCTTCCTGCTTGGCTGGAGTGAGAACATTACACTGTTTTTGATCACTTCCTTTCCCATAATGGTCAAGAAACAATTGTAGATGAGAACACCGGAAAGCACCATGTGTCTGGGTCACCGACATAAGAAGAAGAGACTACTGCATTCTCCCGCAGTTCACAGCTACATCACACAAGCAGACAGAACATTGACCACATGCAATATATTGCAAATTGAAGTAATAATGAACATAAATGATATTTCAAGCTATCTGCAGCAACTCTAAAATGGTATAAAAATATCTGTGATTTTTATTTATGATGAAGTCACAGATACCACTAACACTACTGACATTTTTTCCTACATTTGTAATTTTTTTAAATGCTCAATTTTAGGTAGTAGTGAACATAAATATGTAACTTTTTCCCATCCAAATTCACAGACTCCAAGGACTCCCATTAATAGTCCCCAACACTATGGGAAATAAGATAATCCGTAGTTGGAGTAGGAAGGATAAGGTGAGGGAGAATAACCTCTGGGTATCCAACCAGCTAAGGGTTATTGAGACCTGGCCACATACCAGTTACTGGGCTAGACGCTTCCATGGAGTCACCCATTTATTCCTCACTTGAATGCTAGAGGTTACATAGTGCAAGTAAATGATGGAGCCATAATTCAAACCCATTCTATAGGGTAGGTGGAATGACTTACTGATGACTTTGGAAAAAGTAACTGACCATGCTCCACCCCCTTTTCTGTCTTGGGAGCAGTCCTCAGGTTCTGCTGTTTTTCCAGGAAATCTAGCTCTGCCTATGCTTAAGTGGGTAATTCAGAGGGAGGAGGTTAAGATGGCGGAGGAGTAGGGGACACCTTTTTCAGCCAGTCCCCTGAGTTGAGCTGGATAGGTACCAGACCAGCAGGAATATCCACGGAATCAGCCTGAGACGCAGGAAGATACATCTGGATCTCTACAAATGAACATCTCCAGCGCTGAGTATCGAGGTACGAAGCGGGGAGCC
>NC_048227.1:103143698-103191135 GCF_002007445.2 Ailuropoda melanoleuca | reverse complement strand
GACAGAGATAGAGACAGCCAGCGAGAGAGGGAACACAAGCAGGGGGAGTGGGAGAGGAAGAAGCAGGCTCATAGCAGAAGAGCCTGATGTGGGTCGATCCCATAACGCCGGGATCACGCCCTGAGCCGAAGGCAGACGCTTAACCGCTGTGCCACCCAGGCACCCCGAGAGAGGCTTCTTAATCCAGAGGCAACATTGAGGGGGGAAAAAGTGAAATCAGTGACAAACAAGTCTAGTTTCTAGACTGTAGAACAGACTGCAGAGAGAAGGTCAGTTTATATATGGCGTCTCTGATCCAGACAGGACCTCCAGATCTGTGTCTATTGACTTGATTCCATTCCTTCACCCAAAAAGAATGCTTTACCTCTGCCACCAGAAACAGGAGAATAAGAATCCAGCACTCTCTGATTTTGTGTGAGTGTCCCAGAAAGGAAGAAGCTTGTACATAAGACTGGGAACCACATCTTCACTGAGAGGACCCTGAGATTCCTCTCAGTCTCATTCTGTGCTTGATGGCATTAAAATAACTGTCAGTCACTTGTCAGAAAGCCTGTCATTGGGTGTTTTTGCATTTCCGTGTGTCTATATGTAGATGTCTGCTGTAGCAATATGTATGGCTACATATATATTTAAGGTTAAGCCTTCATCTTACACTGAGCATGTATGTCTCCAGAAAGGAAGGCACATCTCAGAGATGTACTAGCTTATCTTTTAATATGCACACTGTACTTCCAAATCCTAATACACACAGCCTCTGGTTATTGAGTAAGTAGAATCATTTAAGCTTCTGCCTAACAGATTCAGGTGGATGAGTGCAGAAATGAAAACTACTAAACTAAAGGAGAAAAACGTAGAAATATTTTCTAGATTCCCACTGTAACAAAAGAACAAGTCAAATAGGATACACATTTTCAGGTTTGTTTTTTTTAACATATCAGAGATCTGAAAATGGAAAGAAAACCAAATGAAAAAACATTACTTAAAGTGACAAGCTCTTCTGAGAGAAGAAAAGTCTCACAGCTACCTTCTTTTTTTTAAGATTTTCTTTCTTTATTTGACAGAGAGAGAGACAGCGAGAGAGGGAACACAAGCAAGGGGGGTGTGAGAGGGAGAAGCAGGCTTCCCGCCAAGCAGGGAGCCCAATGCGGGGCTCGATCCCAGGACTCTGGGATCATGACCTGAGCTGAAGGCAGACCCTTAACGGCTGAGTCACCCAGGTGCCCCTCGCAGCTACTTTCAAACCAGGCAGGGCAACAGGAAAAGGAGAAATCTGCTCCAGAGGAAGGAGAGACCAGCTGGACTCTTAAAGGACATTTAATGGATACATGTGGTCTGAAGTGACAAAGTAGACTCTGAAGATGCCTCAGTCAAAAATGAGTCGAAGCCCCTCAGGGATGGGTTTGCCAAACACTGGGGACCAAGCAGGAGGACTAAGAGACATCCATCGCAGACACACCGTGCCTTCACAGAACACAAAGCAATGGCTTCCAAAGGTCAGGGACAGAGCAGGGCTGCTGAGAAGTATCTATGCACAGACCTGGGCCTTCAGTGAGACACTGAAAAAGCCTCTCAGAGGATAGGCCAGGTAGGAGGATGTATATAGATCTTCTGTGGCACACAAAGCCAGGAACAGCACAACTGAGCAAAGAGAATTCTATGTACTGGCCAAACACACATCCAGGCCTAAAGCAGGCAGAGATCTCCTATGGCTAGAAAAGTTGAAGCCTAGGCTATAAAGAATAAAGAAATCTCTGGAGTCTGACCATAAACAGATCCAAAGCCTTGCTCAAGGGAGATACCTGATCCTTCCCTCAAAATATGTAAAACCAGTGATGAACTGACGCTAGCTGAAGCTGCAACAAAGTACAAATCCACCTCAATTACGCATTACACCAACAGTTTGAAAGGAATAGAAGCAAGCCCTGTCTTGGGAGTAAAATAAATGTCACCTAATTTGGTCTGTATGGTTCTTTTACACACAGTGTCTAGCATACAATTGAAAAATTATGCAAAATGCAAAAAAGCAAGAAAATGTGATCCATGGTCAAGAGAAGAAATAGTCAATAGAAGTAGAACCAACCACAGGAAGGAAGATTATTAAACACCAATTTAAAAATAACTCTGAGAAATATGCTAAAACATATATTTTAAATGATAGAAGCTTTACGTAATAGGAATTTTCATCAGAGAGATGGAAACCATGCAAGAGAAACAATTGAAAGTGCAAGAAATAAAATATATGTTTTTAGGATTGATTCTTGCCATAGGTTAACAGAAGACTAAAGAGCAGAGGAAAGTATCAGTGATCATGAATAGATGTGAATAATACTATTCAAACAGAAACACAAAGTGGAAGAAGTGATGAAAACCAAGAAGAGCATCTAAGATCTGTGGGACATCAGAGTCTGAAATACATACTAAGAGTCAAGAATCCAAGCAGGAAATGAAAGAGAGAATGGGGTAGAAGAAATACTTGGAAATACAATGATGGGAAATTTTCCAAAATTGATGAGAACTCCAAACCACAGATCCAAAAACCCTAACAAATACCAAGCAGGATCAATACAAAGGAAACCATACATAAACAAATCATTGTCAAAATGCTGAAAACTCAAGATAAAGAGAGGAATTTTAAGAGCTGCCAGGGGGAAAAAAGATACATTACACACAAGGAACAGTGATGAAAATGAGGGATGACTTCCCTATCGAAAATAATGGAGGCCAGGAAACAATGGAATGATGCTTTAAAGTATTGAAAGAAAAAATTGCCATACTAAAATTCTATATTCCAAAAAAAGTCCTCAAAATAAAGGCCCAAACAATGACGTTTTCAGATAGGCAAAAGCTGGCGATTCATCTTTAGTAGACTAGCATGAGAAACTGTGAAAATGTAGAGCAAATGTGAGAGGATAAAAAAGAAAATCCCAATGTCAAGAAGTCATCATTACCAGGAGACGCAGGCCAGAAAGCACGTGAGTCCTCCAGATGAGCCGCCACAGTAAGCAAACACAGCTGTAAGCATGGTCAGCGGAGCCCTGAGACCCCACAGCCTGAAGCACATCCCACTCAAGCGAGCCTACCTCCACGAGTGAGGACTAATCTATAACTGTGGTCTCTATTGCTGCCGTTGTCTGTCTGCTCTATGGTGCTCAAGTGGACGATTTGAAGGGCTAAGGGATCACAAATATTTGGCCTTTGACTGCAAAGTTTTAGTCCATAGGGTCTGAGAAATTGGAATATTCTTTATCTGAATAACAAAATGGTCAGAAAAAGCATTTAGTAGGTATAATGCCGGTTGACCTAAAGGTCCTTCAGAAATTGGTATCTGGTATCTTCAGAGTTACCAGATCCCAAATGCAGTCTGTCCAAGATTAAGGAGAGGCAGGATTACATGGTCAATTTAGGATTGCTGAAATGTGCTTAAACTCAGTTACTATCTAGAAAACAGGATTCTACAGCAGGCTGGGGAGGGATGTGGTCAGGATGCGTAGGCCAGGTACAACTGGACAATAATAATTCTGAAAGCTCAGAAAGTATTGGCATCCTTGCTAAGGGGGAGGTGGGGGAGGAGACATTGTGAAAGACACCAGCTGAAGGTGACACTGACCTGGCAGTCGCCTTCCAGAAGAATTCTGCTGAGCACAGCAGGCCACCTTCTCCGATAATATTTCACTGATGAACCCGACCAGAAGTGCCCCCTCTGACCTTGAAACTCTTCAGTGCTCATTTACCCAGAATTACTATTAGGTGCTTTTTTCTTTATGTAGTATTTATATCAGTACTTATCTCTGTGCCTTTCCTGATTCCTCTACCTGCTCTACACGGGACTTCTAACATCTTTGTATTGCCCGCTTTAGAGTGAGTGCTCTACCTAACAAACAAGCAGATTGAGCAAAGCAACTCTGAAAAAATGGAACATTTTATTGGCCTCAGGCTGTGGTCTTTGTGTACAAGAGATATTCAACTGGTTTTGAACAAAAATCCCTGATTATTTCAAGAATGCCAACTTAAGGATGCAAAACATACTCTACATGTTTTTCATTGCTACCATTCTCTAGAGAACCAGAGTAATATTTGCCAGCTACAAAATGTTTTAGTAGCAATTCTCAACTAATTCAGCTTATTTTTCAGCAAGTCAACCTCTGCTAACAACATATTACATTTTGATTCTTTTTTTTTATATGATTACCCTGGGGAGACATTCAAAGTAGACCTTTTAATAAGGGTTAGCTACACTGCTGATAGAACATCATGGTGTCAATTCACTTGAGAGGATATTTTTCCAGAAAGACATACTTTAATGACTGGTCAAACATACTAACCACCTTATCCTTGCTTTGGGCCATATAACTGATTTAGATAGTCATTAGCTTCTAGGTAATGGAAGAGCATGTGCTACAATATTAACTGAATACCAAATCAGGCCCTAAAATAGCTCCTCCTGTGGACAGAAAGATGCCAGCCTACAAACTGTAGATAGCTGGAAGCACAGGTCCTCTCTAGGCATTGCGATTGGAATTTTAAAAATGCCATATTGTGAAAGTTGTTAAACACAGATGATCCCAGGCTTACTTTTAATCTGTTCTCTTGAGACAGAGTAGACTCTGATTATACTAGGAGATGGTCTATAGATGCAAATGTTGTACAAAGAAGAAAATAAATCGTATATATGGAGGTCCTTACCATATGAGTCCCCACCTCCTTGAAGCCATGCCTGATACTGTTGAATGCTCCCTCCTCCACCAGTTCCTGTGATCCCCTTCTCATTAGCCTCCCCAAGCCCCTTCCAACTGCATCTTCACAGTCTATGTCCCCAAGTTCCATAAGTTCTGCCTGCCCTTTAACTGTTGATGTTTTCAAGGGGACCACCCTTGGTCTTTCACTCTTCTCAAACCAAGTCCTCCTTCAAACCATCTCATTTATATTTATTTCTGTGACTCTGATTCCTGGCTATTGTTGATGTACCCCTATCTCTCTAGTGAGACCACTCTCTGGAGTCCCAGAATGACACTTCAAGTTACCTACTGAATATCTCCATTTGGAATTTTCTTAAGCATGTCAAATGCAAAATTTTGATATTTGAACTCATTTTTCTACCTTTTCCATCACCCACATGCAAACCTGCCCTACCTCCTCCAATCTAAGCCTTTGGAGTGTGTGGCATCTGCGATCATCCACCAGCATGTTCTAGACTCTTATCCCCAATAAGGGATTGATCACTCATTGATTCCAGCTAGGAAATGTTTCTTACATCTATCTCCTCTTTCCTATTAACTCAGGGTCCTCCTATCCTTTGCCTCAACTTCTGCAACAGCCTACTTTCTTCCTCCCTGCAGTGTGTTTTCCCACTACTCCATCCTTCATATGGCTACCATTCAGATATGATCATAACACACCCTATTCTGTGATTCCCAATAGGCTAAAGATCTGAACTCCCAAGTATGGCCCAGGTTGTGTCCTGAGCCTCATCTTATCTCTCCTGTTCTTCCACCATTCCTGTCATCTCCAGCTGCACCTTGTACTTAACTCATGCTGAGCCATTTCTAGTCTGGAACTCTCTGTGCTCTTTCAGACTCCCAGATCTCTGCAGACTGATGATCCCTCTGAGCCACTGGGTAGCAAAACCCTTTCTCCTTCTCTGAGAACAAACTGGACCTTCAGTTCTGTTCCTGGGAGACCTGATGAAGGTGAAATGTTTATTGAGTTAATAATTAGTAAGTACTACTAACAAAACCTGACTCCTGATTGGTACATTGAACTCTGACAGCCAGGACTGAGTGGGGAGCCACAGCTAGACTTCCCTAGGAGTCATGCTTTGGAGGCAGAAGCAGTGCCTTCCGTGCCTTGAACTCATGTCCATGGGACTCTCTTACCAGCCCATTTGGGACCCGAGGCTTCTATCCCAGCTTGGCTACCTCATCAACATGATCTTGTTCCCCAAACCTGAGTGGTCGTCAGGGTTCAAAGAAATATTTTCTGACACTCTCTACTGGCATGCTGTGCTTCCTGTCCTATATCCTTCTAAATGAATCCAGTGCCAAGTGTGACCTATTATAATCTCATGAATCTAAATGTCCATTTGGCCCAAGACCACCCAGAGACAAATTGCACCTTCTCTGCCCATTATTACCAAACCATGGATAACTCATTCTTCAAGATCTTGGGCAAAGTCACTCTCCTCTTAAACACACAATCCCCATCAAGCCCTTTTCACCCAGATATAAATAATAATTTCATTGCTACTACTGTAACTTCACAAAATAGCACAGATCACAATTTTACATAAATTTTGGTTGTCCTGCCTCCAAAGCTAAGCAGAACGTTCCTTGAGGATCAACTGCCATTCATATGTTTCTACTGTTCCTACACTATACCTGTTACACCCTATGGGCACAAAATAAAAGTTGAATAATTGGATGAATGATGGTTGAATTGAAGGAAAGAGATTTGGTGGGTAAATGCGCCCTTCACAAAAAAGTCTACAGCCATCATCCTATCTAAACAGAATATTGTAAGCAGCATCAAGAAGCCTGTTTGCAATGGAATTATTTCTGCTGACCAAATTCTGGACCTACAATCTCCCACTATGGGGTAAGTCACTGCAAGTCCTTGTTAAACTATGAAGGAAAGGGAGGCAAATATAAAACTAAACTTCACCATTATAGTTGTATCCAAAGGTACTGCATTAGCCAGTTTCCTGGAACCTTAAAGAACTCTACCTCTAAATAGAAAGTTCTAAAAAGAAGTGCGAAAATCAGGAAAAAATCTTGTGTGCGAGGGAGTTGCAGGCAGGGAAGCAGGGGTGCATCTCTGGGAAGGCGGGGGGTCAGGAAGGCCTTGGTACCCCAGAGGCCAGAAGGTCCAGACACTCCTATAGGCAGATTAAGGATTTAGGAAATTCCACCCTTCTCACACCTTTGCTTAGAACCAGCAACCTGCACTCCACTAATAAGAAAGAAAGGTTGGCTACATTTGCAGACAGACCCCGATTTACTCCAACAAGTGCATAGCTTGCAGTTTCTCAAAAATAATCTACAACCAAATGGATCATTTAATTCACACCATGTTCTGGCATTAATAATCACCTCCAGCGCATTTCTCAGAATGTTCTTCTGATTTAGAGAGAGAATGCGGCGTTCCCTTCAGGTTGCAGACGGGCAGGAAGAGAACCCCACAACACACCTGTCAAGTTTGATTGGGTTTCCAGTATAATTCAACTGGGGTACAAATCTTACCTGCAGGGGCCCCTGGGTGGCTCAGTAGATTAAGCAGCTGTCTTCATTTCTGGTCCTGATCTCAGGGTCCTGCGATTGAGTCCCGCCCGCATCAGGCTCTCTGCTCAGCGGGGAGCCTGCTTCTCCCTTTCCCTCTGCCTGCTGCTCCCCCTGCTTGTGCTCTCTCTCTTTCTCTCTGTCAAATAAATAAATTTTATTTTTAAAAAAGTAAAAAATAAAAATCGTGCCTGCAGCGTGGCAGTCACCTAGGGCAGAAGCAGACACGGCACACCTCAAGGTAGCTTCCTTTGGCCTCCACACCCCTAGCGGGACCCTGGATTGCAGGTGATGCTCTCTGAGTGAAGAAGGAGCTTGCCAGATTTAGAGAGCTCAGCCTGGCCTGCAAATCACCCCTGGTGTGGTTCTTGTTTTTATTCCTGTCCCCCCCTTCAGATGCGCCGAAGGGGTGTAAGGCTCTCCCAACAGTGAGAGTCACTGTAGCTTTTGAAAGATACCAAAAAATGGCGTCTGGTGATTATAAGGTTCTGATGAAAGTAATAGTGAGTCATAGTAACCCTGCGCTCCTCGCTCTGCCCCCAATCTATGAGTTTCTGGCAAAAATGTTTCTCCCTTGACAAGCTGGCCTGCCCAGCCTCCTGCGGGACAGCTCGTGCAGAGCTCCGCAGACACGGAGCTCGTGGCACGGTGAACACAAAGCTAATGAACTTACCTTCCATCGCTTCCGTAGAAGAAGAAGAAAACAAACATGCATTTAAGAATCACCTCTGTGCTTACTGGTGGAAATGTTTGTGTGCTTTGGAAATGCTGCTTTGCTATTAAATCAGGGGTGATCATACTTTCATTTAAATATAGGAAGGAAATAATTGATGTTTTCACATTACTGAGCATTTGGTCTAAACACTGGCTCTGCAGTAAACAGCGTGCAGACATTTTAGGAGACAGGCAGCCGGTAGGAGGTAGACAGACCGCTGCCTCCGTCTCGGCAGGGGTCGCAGGGCTGTGATAACACACTTCCAGGTTCCCATCAGCTGTGCTGCTGGCCTATCATTCAGGCACACCAAACGCCCAATCAAAGTGCTTTCCAGTTCTCTCTACTCAATAATTAAGATTTCAATCATATTCTCCAATAATGACCATGATTAAAGAATGACAACACGTTTTTAAAATCTGTAAGTGGCGTAAGAGACCCCGACCTTCTTTAGACAAATAAGCAGCTGCACTGGGATTTATTGATGGCCTACCACCAGAGCTTTCCTTAAAGGAGTCTTCTTTTTTTAGCAAAGAAAATCTGAATGGAGGAAAGCAGTATTTCTCTTTTTCTTCTTCTAATGTTCGTATAACAGACAGTGGTATTCAATTTTTCTCTCCAGAGTTTTGAGCATCCCAGGTAATTCAGAGGGTAGTCATTTTCTGCATGATAGTTCAGCTCGTGTCACATGATAGCCCACAACCTTTGAAATCCCAAATCGCATTTTTTACAGGTCTTTTGATTATTATCATCCTTTTCCCAAATAGCTACAAAGGAAGGGCAAAAGAAGACTGCCTTTTTTATTAAAAGTTTTGTATGTGGTTTTCTACAAAGTGTTAGCCTCCCGATCGTGAAAGTTTAAATAGTATGATAAAGCACGTATGGAGTTGGTGATTTCCAGTCTCTGAATTTTCAGACTCGATCTCTCCTCCAGAAACACATTTGTACCTAACAATTGATTTTTATGTTCCTTGATTGTGCTGTCCGCCCTTTTTTGGAGCTTCATGTGTGACACATCTTCTGGCCTCTGATCACAGAGCTTCCATTAATTTGTCTATCCCTCCGTTTACCCACCTACCCATCCACCCATACATTCAGTAATCACGTAATATCACTGTCCTAGGCACTATATGTAGATACAAGCATGAAATTATTTGCATGACACCCATGTACCCTTTGAGAATACAGTTGTGTCATCAAAGGACAATTAGAAAAGGCAAATCCTACTGAATCACTAATATCGTTGATTCCTTTGACATTTATGATAGAGATTGTTAGAGTTCTGTGTTCAGTGGAGATGCGTTAAGATTTGATGTTAATATATTTTTTAAGTAGAGGAGCCTGGAATATTTGAATGTGATATTGGCATAGCTGCCCATCTTCCCTGTGAAGTGTCTGAGGGAAATATACGTGCATGAAAAGTAATGGAATAGTGTATTATTAGCGAGAGCTCTATCCCCAAACCCCATTGGAGCATACCAATAAACCAGGCTGGACCAAGTGGAAAATTCCCGAATTCCCGAGCACCAAGAACAGAGCTGGGAGAAAGCCCTGCATATAAAAGACGCTTCGCAAATATTTGTTTAATGAACCAACGGGAACATTCTGTCTTGCTCTCAAATAGCCTGTCCGTGCCCAGGACTCGGCATTCTCACAGGACCACCGCCACCCCTGCTCACTGTAGAGGAAAAGGCTTTGAGAGGATAAGGACTTGGTTTCAATGTCCAAACACCACCCCAGGCTTTCTGTGGCTACCACAGCACACCCAGGTTGCAGAAGAGAAAAAATTTCTAAGCCATGAGACCAGGTCTTCTCCTGAGGAAGCCCCTGAGTTCTCCAGCCACATGGGTAAAAGTGGAAAAAGAGGATCACACACTTGTGCCCCAAACCCTTTTACTGTGTGTCCAGTCTTGCAGAGCAGACCCGTGGCAGTGTATGTACTCACACCCCAAACACGCTCTTTCTCTTCAGGTGGGGTCATGTCTTCCCCTGGATCCTATTTGTGCTAGGGCAGGATTAGAGCCATTGATGTGGGAGAACAGGGGAGCCCTTCACTTCCCCTAGATGTCAGCCTTTTCCTGGAAAAAAACAGGTTTTTGAAATGTTAACTTTGAAATGGAAGAAACTGTGAGCACACATGACCAAACTAGAAATTTTTTCCATGTTTGTTTATCTGCTGTGTGTTGGTACAAGCCAATTACGTGTGTTTATTTCTATTTCCCTAATATTTCTGAAACTACCATGAGCCCAGGGACTGGATGTAACTTATTCAGTTAGAACAGTGCCTATGTGTATAAGTCTCTATAAAAGAGAAATGATGAGAATGTTTTCATTTGAAATTTTTCTCCCTACTGCGAGCAATCAGTGGGCAGACATAAACGGCAAGCTGTTCATCAGCAAATATGCCCTGACTGTCCGCTGTGTGCCGGACACTACACTAGGTGCTCAGAACACAGCCTGCAGAACGAGGCCACAGTGACCAAGGCCACGTCTTGGAAGTCTATGTTCTAATAAGAGAAACAGAAAATAACGAAGAGATGTAGAATATAATGTCTAAAGGAACCAGTGGGGGTTTTCTTAAGATTTATTTATTTATTTTAGAGACAGAGAGAGAGCACAAGCAGGAGAGGCAAAGGGAGAGGGAGAGAGAATCTCAAGCAGACTGTGCATTGAGCACGGTGTGGTCATGGGGCTCTGTCTCACCACCCTGAGATCACGACCTGAGCCGGAACCAAGAGTCTGATACTTAACGAGCTGCACCACCCAGTTGCCCCTAAAAGAACCAGTGTTTTGAAAAAAATATATAGCCCGGTCATAGAAACTATGGAGAGCTTGAGACCATTGTGGGAGGGGAGGAATAGGGTAAGTTTAGGCGGGCTAGGTGGTCTCACCGTGGAGACAGCACATGAGCAGAGACCCTAGTGAAGTTGTGGAGCAGAACAAGTCCCTCGGAGACCCCAGTGAGGGGGGACTGACCTCCAGACAATAGAGTTGAGCTAATAGAGTTTCAGTAGCCCTGATCTTGGCTTTGGATTTCGCTTGCTGGCTTTGGTGCTTTCTGACTTACACAGCCTAAGCTTCAATGTAAGTTCAAAGCTGCTACAGGTTTCCCCTAAAATAAGCTTGGGCATCCTACAGGTATTAACAAGCTCGGAAGTCCGGTTATGAGGAAAATTCTGGGCTATCATTTTCATTCTGTTAGGGAACATACAAGAAAAGACAGACCAAACCCAGAACTCTGGAGATTGGACACAAGATCATGAATGGCCTGTTACTACTTCTGTCTGCTTAATGAAAAAATGGGAAAGGATTTCTTGAACAATGAAGTTCTTCTCAAAGCCATTCTAATACCAACGGTTCATCTCGCCAAGAAGTTCAGAGTGTGAAGAATTGTCCATCCAAAAAGCGCACATGAGCTAGGGTTCACGCCTCTCCTGCACAGGACCTAGAGTGACGTGGGAAGTGGGCTCTAAAGGAATAGGGCTACATGTGGTCAGTCAGAATGCAGTCCCTGCTGCCTTTCTATGACCTGTGGGGACAACACCAAAACACTGCTGACACCCCTAGCAACATTTATATGAATTTTTATTTTTAGGTTTCTTTCCGTCTCCTCAAAAAGAAATAAAAAGAAACCCTATGTGATCTGTCCTTGACAAGCCAGTTTCTTAATGTATGCATTTGTTGACAATAGAATTAGCATTTCAGAAACCAAGTAAACACTTCTATTATAGATTGTAGTAAAGAAGAGTAACGCACAGAAAATAAGATATTAATCTTCCTCTCTGGAGGAGAGTTCAGCTACCAGTGGCTACATTACTGATTCGTCACTGGTCGTATGATGGGGAGCAGCTACCAGCATTCCCAGAGAGGATCTTCACACGTACTGCATGGTGCACTGGGTGTTACACGCAAGTAATGGATCATGGAACTTCACATCAGAAACCAGGGATGTGCTGTATGGTGGCTAACATAACATAATAAAAAATTATTTAAAAAAAAAAAGGATCATCAGGAAGTTCCTTCTCTTGGATTTGAGGGAACGAGAAAGGATAGAGGGAGGGAGGAACAGAAGGAAAGAAAATAAAAAGGAAGTCACCGTGTATTAGTCAGAGTTCTCTCAATTTCAAAGAATTGGCCTATATGACTCTGGGGGCTAGCGAGTCTGAATTCTGTAGGGCGGG
The DNA here is from genome assembly GCF_002007445.2 of Ailuropoda melanoleuca. Lineage (NCBI taxonomy): Eukaryota > Metazoa > Chordata > Mammalia > Carnivora > Ursidae > Ailuropoda > Ailuropoda melanoleuca. The sequence goes on along the minus strand of NC_048227.1, from coordinate 103,178,971 downwards.
CGGGCAGTTTGGAAACTGGGCCGGAGCTGATATTACAATCTTAAGGCAGCATTTCTTCTTCCTAGGAAAAATCTCAGTTAAGGCTTTTCAACTGGTTGAGGTTCACCTGTATTATTAAGGGTAATTTCCTTTAGTTAATCAGCTACTTATAGATCTTAACCTCATTATAAAGTGCTTGCACAGCAACACCTGGAGTGGTGTTTGGTGAAATAACTTGGTACTTTCACACGCACCTCATGGAGCTTGAGAGACTTTCTGTAGTATAGTGGTTAAGAGTAGAAAATACATAAAGCCAAGATTTTAAGGCCAGAGAGTCTGACTCCAGAGTTCTCACTGTTAACTGGTACTCAGTACTACTCACAAGTTCAAGGTCCAAGCCCTTATCGACCTTAAGGAATTGGCTATTCTATTTTTTAAAAAACATTCAACAAATGGATTATGTGGATTGAATGGCTTTAGAATTTGTGATCGAATTATCAAACGAAGCCATGAGAAATATACAAATTTTAATTAGAAACATTTTAATATGTGAAAAATGTGTGTGGCCCCATAAAAAATATGACAGAATATAGGAGTTTATTGAGTCTGAAGATCTTGAGATGGAAATATATTCACAACAGTACAAATTCAGTCAAGTGATTTACCCAGCTGGGTGGGGACATTAAATAAATAACTTGGATCTAAGGTCACAGCTCCATACCCACCTCCTTTGAGTTATGGAATTACGGAATCGTCACCATGGCAACTATATATAGGGCTCAAAGGATCCTACATGGGCTGCCATAAAGAATCCAGTCAGTGCCCCCTAGGGTAAAATTTCTATTTAAATGCAACCTCAAGCAAGCTGAGAAGACAATCCCAGTTGTATATAATTGTGTAGAATAATGCAATAGCTTCCTTAGTAGCTAATCACCTTTTACCTTTGTAAAGATTGAGAATTGAGTAGAGAAATGTTTAGGAGAATCAACACCATAGAACTAATACTTTATTAGAAAGAATTTATATTTATTTGAAATTTTACAAACTTGTAATAGCTAAAGGCCTGTGCCTAGTTAAGGAAACAGATCAGCCTTGTGACTTAGGTTGAAACACCTAATTAAATAATTGATTTAGACTTGGGATAATAAACTGAACTCTTACAGTTTGCAAACAGTACTGAAACTTAAGAGAACTCAAGACTCACCAGATTGATTGGTTTACTCATAGGAGTTACTTAAGTCCTCAGAAAAAAAATTAATTTTTTTATGTTTTATTTTTTAATTTTTTTAAGATTTTATTTATTTATTTGAGAGAGCGAGCACAGACAGGGGAGGGGCAGAGGGAGAAACAGACCCCCCAACAGAGCAGGGAGCCTGACGCGGGGCTCGATCCCAGGACTCCCCCTAGGCCACCCAGGTGCCTCCCAAAATTAATTTTTAAATCTGACACTGGAAGTACTTAAGACTATATGGAATTTATAAATGCAGTCTAAAGTACTTAAAGGTGGCACCAATTTTCTACAGAATTGAGAGAATTCATTTTTGAGAATCAATTAATTTTTGGCTGGCCAAGAGATGTGTCAGGACCAAAAGCATCCCCTTATTCTTTCAGTCACGCTCTTGGGCCGGCAGGTGTCTCTGTGTCGGCAGCTCCCTGCTTGCGCACAGCCCATCATGGCCCCTCCGATGTTTATCTGTGTTATCCGTTGCCACTGTTAACTGCCCCATTCTCTTGAATTGTCCTGCTCATATTCCTCAGACAGGGATTCTGCCAGAATATCATCTATGTCATGCCGTATCACAGGTCACTGCCTACCTAAGGATGGGGGGTCCCACAACCGCAGGGCTGAGGACGCTCCCCTTCCTAGAAGTAGAGGCTGTGGACGACAGGGTCCCCGAGAAGGGCCATGAGCAGGTGGCATCCTGAAGCTGTCTTGCCTCAAAGAGTAGTGATGGGCACAGGGAAGTTTCCTCTGGGCTCTGTCTATACTGATCAGGCCACCTGTTGAACTTGATAGTCCGTGCTTGGTACCAGGATCAAGAGGGAGCTGACAAAAGATGGTGCTCTCTGAAGGTCTTCTCTTACCTCTTGAGACAGAAGCTGGAAGCCAACTATGAGGGAGGATGAGGAATGGAAACAGACGTGGGAGCCCTCACCTTGGCTCTGTCTCCTGGGTAGGTGGGTGGGCGAGGGAGCCGTGCATTTAAAAGGAAGATACCAGGGCCCACCAAGGACAGTCGTTCCCCAGGGATCTTTTTTCTACACTTACTCGTTGATTCCCTACACCTGTCCCCATATGATAAAAGCATAAGCATGAAGCCTTTACAAACTTGTAAAGTACCATTGGTTTCGAAGGTACCGTCAGTGCGCCCTGCCCCTGCCCCACCCCCAGGCCTCACCTACTGCCTCTCAAAGGATAAACCTCTCCTACAGGTTCACTCCTCTGGGGTCTAGACAACAATTTTTTGTTGTCGTCCTCTTCCCTTTGTGTGCTTGTTGGCCAGCTTATTTTATTTTAGCTGTGACTTAGATTTCCATGGAAAGTGAATAGAGAAGAAAGAGCAGACATTTAGCAGGTCATGGACTGAAGTGTTTCTGAGTTACCTCCTTCCAAGAGAGTAACCATTCCGTGGGGCACGTGATGAGCGATGGTGCAGTACGCATGATAAATGAAAAAAAGTCTTTTTTTCTTATTTTTGTAAACCTTGAAACCCAATTTGACTTTCTTTATGTTTGATCATTGGCTGGTTTTCCCCCTGATTACTTGTGTTTCAAGTTGTTCTTGAAGGCAAATGGCCTGGACTGAGAGTTATTTTGCTTAGAGGACACACTAAATCATGGGACAAAATCCAAATGTCAGATTTTGAAACTAGAGTGTTACTTTTTGATATTGACAGAATTGACTGAGCATACAAATTCTAAATTGCAAGTATAAATCAAGTAATTGTAGCGATAATACATAGAGCTTCTTTTCTGTCAGGTTGGTCCAGGTCGATAACCACAAACCATTTATCCAAGATAATGTTCTTACCTGAGCCCTGATAGCCTCATTCATAATCTCCGTAGGCAAGCCATCCACCCCTGGGTGATGACCATCTTCTCTATACTGACCCTTTATCATTTTATTTTGAACAGACAAGAGCTCAGATCCAACACCTTTTTAGTGTGACCTTGGGAAGAAAACACTGGGCTTTCTACGTTGCACGGGACCCCAAATCAGCCTCTGATTTGAATGCTTTTATTTTAAAATAGTATGTCCACTCATTCAGGATGGTTAACTTGGACTCCAGCTTGTAAGAATTGCCCAGCAACTAGATGACATGGTTTAGGAACAGCTAATGGGCCCAGGGCTCTCAGCTTCCCAAGAGTACAGGGAACAGCTCTCCAGCCTGAGATGTCTAACATCCTTCCCTCAATTAGGAGAAGCTGCCCAAAAAAGTCTTACCCGTAAATATGTAATGTAAGTGCAAAGACTTGGATGGAAAATATATACATGAACCTCAGATGCTAGTAGAAGTAACTTTTTCCTTCTTACAAATTTGAAGCATAAATGATAAATGCCAGCATTTGATAAGCCTGAGAGGTAGGGATGCGAGTGCTTTTGTCCTTGTATTTTCTGTATATTGGAAATATTTCATATACTGTATACATATTATATATCCAAAGACGTGAAAGAGAAGAAAGAAGGGGTGCCTGAGGGGTATGGAAGATTTCCCCCAAAACTGATTTTACTTATAGGGGCCTTTCCTAAACATAAGCTGATGCACAGAAGGGAGGTTATTCATGTTGAAAACGAAATGTAAATTCTACAGAGTTCAGTTTTGAAAGGTTTGGAGGATTATACCGTTAGGAGGTTAGACGTGAATTTTAGGTTTTAGCCACAGGAAACCCTAGATGAAGCATGTTCTGGAGAACCAAAGAAGTTAGACACCCAGGGAAAAACTGGTCAATGAACAGCAGTCCCTTCTGTGAGTGAAAAGGCAGTGCTAGGTTACCTTCTCCGGGACGCTCAGCTGTCCTGGGAGCAGGTAGGATGTTGCTATAGAAACAGCTCTGTATGGGGTGAAAAGGAAAATGGGATTAAAAAGGGATATTTTCCTTCTATTGGGCTTTTTCCTTAAAAATCATTAAGAAGTCACTGCCCTGTGCTGGAATAAAAGAAATTTTATTTAGCCTTATGAAAATAACCTCACCTTCGCAGGTCGGTAGGAGAGACGTGGCTGCTGCCGTGTCCAGGACTTGCAGTGTGGTTTCTAAGTACATTTAGGAATATTTAGTAGGTTTTTGCTATTGTAGTTTTATGTGTATATGGCAGGAAAATGCATCGATCATGGAATTAAATGAGAATTTAAAGAAATGCAAAGAGCTGTCTGTTCTGCAGTTGCGACCTCCCCCACGTAGCGCCCCCACTCTTGCTTGGCTCTTCATCCCGGGGCGGGGGGGGCGGTTCTCAACAAGATAAGGATAAATTGTTTTATGTATGCTGAGCTTTAATTTGATAGAAAGGGGAGGCCTCATAAATCACAGATAGAAAAGAGGCTCCACTTAGTTTAAATTTTCAAGTACAGTTCAGGTTAACAGGGGTAAAAATAGGCTGCTCTAAGAACAGGTATGAACTCCTTCCATGACACTTGGATGCCAGAAACATCCTATCCCTCATATGTTTCTAAACAAAGTCAAAGCTGGCTCAGCCGCCAGACTCCAGGACACAAGAAGCTAGGTTCTTCCTGGGCTTTACCCTCCTGTGGCTGGTCAGAGCCCCAAGCCAGACCCCTCTGGGCCACTATGGCTGGGCTGGTGTCTCCCAAGTCACACCTGGCCGCCAAAGACTCCCCCAAAGACCCACAACCAAGGTGATCCATGCTCAGCCCCATCATCACTTCTGCAGCCTCCATATGCTGGATGATAGCAAAGAGAGGCTGGAAGCTTCCATTCCCAAAGCCTCCCTTTGTCTGAGCAGCTGCTGTGCTGCCTGCTTCCTGCTTCCTGTCTGGCTCTCACTGATAAGCACTCCCCCCCCATGCCCCATCTCCAACACCAGCCTCTGATCTCTCCCCGAGGAAAAGGAACCCACTCCCAGAATTGAGGCTGCTAGAGAGAGGGGTTGGGGAAGCTGGCGGGTCCACGGAAAGGTTGGACCCGGCCAGCTTCTCAGTGAATGATGGCGCCACAGGCCCACCCAAAGGGAGACTTCTACGGCCTGGAATTATGCTTCAGCCCATTGGCCTCCAGGATGCTACACTCATCAGATGCGACCACAGAACAGGCGGGCGGGGCAGCCGTGCTGCCCCATTACTCCACTGTCAGCCCCTGGAAATGCAGCCATCAAACTTCTATATGCTTTCAAGTCTAGGAAATGGGCACAGGGGCCTTTCAACTTGGGGGAAGGGCAGTGTGCCTTTATTCCCATTTGGACATGTCCATTTGCAGGAGAAAGGAGAAGGTGGCCCTAAGATCAGTGTCTGAGATCGGAACGCCTGTACGTACTCTGCTTGAGCTCACAGTGGTGCCCTCCCTCCCCTGCATCCATTCTGAGCACCAAAAGGTTGTCACGGGGGTGTTTCATTGTCCTCTGGCCCTGGGTCAGGCAGCCTCCAAATGGTTATCATAAAGTTTGGTTTCTGCCTCCCTCTCCCTTATCTGGTCAGGGTGGGACAGGTGCAGCGGGACATGTGTAGCCTGCTCAGGCTTTCTGTGAGGCTGAGCGCATTGGATTTCAGGGGTCATGGGTGAAGGATGAGTGAAGTGTGAGCCCTAACTTCGGCTGCAGAAGCCCAGCATAGGTGTTCCTGCAGTCGGAGTAAAATACAGGCAGAGGTTACCTGGACGTAAAAAACAGTGTGCCAGAGACCCTGATTAGAAAAGACCATGCGAAGAATAAATGAAAATGCAGGCTAGAGAGTTTGGGGCTTTGTGAGGTTTTTAATAAATATTACTTACCTTAGCAAAACAGGAATAAATCCATTAAACTGATAACTTACACATACCTCTGGCCAAAAGCCCAGGAAGGCTTTTTCCAAAGTAATTGAAATGCAAAATAAATTACATGTAAAGATTCTGCCCATACAGCACGTCAGGAGTGTCATTTCATCCATCACTGCAACAAATGTCTCCACCTCCACACAGTAGCTCTTGTCCAAAGCTCGCTTTTGCCCAGAAGCCCTTGCTACCCACGGCCAGGCTGAGCAGAGTGAATTAGCCTCTGAGGAGGAATTCAGCTTTTCGGAGCACAACCTCACCACATCAATTAATATCTGTGGATTGAAGGCCCGCTGTATATGCACCGCTAACCAGGGTGCTGCAGGGACTTTTCAGAGCACAGCAAGAACTGGATGAGCCACTGGCTTACGGTCTAGATGGAAAAACAATGTATGGAAATGGAAATGTTCTTAACAGGTCCACCAGATCTATGAACTCGAGGGTTTATGCACAGATGACGTCCTGGAGGAAGGTGGTTTGGTTGTTTGGCTAAACATACCATGGATAATGTTCTTGTTAATCAGAGAATGTATCTTTGTGGAGGAGAATCTTAATTGTGTCTTAACTGGTGGAGACAAATTGGCGGGCTCTGAGAGCCTCTTCCTGGCGTGAGAGTTTCCTGGGGAAGCTCAGCGAGGAGAGGTGTCCAAGCAGCCCGGCTCCCTCCTCCTGGGACCGGGGCTGCCCAGTTCCCAGCGCGTGCTAGCCAGACTGCTCACCGACCCGCAGCCAGCCCCCGCAGGCTTCATCTGGGCACAGCTAAAGCCTAAACACTGCCTTGTGGTTCATTAACGTACACTGGACTGAGTTCCGGATAAATCAAATATTAACAGATTACCCGCATGAGTATTTTGACCTCTGTCCTGTAAAGTCACCGAATCCTTAGTGATTACATTGCGATAGTGTGTTCATTGCTGAAGCTGAAGACCGCTAAGAGAGACATCTACACCAGCAAAACGCTGATTCCTCCCCTCTTTCCATTTATCCTTGACTCCGCCCCCCAGAAGACTGAGTGATGTTAGGAGCTGGAGCACATTTATTTTTACCACAGATCGTATTGACCCGACATTCCTGTGCCGATAGTGCAGGACTTTTTTGGGGAGGTGGGGGGAGGTTATGACCATCTTAAAAACTGGTTGTTCATGTAAATAACTGGTAACCCGCCACTCTCTGGGCCAGGTGTTTATGGTTAATAACTGTAGAGTGTGATTTGCAAACCTGCTGTCAGCTTTCTTCATTAGGTCATTATGAATCTAGTAAGATAATGAGCTTGACCTTCAAGGGGGCATTTAATAATGACCTTTCCGAGGGTCGCTCACCCTGTTCCATGTCCTGGTGCCACCAACTGCTGCTTTAATTTAGTCAGTGCCCTTGCACGTGGGGGCACCTTAGCTCAGGGAGGACCTCAACTCCCTGATCCAAACCCCATTTTCTCAACCTTGAGCAGGTCAAACATTCCGAGCCCCAACTTCCCCATCTCTAAAGTAGACACATTAATAACTAATTAGCAGGGTGGCCACTGGCATCAAATGAGAGAGAGCTCCTGTTAAAGTGCCAGCAGAGAGGTATACATGTGTTCAACTTTGCTATTATTATCTCCAGAATTAATGGGGAGAAAGCCCCCCTTTCCACCTTCCCAGATGTTCCCCTTAAGTGCTGATCTCTGCCATCAGCATAAATGGTGTTTGTATGGAAGTGGGACCCCTGAAGGGCCGATCAATCACGGGCCACATTCAGCTGGGAATCCAGCCGGCCCCATCCAAACCCTCAAAAACCACCCCTGCTCCAGGGGACCATCACCCCCCCCAGCTCCATTCCATGTTGGGGGGAAGCCATTCTCCCAGCCCCCCAGCCCCACCCCCACCAGCATGCAGCTGGGAGCCTGGCATTCCATTCAGGGCCTCCTTGTACTCACCTGTTAGGGTAGGAGTGGCTGTGTGGGTTTGCAAAAAAAGATGAAGCCTAGGACTTTTTAAATCATACTGGGGAATGGTTTTGAATAAAGGCTATTTGTTATTATCACTAATAGCCCCTTCAATGAATCTACTGAATTTTGAAGTGGAGAAATAATTCCCCTTCAATTTCAGAGAAATTGAAGTTTACTTAAAGATGATTAAAAATCCTTCTGACAGACTTTGAGAAGGCCTCTCTTCTGACTGCTGTAATTTTAAATAATTCAGAGCTAGTTTGGCACATGTATGTGTATTAAAGTTGGGGTGAAAATAAAACTGATCTGTGCGCCCACATTATCTCCCTGAATTCCGTCAGAGGTCTCCATAAATGCTTCGGCTGGAAATCAGAAGCTTGTTGGCGTGGCTTCCCATCTGAGCCCCTACCAGGGCTGTGTGCTGAGCAGGCCGCCACCGGGGAAAGACGCCTCTCACCCGCTTTCCCAAGAGAGTATTCCTCCCGTGAGTGCTGGGAGAGCTGGGGACAGCAGGCCAGGAGGTGAGCCGGGGAGACCCTCAGGCACTCTGCTGCTGCATTCTCAGCACTTCCTGCGCCCCCCGGAGCCCCTGCCCTTCATGACTCAGCCCAGGGACTCTCTGGGGAGCAGAGCTGTACCCCCAGCCCCCCTCCGTGGGGCTCCATCCAGCAACTTCCAGGGGTAGGGTAGTGCGGTTTTCAGCACGCGGCTCCACCGGCTTCACGCCCTCTCGGACTTTGCTTGGCTAACCTTCACCCCAGAACCCCCGAAGCTGTTTAGCTGGTTTCAGTTCAGAATCCCTGAGATGCTTTTAGTCCCGAACACTTTTGTTAGGAAAATCCTCTACGCCTTTACCAACGCGATTTTTCAAAAGTGATCCCATCTTTCTTTCTGTCTTTCACCTGACATTTCCGTCTTAAATTTTCTAGAGACACCATCCGTTCAGCCTCTTATCACATTAGCCTCTGATTTGTATTCTGTGAGGTGACGGTCTTTAATATTCCAGAAGACAAATAAAGAACCCACGGAAAACCCAGAGCCATTCAACTTTCTGACTTCAATGCAGAATGGTGTTAGGGAGCCATCAAGACCTTCGGGCGGCACTGGAAATTTCTCTTGGATTTTGAAAGGGCAATTTAGATCCAAGCAATCTCAGAATGTGTTTCTGACAGATATGTTATGAATTTTTAGTGCCTCACCTCTTGTCTGCCTCCCGGTCTGTGAGGTGGAACCAGGAACTTTTTTATTCACTTCCAGCAATGGCCAGACCCTTGGAAAGGACTCTGGGTCTGAGGCCGCCTCTTCCCCGAACACCTTAAGGTTTAGCCCACACAGTGTCAGTCCTGGGGTAATGCCAGGCTTCAGTCTCAGGCACCGTCGACATTGTGGGGGCAGCCTGTGCCCTGCGGGATGATTCCCAGCATCCCTAACATCTACCCACTAGAAACCAGTAGCAACTCCTAGTTGAGAACCAAAAACATCGCCAAGTACTGTCGCATGTCCCCTGGGGGGGCAAAATCGCCCTGGATTAGGAGCTCGTGGTGCAATGGAAAGTCCAGGGCCAAAATACTGATGCTCAAACCCCAGCTTGCGTACCCTTTGTTTGAGCAACCTTGACCAAGTCCCTGAGAGCTCATGACCCCACCTCAGGAAGGGATTGTGAGAATCCAAGCGGACGATGTGGTAGCTTTCAGTACATGTCCAGTGAGGCCAGATCTCCCATCATCTGTTTTTTAGTAAACGGTTAGGATTATGTTAAGATGTGCGGTAAATAATGAAAATCCAGCTACATTATTTCACCAGAGGTACACTTCTAGCCCTTCTGCACAAACTGGTTTAGTTCAGGGTAGATTTAATGCTGTTAGAGATCTTGCTTTATCATCGGAAAAGGAAGATGTTGAACTTCAGGTGGTATCTTTTATGTGCCCCTTGATAGCTGCTCCCATGCAGTTAATGGCACCCAGATAATTATAGACGGAGTTGCCTTCAGGTTGTAAACATAGCTCTGGGTGATTGCACACTTTCATTTATCCGTCCTATTTGCATTCGTGCTTATTTGCATTTCTACGTCTCCCACAGCTGACACTTGTTTTTTAATTTTGTGATTCCAAAGCACTTTTCTGATTGCTCTACGCCTACTAGAAAGGCTCCCCATCAGGCGAGGCTCTGGCAGCCTCCTCCCTGCTCTGCCCTCTTTATTTCTTCCCTGGTTTTGGAGGGAAGCCAGTTGTTGGGGGACGCGCGCATCTGTTGCGGAGCCCGGGCATAAAGAGTCATTGTTCTTCTGAGAAGCTCGTTGGCGGCGGCTCCCTTTCAGCTGCGACATTCTACGGGACCTTGTCTCCTTTTTCTCCAGATTACACCTGGGGACCCGCTACATTTTGTTATAATGACAAGAGTCACCTTTCTTTCTCTTTCACAAAGTGAGATTGACCTTCCTTCTGTCTCTGAAAAAAGCACAACTTAAAAAAAAAAAGTCTGTAGCAATCAACTGCCATAGCCTGATCTGAAATTACTGAAACAACAAAAAATTCCATTAAGAATTTTGCCGTAGTGCTGAGACCATGCAGACCCTAGCCTTTCATGTGCTTCTGTTTCGGAAACAAGGCGGCCACGTATGTCCTGCTTTCTATAAAACGTCTATCAGTGAGTTGAATGAAATGTATGTTGTTAATTTTCTGAAGCTAACCCGCAGACAGCATTACACAAAAGAACCATGTGCGTGATAATATCCCAATAGCTAATATCCAGCTAGTATCTCTACTGCACTTTTCCTATACGAATCCGATAAAAAAGGAAAAATCCGTAGTTTATTTTTCTATTTCCTTTTCTCTCTGTTTCCACATGAGCCCTGCATTGGGAAGTTTCCTATTTGCCCACGAGCATTATTCTCCCTTCCTGCAGCAATGACAGCAAGCAACCCTGTGTGTACCAAGTGGGCCTTCCCCCCTGCACGCTGCATATATAGCTTGATGTGAATTTCCACATAGACAAGTTTGTAAGAAAAGAGTCATATTGCCTGTTCTGTATGACAACAAGACTTCCAGGACAGACCAACCCCCTGTGTGGACTTTTCAGATGATGTATTATGTTTACTTGGCTCTACCCTAACTCAAGGAATGTCACATCTCTGCCCTAGATATTGTTGCCCTGGCCTCATGCATCATCAAACGAGTTCCGTATTTAGCAGTAGGGACAGACTTAGCCCCACCTAATAACTGTATCCGTTACAGGAGGAATAAGCAAATGGTTATCGATCAAATAGTCAAAGCAACGTACAAGTGTGGTCACACTAGTATTCCTATTTGGGGAAAAAGCATGACCTACTTAATAGTTGTGTAACAACTACTTCTGAAATATGCTGTCAGATATACAATATGCTGATTTTCTACATGCAGACTAGCTCAGTTGAGGTGAGGTTAATAGATACAACATTAATGTTTTGAGACAGGCATTATTTTCATCTTATTAACACATGTATACCTGATGTCAGAATTATCATGCTTATTTCTCCCATATGAACCATCCCAACTCGGCTGGGCTTACATTCTTCAGTCTTATGCATGTAAAAAGTCAAAGGGAGCCTCTCTCCAGGAGACCCACACTGCAGCCCAGGATTAAGGTCCCCGTGGAGAGTCCACGCAGCCAACGTGGCTGCGTAAACCACTATCAGTGACGTAAGCACCACTCCCGTATTTGCTAAGCCCTGTCACCAAGCTCTCAAGCCTCTTGCTCATGCCCAGTGAGCCCAAGGCTGCTGAGGCTCCCTGCTGTGCCGAGGAGGTCCCAGGAGACAGGATACAAACCCCTCTCTATCACATAGGGAACAAATATATATTTATAAATATTAATATTGTAAAACTTTTTGCACAAAGTCAGACCTCAATGCTTTTTATGAGACAACGTGGACAAAATTATCTCATTTACCTTCACACTAACCCCTGGTGTTCAGGACTATTGTAAATCAGACAAGATAGGTAAAAAGTGTGGATTGATTAAAATAAGGTACAACTATTCTGGGCATTTTTTAGGGTAGTGAGAATGTAACCACGTATAATAATGATATATAATGTATATCATAAAAGATTGCTTGTAAACTGTTACCCTGCAACATTCTTTGTAGTGAAATAATCTCTCTTTTTTTCTGGCAAACCTTTATATTCAACCTGGTTTACCTTTGTTATATCAGGCTGCACAAAAGTACAGATAGTATTTCTTCCCGCGCCGTCTCCTCCAGTCCTGTCAGGTCACATTAACCTAGTTACCAGTGGAACAAAAATGCAATTGGCCGAAGGTTATATTTCTTTGTCATGAGCACAAGAGAGCAGGAGAACATGCCAGACGTGGGCTTTCAGCAAATTACAGCCAGAATTTGGGCTTCTTCCCAATATTCTTCAACCTGCCCTCCCCCTCTCTCCCAGAAATGCACACACCACGTTACCACTGGTGGGGTGTTTGCCAGATTCGTGTTCTGTTTTGTTTTGTTTTGTTATTTTTAAAGATGCATCTGTAACAGAAAATGCTACTGAATTTACTTCGGCATGCAAGCAATTTAAGAGGAGCTTAGAGATTTCTTGTATAATTATGCATTGGAGTTTTCAAAGAGCTTTCTTTTCCTGTTTTAGCCCTACCCCTCAAGAGATAGGCTAAAGGTGTTTTGTAAATCCTCACTTTACAGATGAGAATGCTAAAGTTCAGGGAGATGGAATGACTTGCTCTGCAGTTACATATAGTAAAATAGAGGCCCCAATGTGTGTTGATTCTAGAACAGTCTGTGTTACTGTTGAGTATTCGAGGATGCTCTCTGGAGGGACTGAAGCCCAGTTCCTGCAGGTCAGGTTGTTCTGACATCAAGGAGAGTTTGGGTGAGAAGCAGAAAGGCAGGGGATACTGTAACCTGTGTAACAAGAGGCGGGGAGGGGCCAGCCCCCCAACCCTGCCCAGCAGGTGTTAGCCTGGGATAATAGCAGAGGGGAAGGAGCACACAGGGAAATTCAGGTGAACTTCTAAGCGAGTCATTTTTTCCCCGATGATTTGTAGCAATGCTGAGCTAGAATAGCAGACCAGCACAACCTCTTGAGCAAAGCAGCAAATGAAAAGAACACTCACTAATGGAAGGGTACAAAGCAGTGGTCCTCAAACTATTTTCCCTGTATAACGCCATACATAATTTTGACAGCTGTGTACCTCCTGACAGGCATCTAAGTTAATCTATAAATTTTTTTCTTAGGTGCTTTCAAAAAAAGTGAAATTTTGAAATATAAATACTGACCTTTTCAAGAAGTAAACTAGCACTCCTTTAAATGAGTGAGGTAGCCTGGGCACCCTGGAGGGATCCCACACCCACATCACCGATTTATAAACGTGCACAGCTCTTCTTTACCGGTGAGAAACGTGTGTCCTTCCCTTTCCACTGCCCTCGGTCCCTGACATGCCATATTTTCATGTCTGAAAATATTTTATGGCCCACCTGTTACCAGAATATGTGCAACATTTTTCAGTTTTTGAAATTTCTTCAAAGACATGAAGTCCAAAGTGTTCTTCTCTTTCCTAGTTGAGTTGTCATTAAAATGATTAGTACTACACGATTCATCGAAACAACCCGAATACAGTCCATATCTTGATGGACGCTCATTACACAAAAAGTAAGCTGGTAATGGGAATGCACATCTGAGAGACGTGAGTGAATGTTACCAGCTGCTGGGATGAGGGAGAATGCAGTACAAATTCTCTCTCTATATTAAATTTCTATCAATGTGCACTAAAGAACTATGTTCCTCTGAGTAGATTATAATAGAAGTCTTTTTCTAGCAGTTCCATTTTTTTAAAAAATCATTTGCAGGTACAGGCCAAGAAATCACATAGTGGTCTATCATCAAAAACTCTTTTTAATTTTCAAATTTTTGGAAGCAAACAATTAGAAACAAAAGAATTCATTATCCAGCCAGCATAGCAACTCACTTTTTCAGTTACTAGGAAGTATTTCAAAAAAAAAAAATTATGACGCTCTAACAAGTAATTATTAATTATACCTTTATTTTGTAAATTTAGAAATCCTTTCTTTACTTTAATATATTCAAAGAGGATTGAGAAAAGCTAAATATTGTCATTTTTAATATATCTTTGCCAATAAAATCTTTTGATGAAAGTATTTGGCAAACTCAGTCCTTGTCATCAAACCAGTCAACAAAATTAGACCAAGTGGATTTATTTTTTGATGTAAATAAACATACCAATATGAATTCCAGAGAACACTGTGAATGTCACTAAGAAACATATCCATATAAACTTTAGGATCAGAATGACAGAGTCTGTTGATCTGACCATTTCATAATGCTTAAAAAATAAGAATAAACTATCTGTTCTTTACTTAATTTGTAATAAAGGAATATTGCAGAGAGCTGAAATTATGTTATTTATGAAACAGGGAGTTTCATGGAGTCCTCTGATATTGCCTACGTGTGCATATATTAAATGCATTCTGGTGTTAAGCATCTGTGAATAATTAAGAGTCACATGCAGTAATTCAGAAACGACTCCATTAATAATCAAACTTATTCTACATATTTAAAAACAGTGAAAGGCAAATAGCTATTTGTGTTTGTGGGTATACATATATAAAATATGTATATTTCTGATTCAGTAGCCAGCATATAATTTTAGTATTTTGTTAATAGAAGGTAGAAATAGTAAACACCATAATATGAAATAAAATGAATATTGACTGTATGTGGAATAAATAGTTCATGCTGTGATTTAAAATAATATAGGTTTTAACTACCTTATTAAATAAAGCACGTTAGATCTACAAGGAACCACGTGAAATTTTTATCTCCAGATTTGATCCAGTACAAAATGTAAAAAATTTGATAGTCCCTGAAAATATTTAAGTTACATTTAAAAGAATGAGCTATTTCGACTGCTCAAAATTTCTGTCTTTCCAGCTACTGTTACGCCCTAGGAATGAGTATTGGGATCGGCCAATCGTAATTGCGTACATTCAATACAAGGGGGGAAGCCACTTCAGCTTTCGTACTTGTGAGCCATTTTCTCTGTGCATGCAGGTTCTTCCCCAGCAGCAGCACATTTACTGAGAATAGGAGAAAGAAAAGGTTCAACTATTTAAAAAAAACTGAGCAAAAACTGCTCTCATTCCCACTGCCCACATTCTACGATCTGATTGTAGAACATCTTAATGAGGGACAGAATTCCCCACATTTGTCACCTGCTGCACATTGAACTGCAGTTTCTAGAAGACCTCAAATCCTAAGGTGAGTCTTTCTTGTCTGCTTCTTTCCTCAAGGAAACCTTGCCCAAAATAGATTTTAGAATCATCCTTCTTTGGTGCCTGGGAGATTTTTTCACCCCAGTAGTGAGACTGCAGGGGGTGAAGGGTGTCTTGCTTCTGTAAAGTAAAAGAAGGGCTATTTTTAAAAGAGGAACAGGGGAAAGGAAAACCGGCGTGAGGCCAGGACCAAGTACACACAGAAAGGGAGGCTCTGAAACTCATTGTACCTGGGAACCCCTTGAAAGTCTTCTCTCCATGCCCCAGATCCAAGGTCACTTGTGTAGGGGCCCTTGGCAGTGATGCTTTTGACCCAGTGAGGGTCACAGGTGCCGACGGGAGACCGGAGATGGGCAACTCGGGTGCCTGTTCGAGTCCGTGCCATCCTCGGGCCATCACTGCCTGGTATCAATAAAGTCATTGTCATGGTTTCACCCAGCTGCATCTCATAGATTCAGAGTCACGGCTGGAAGGGACCCTAGACATCTTCTGGTACAGATCTCTGATTTAAGAGATGAGGGATCAGAGACCCGGGGGCTCGAAGACATGCCAGCCACAGTGAGTACCCCATCTGGGGCACCGTCTTCAGTGTGCGGTCTGGATTCTGGGTTGCTGATGGATGACACTAAAGATGAGAGTCATCTGGCAAAGAAGCTCCCTGCTCCCAGCATTTGGGCTCTAATTTCCAATTAGCTGCTAACTGATGGGGACCACGGGAACATCCCAGAGGGACCTCGGACTTTAACTATTTCATCTAAATTCCTAACCCAATCTCTGAAGCATTTCTCGGGAGCAATCTGAGAAAAAAGAAGATATAAATAGATTTTTTTTAATCCTCCTTTTTTATTATATACTAAGCCATATGTGTTTGAGGAATGCTCTACTGTAATTATTTTCAGAATTTCCAAAAACATTTTTTTTGTAATGGGTCCCCTATATGTTTCAGATATCAAAGCTAAGGCCAGCACCATGTGGAGCAGGGTGATCTATCAGCCACATTCTCTGATAAGCCCTGATTATCTGATGGTCATTTTCAGGAAAGGGCTTGGGGGAATACAGACTCTGAACTGGAACAGACAGAGCCAGAATTATGCCAGACAGATACTTGAGTTGCTGGGAGAAGCCCCCAGCTCCTCCACGGGCAGTAAAAGGCTACTCTTTTTTCTCTCACCGTCAGTCCCTCCCAGCAGGCTTGAGCAATCCTCTCTGAAAACAGAAGCAGAGTTCTTACTGGTCTTCTGGTCTACCCTCCTACTGCAAAGGAAGCTAGAATACGAAGGTAGAAGGGAATAAGCATATGGGGAGAGAAATCTCCAATGGTCTCTCACATTTCTGCATGACTTGCAAGAAGAGGCACTGATGACCCTTGTTAAAGACTATCTTTCCAAGAATATTGGTACAGGGAATAGTCTTGGAAGTTATACTATCACCCTCCAGAGCAAAGGGTAAGTTTGCTTATAATAAAGATTGAACATCTCCCTCTGGAAACAAGAGCAGGCCTGCTCACTGCCTATTGTATAAGACTTTGTATTCTCTAAGCTTTAAGTTCTCTCCCTGTAACAACCCACTGTCCATGCGGGTGCCACCTGGCCCACCTCATAGCATCTGGGGAGAAGTGGGACTTGGGGGATCAGCATGGGAAAAAAGATACTCTGTGGATAATACATGGTCCTTTGTCTCTGACCCAGGAATCTCTTATTTTCTGACATGATCCTTGAAACTGGGGTAGTCTAACCTGTTAGTTTCCAAGGATGGCCAAACTTCAGACCCTTCACAGTTCTTAATGGGAATTAAAATGCAGTTCTCTGCTGATAGCTACGTGGAGCCATGAACATTTCCAGTTACTCAAATACCCATCCTTGCTAAGGGACAGTTGTTCTGCATTCCTGAAGGAGAGGCCCACAGAATGAGTCCAGAACTCACCTACCTCGCACATACCCACAAGCCTATGCCTCTTCCTGGACCCCCCTTCCTCATGAGTCAGCTGTCACCCAGACCTGAGACCTGGCGGTGATTGCCGGCTGCTCCTTGATCCTTACCCTCCACATTCACAGTCTCTCAGTTTCATCGCACAAATCATTTTCTTGTCTGCACTGTCTCCTCCATCCCTACTCTGCTCAGCATATCCCACCTGAACCATCCCACCTCCAGCCATCCTTCCACAAGCCACCAGAACCTACAGGCAGCTCTGTGCTAACACTCAACTCACCCCAAAGTCTTGTCTCCAGGGATCAGCCCTGTCTCTCCATGTTGGCACACACCGTCCCTCCCTCATCCCTGCATGCCCCCACTGCATCCTGCTTCCCACCCCCACACAACAACAGCACTCTCCACACCGTTTTATTGTAATGACCCGTTAACTCGCCCGCGCCTGGCGATAAGCTCCCCGAGGACAGGAATCTCCCCCACCTTGTTTCCACTGTATCCCAGCACCTTGCCCAGAGCCTGGTACATATCTGCACTTGATAAATATTGGTTGAGTAGCTTTATAAATGAGCAAGTTAGCAAACAAGCAAGAATACATATGTTTTCTCTTATATTCTATGCCGTGTGATGTTGGTGATCAGAGCGCTAAGGGGAAGGTATGTAACTCAAGGCCCACTTGAGGTCAGCAAAGGTGCAGAATGTAGGTGTCCTGCCTAAGACAAGTATCGCTTCTGGCACATTTTAAATGATCTCTTGATCATGAGCAAAGCTGCCCCCCGTTCTTGAACCAGCTAACCTAAATAGATCTGCTGTCCTCCCAGTCTTGGGGCAAACATGTAGGCCTGGCCATGAGGAAGAAGGTGGGGAGAAACGAGGCACCCCAGCCATGGGTCAGCTCATGCCTGGAGCCTGGTTAGCAACACTGGCAGAAGGGCTTACACAGTCATCTGCCTGAAAAAAACATGGGTTTAAATATGTGCATGTGCTCGTGTGTGCCCACACACACAACCATGGAGATTTTTCAAAGGTCGAAGTCCTCAGGTAGGAAAATAGAAGAGAGGAAATAGTGTGAATGTGAGTTTCCTTGTGAGCCTTAATATGTATGAGCTGCAGACTCTTGAGCAAGGGAGGAGCCGTTGGTAAGGAATTACCCTTCAGATGCGCAAGAAAGCACAGAGCATGGCAGAGCCCCCACGTGCCCCAGCACAGCCAAAGCGCGGCACACTTAGACACAGAAGAAGGCTCCGGGACCTTTCTGGCTGCTGTCCAGAAAGGGGTCCCCTGTGATACCGCCTGTCTTCCTTTGATGCTGGTGTGGCCAATAAAGGCAGCAGAACCCCGTGATTCACAGAGCCCCATCGCTTCCCCCGACCCCAGCGGCCTGCACGGCCCCTCCGTCTGTCCCTGCCAATCACTGCAGGAGGGTGACCCCTCTGCCTCGTTTCCATGGCAGATGCCATTATGGCAGCATTCTCTGTAAAGGGAGAGGCTGGAGTCCTTGGATAAAGGGTAGGATTCTTTTAAGGCAATTATTAGTGTATTTCATTCAGAATATTAGGAAAGGAAGAACTTTGCCTATATCGCACTGAGATCGAGATTTATGATTTTGAGGAAGTGCCCCCCATAGTACAAATGCCAGAGTGTAATGATCTCAGAGCCTTGTCCACAGGTGAACCTGTGTGCACATCCCAAGCTCCTTGGAGACCCCCTCAGACTGCCAGCAAACCCCCTTCTGCAGTAATGGGCATGTCACCCTCCGCTGGAACCTCCCAAGCTCCTTCCCAAAGCAAAAACTTCTCCCCACTGGTGGAAACGTCTGCTTTCAGGTGGATTGACAGGATTTACCTTGGTCTGAGGTACTGCCTAGACATACGTGGTTTGCTTGACATACCAGAGGAGCCAACACAAACCGCTCACCCACAGCCGATGCAAATCTGCACATTGCGAATGAAACGTGGGATTTGTTGAAAGCCTTATAGTTTATTCTTCCATGACATTTGTAATATGATGGAGGACTTTATATATCAATTTGAATACCGCCAGTCTCAACAAACGCCTGAATGTAGAAAATAGCGGAACCTAAACCTTTGTCCTTAAGATATAGATAAATGATAGATGATTGATAGACAGATAGATACATAGATAGAGGATAGATATCTTATATCCATATCTCAAAATATCTTGTGTTTTGATGAAATAATTGTGTTTCACATGTCAGAGTTCATGTAATAATTACTGATTATTAGCAACTCAGACAAGAGATAGACTTACGATATTGCCTCATAAATTCTGTGGCTTTTTCAGCAACTTGGAGGAAATTTTAAAAAAAGAAAAAAAGGTTTGCTGAATCAGTCCTATCCAAGTTCTCTCCCAACTGCATCTTCTGTCAGCTGGTGACCTTAGGTAGCTTATTCAACATCTAAGGCCCCCTACCCTGGATACTTAGAGGCAGTGGACATTTCATTTTCTCTCTTCCTTTTTACTAATTCCCCTTGTCTTGTCTTCCTCTTTTTGCATTTGTTTTGTTTTTAATGTTCCTCTCCTGTCTCACATTATTTTTATACCCCGACAACTTATGTTCAGACTCCTCATTAATTACCTGGAGAAATACCACCCTTCTCATTAACGCCCCCTTAGCGTTCAACTTGGGAGCACAGTGCTGTCGTTCCTACCCACTTTTGACACTGGGGACTTGTCTTCAGAAAGATGGTGGGACAGACCACTGTAGCTCACAGAAGTCCCGTGGGCCCACCACGAAGGGCTTGAACATTCCCGATCTCCTGCGGAGCAGGGGCACCATGTAAATATGGGGAGATTCACGCATCTAATGGGTCTAACTGATGTTCTCTATCATCAGACTGTCTTTTACAAAGCATGGAATCTTGAGTGTTCATTCAAATTAGTCTCCTCGTAATTCTTTATGAACACGTCGGCCCCAAATGCAGTTGCAATGTTGACTTCCTTCAGAAGGCGATGAGACACCTTGCCGCGTCTGACAGGGGAGTAGCCGTGGCCACCAGTCCTTGGTCTGGCCTATCAAAAATGAAAAGCTAGTCAACTGAATCACTCTGTGGACTCTGATCTCAAAAGATGAGAGCAGTCGAGAAACTCTGAGACAAGCCATGGATGTAGATTGAACCATAGACCTAAGCCGTCTCTCCCTGAAGCTCATCCCAGTGCCCCTTGAATAAGCCCCTGGATTCTTTTCATGAAGGATTGTGACAGACGAGAATAACAAGAATTGTGAAATTTCATATAGGATTTTAATGTATGCAGTGATAACATTTCAGAGGCCACATTTTGATGTGGGGGAAAGCAAACGCTGAAATGAAGAACCACAGTGTTGTAAGCACACAAGCCACTGTCTACCTGCTAACGGTATTCAGTGGACTTTGGACTCTGTCATCAGACCAGCCAGCTTCTGTCTGAATCCCTGCTCTGCCCCTTATGAGCAGGGGAAACAGTTACGTTGTTAACCTCTCTGGGATGCAGTTTCTTCTTATGCTAAATGTGTGTGTGTGTACGTGTGTGTGTGTGTGTACGTGTGAGTGTGTGTGTGAGAATGAGTATGCACGAGTGCAAGTGAGTCAGTGACAGAGAGAGGAATACCTACTTCAGTAGATAGATGTTCAATAAATGGGGCTTCTCCCCAAAGAGTCACAGAAATAGAGGAAACCCCTAGCCATGACGTATATAACATATGCCTGTGATTAAGCTGGGAATTCACCACTACTTTCTTAAATTCTTATAGACAAAGAAATTTCCATAATGTCCCTTCACAACTCAGTCCCACTTTTCAGAGCATTTTTAACGAGGAAGTTCTTCCCATAGCTTCGGAATTGTGTCTTCAACATGTAGGATGCAGAGCGCTTCCTACCACCCACAGCCCTCCCGCTACTCCAGGATGAATCGTATTCGTTCCTAGATACTGGAATTCCTCCGAGACGTTGATGGTTCTCAGTAGGTCTGCCTAAATCCTCTCGAAACCCTGCACTCCCCATTTTGGTAGCGGAAGCAGATGTAGCCACTCCACATGATGACTGCACGGCAAAGTTGCTGGAGTCCTGGCAGGTTCTCCAGGCCGCACCCCAGTCCGCAGGATACCTTCATGCTTCCTCCGTGAACATCTCTGGCCTGTGTGCATCTAGTCTGTAAACTTAAAAAAAAAAATTGTGTTCATCCATTCAACTGATCACTTACTTAGTCCTGTCTATGTAACGGGTACTTTTCTAGTCCGTAGATACAGACCCAGAGTCCCTGCCCTCCTCCAGACAGATGGTGGTGACAGATGACATGCTCTAAGGGATGAGGTTGGGGGAGTGGGGGGGAGACAGGGAGGGTGCTCTCGTGAGGGTGCTCAGAGAAGGCCTCTCTGAAGGGCAACTTTAACCGGAGACCAGCAAACTTCATGAATCCCAACCCGGGGTTGGCGAGGAGTCTAACTCTGCAAATGTGCTTGTCACTGGCCCCAAATCAAGGAATTTTAGGAAGTGCTTTGTCATCCACATTCCGGAGCTTAACAAACACGGACTATTCACCATTCAAATAAGTGTTCTTCATGCATGGGTAAGTGTACAAGGGTTCCCAAATAAGGTTCAGACGGTTCCAGTGAGTAACTGAATCACAGCACTCACCTCCCTGTTATTCCCATGGAAGCTGAGAGTTACAAAATATCCATCAACCGTGATCCACTGGCTGCTTGACACCTTGTACAGGGCAAGCAAGGGAAAAGCATGATGATAACACTTCAGATTCCAGAGAAGAGAAATGGACTCTAATGCCCCACTGTTCATTTGGGGGGCAGATTTTCTCAGATGAGGACGTCAAACCAAACCCATGCGAGGATGTCATAAATTAAGGAAGCTGATATCCCCAAACCCATTGCACTTGTCAGGTCTGTTCTGAGAGCGCCATGCTCTCGATGAATCAAGGCCCTCCGTTGTCAGTGCATTTCTCACCTACTACGATACTGAGATGGGAGTGGATTTATTGGAAATATAAATGCTTTCTAAAAGCCACAAATAAAATGTCTGAATGCATGCCCAGCTTGTCTCATATTGTGGTCCGCATGCTGTGAGTGATGTGGCAGTTGATGTCTGCTACACGAGAAGAGGGCTGTCGCTGGCACTGCCATCATTGGCATCATCCCTGCTGATTTATGGGCGTCTAGAATGCAAGGCAAGCACATGACTTCTCATCTGGAAGCTGCCGGACTGGAAGTAGTAGCTTTAAAAATATAAGTCATTTGCCTCCTGGACATTTGTTTTCTTTTTCTTTCTTCCTTTCTTCGTTCCTCCCTCCCTCCCCCCTCCCTTTCTTTCTTTTCCTTCCTTCCTTCCTTCCTTCCTTCCCTCCCTCCCTCCCTCCCTCCCTTCTTCAGTTTCTTCCTTTTCCATCGTTTTTTCAGTATAGAGCAAAGGAGAATAGTAAAGAAACAAGGCAATGGAGAATAAACAGAAAAAGTACGTAGAGTATAGGCATTAGTCAAAGAGAGAGAGGAGATAGGCATAAGGTTAATTTCCTTGGGATTTTATCTTTATTTTTGTTTTCTTGGTTTTTTGTTTGTTTGGTTTGGGTTGTTGTTGTTTCGCCTTCAGCTGGTGAACTAAGATCATTGGTTAGGATCATTGGTTAGTATCTTTGATGTGGACCCCCCACCAGTTATCTCAACTGGTCTCTTGGTATAAAACCTGAAAAAATATTTTCCTTTACTGTATATGTTCCTGTAGTGATAACCTATTAACAGAAACCCTATACGGAAAGTCCAAAAGAGTCTAAGTTGCTCCCTTTTATCAAAATTCTGTACTTCTAAAATTCACTGAATTCTAAAGTCTTTGTCCCTTATCATATCCACTCTGCTGGCTAAGAATATAACAGGAATCTTTTCAACAGCACTGATATTAAGTCTCTGCCTATGCTGCATACGGAATAAACCAGATCATCTATGATTTCAAGAAATGCACTTAAAATTTTCACTTCTTTCTCTACTCTTTATGTGATTTTTTTCTGTGTAGACCCTGCACATAAGTTCTTCTGCTAACTTTTTGTGAGCTTTAATTTCTCTCTGAATATCTAATGTGGTCCCTTTAGAACAGTATACAACAACCAGGGATGGAAACAGGACCAAGAGGTAAATTTGACTTTCTGGTCTGTCTCCGTCCTGTGGTCTCAGGGCCCTCCTGCATCCCTCTGCAGGGAAGAAGGAATGTCATCGGTGGAAGTTACAACATATTCTCTAAGCACCCCCATGCTGAGCCTTCTTAATTTTTGGTGATTAATTGTCATCGCTGCATGGGCTCAGGGCATTGGTTACGACCCAGCAAGCAGTTAAACTCCAAGCATAACTGCCAATACTCCATTCCCTCCTGCCCACTTCTCTACAACTTTTGGATGGAAATTCTGCACCTACTAGTTAATTGTTTAGAAAGATTGATTTTTGCTGTTCAGAGTATCCCGAGTACCTCCATATATGTTGAGAATTTAGTATGTTTAAAATAATACTTAAGTGTCCAGCATAAGTGTTCATTCAAAATGGCAAGGAGTAATGCCTGGACTCTTCCTGGTTATGGTGTGGGAGGCCCCAGCTTCCCCGGAGCTGCTGGGAGGATAAAGCCTCATCCAGATGAACTCTAGATTATTTTTTTAGACCATCACACAAAGTACAAGGAAAAGGAGACCTCTGGTTCTCTATGTATATTCTTCCCAATGACTGTCCTTTGGTCCTTCCTGTCTACAATGGCTCAGGTATAAAATTAAAGTTAGCAGGGAATACGAATTTCAGAAAAGTAAGAATTTCAGTGAGTTGATTTACAACTCTATAGTGTCGAGGAAAATCATGATTTCTATAGCACGTTCTTTAATGTGGCAAAATAGAAAAAACATCAGACCCAGCATACCGACATAGCGGTTCAAATTCTCTCTTCAATTACATTACCATGGCCATGTAACTTAATCTCTCTGAGCTTTAGTTCCCTCATTTGTAAAGTCAAGATATTAATTCCAAAAATAAATAAAACCAGTCATTCTATCAAAAGCCCATCAGCTCTGCCTGGTGCCAACTATTGGCATTTGTATTAATTTATATATTGTCACTTTAAACATGTAAACAAGCAGCCTTAGAACTTTCCGGAACCTAACCTATCCACACATAGTGGTGCTTCTTCAGCTACCTTTATAGAAATGTGAAAGTTAAAAGAAATGTGCGTAAAGCAGGTAGCACAGTGCACAACAATGGTAGCTGTCCTCTTGATTTAGGGCAGGGGTGAAGCTATTTTCCATTCCAGGCTCTTCTGTGGTCACTTTTCTTGGAGGTGTGTAGCGTCTCCTCTCTGCTCCTTGGACTTAGACTAATATTACTAAGCCATCCACACTTTCCGAGAGAAGGCCATTTGGCTATCTCTCTTTTCTTTCTCTTTTCTGCCTAAAACTTCAGATTTCTAAAAGCCACCTTAGGTCTTTACAAACTCCAACTCACACTGTCATCATCGTCCAGCACACCCTCTCCCCAGTCCTGTCCCAGCTGCAACAAGGCACTGGGCTGCTGCCCCTCAGAGGAGCATCAGACTCCCACAGGAGTCCCACCCCCCATCGTCCCCCACGCTCAGCTTCTTCAGCTCCTCAGATGCCCAAACCCGCTCCCTCTCAGGGCCTTTGAACTCTGCTCAGAAGTTCTCCACCACCAAACACGCCGCCTCACTCCCCTGCCCTTGACAAAACCTACGCGTGGCTCTGCTTTCCCTCACGAGGCACTTGGAAGGAGCCTTCCATCCTCTCTGATCAGGCTGAGGATTCCCGGGATCTGGGCTCCACGGATTTCACTCCCACCAAATGGCAAAGGTTTCCCTAAATGCCCCTTAGTGTCCGTGGTGGAAGCTAAGCGCTTACGTCTCTGAAAACTGCTGACGGCGAACACCTGCTCCTCACCGCGTCTGAGAGAAGGCTCTCTGCGGCACACTTAGCAGCATTTACTTGCTGACTTTATTACAAATGCATCATGTGTCTTAGAGGCCAGGCCCTGTGCTAGGAACTTCTGTGAACGCATCATTTCTGATCCTTAGAGCAATCGCTCTCGTAGGGACCACTCTCCCAGGTGATGGTGCGGTAGGTGGAATTCAGAGAAGGGGAGCAAAGCCCCCAGGGCGGGGCAGCCTAAGTGCAGGAGCCAGAATTGGAACTCGGGTCCACTTCACAGTTTCCTGGTTTGGGTGCAAACAGAATCAAGTTCTTTTCCTTACAAAAGTCAGAGGAGAGGTCGTCTGTGTGGTGGCGAGGAACGTGGGCTCTGGGGTCGACGTCATCTTGGTCAGCCCAAAGTCAATCCCTGCCTACCAGTGTGGCTCGGGACATCACGGTCCTCCTCAAGCCTCTGTTTCACCATATGTAAAATGGGCACGAAGAGAGTGGATAAGTGAGCTATGTGGGCAAAGCATATTCACTCCCCGTCTGGTGCCTTATGCTGCAGAAGGGATATATGTGATTATTTTCATTACATATACTTATTTATTGAACAGTTACTGGGTGAATATATAATTCTCTATCCATGGTGTAATTGATGTGTTTGCATTTAACGTATTTTTAGAGACTTGCTTTAATAATGTTTTATTTTTAAGTATCCGTGATTTTTGTGTTTCTATACTGGCAGCTGGAGGCTCGTTGTCTGATTTTTTTTTAAAGATTTTATTTTTTTATTATTTATTTGACAGAGATAGAGACAGTCAGCAAGAGAGGGAACACAAGCAGGGGGAGTGGGAGAGGAAGAAGCAGGCTCATAGCAGAGGAGCCTGATGTGGGGCTCGATCCCATAACTCCGGGATCACACCCTGAGCCGAAGGCAGACGCCTCACCGCTGTGCCACCCAGGCGCCCCATCATTGTCTGATTTGTGCTGAAATACGAGAACATTCCATTGCCTATATCTGCAAATGCCAATGTACTTTTAAGCAAAATCAATCACCAAATGCTTATAGGGTCAGGAAGTTAGATTCTGAGGCACAAATATGGTTTAGAAGGAATTCTTACAATGGTGCTAAAGTTCTAGAAGCAAATACTACGTGGGAGGTCATAGAAAGAGTGAATTGTTGTTCACACTTCAGCTTTGATTTGGAGACACCTGTGAAAGAAAATAATCCTTTCCCAGTACTTACTGGTTATTTTATTTCCAGAAAACATGCTTGTTATTTTAGCTGAAGCAATCACTTGGCTTTCCAGGCTGGTTTATGGTAAATGAACAGTGACACCTACTGGCTGAGATTGGTAATATTTGTTTACTAAGAAAAGCTATCCTGCTCCCTTGGCTGTGCATGATCCCAAAAATAATGCCAAATAAACGTTTTGATGTCAGGGAGCAAAGAGCCGACCCCAGAGTTCGAAAGCAAAAATCAAACCACGTAGAGACAGATACATGAATACAGACAAATTCACTTTCTGGTATGAAGATTGCTCTTTTCTCTTCCAAAATTGTTGTGCTCTTTTTCCATAAAAATAGGCTCATCAGAACTGCTCCAAGTGATTTAGTTCAAGTGCCAAGTAAAAATGTTGGCTTGAGTCACCTGTTTTTCTTCTCTACGTTGATTAAACAGATTGGCAGAGACTGCTCCAAATACACTATTTGTCTAGCTCATTACATATTAATATTTCCAAAGTATACTTTCCCTTTCTGTAACTTTGTTCTTTAAATATTTTTATTGATATGCAATGATGCCTTTTCAAGATGGCATTGTCAGCTTGACATGCAGCTCATCCTGGATGTTTCTCTTAGAGCCATCAAGTCCAGAGAGGATAGCTGTAGGGGGGGTCACACTGCAGCAGCATGCCGGGTACCACGGGGCAGGCAGAGTGGAGAAAGCATAGCCCAGGGGCTCAGACTCACGGGGTCAAAATCCCCCCAAGGAAGCAAGCGAGTCAGACCTATGGTTCCCTAATGTCACTGACACCGGGGATGGGTCACTGACTCTAGGTCTAAAGCAGGGCTAGGTTCGAAGTGGAAAATGGGTCTGTCTCCATTCCCCCAGCTCAGCTTTGCCTGGGGCCCTGTCCTTGGGGACTTGCTGAATACTGTTGATTTACCAAAGCCTCTATGTTTGTCCAATTTGCTTCCCTCTATCTAGGGATTAACACTGGCTGCAGGGGCAGGTCACGAGGGATGAGTAATGGACAGCCCGAATCTCTAACGCCATGTTGTGAAAGCTATTTAACCTGAGTTTTCACATCTGTAAAAATGTCTGACTCGCAGGATGGTAATGATTACAGGAGACAGTAGATATGTTACCCCAGCCCAGGGCCTGGTGAGTAACAAACACGGGCTCCTAGTCTCTAGACACGGGTCTCATTCTCAGAGTTGTGTGGGAAGGTGAATGTACACACTTTAAGTCAGAGATTAAATAAATGACGTATGGTCATAAAGTCATTAGATGACTTGTAGGCCATCAAGAACCGGTCACCTAAATTTTGGACTCACAGGCAAGTCCTAGCCTTGCTCTAGACCAGGGTCTAGAAAGAGAGCAATGGGCTGTCTGCTCTCTAGGCTCGTAGGGGGTGAGATATATCCTAACTTCACTCTCCTTACTTGACTCCCTCTCCCCCACCCCAGACTCTCTCCTCAGTCTTCCTTCTTCTCTTCCTTGTTCACCTTATGCCAAAGCGTTAGCTGCTTCTATACAGATGGCTCCCCACAGGAAAGCTTATGTCCTGACCTCTCTGCAAAGCCTTCAGTCCTCCACTCACAGGGCCTGCTAGATATCTAGGCAGGGAGCTCCTCAAAGAGGAAAGGCCCCTGGGCAGGAGGGCAGGTGTGCTTGGGTGTGACAGTGTTGACCCGTCAGAGTAGTCACGTCCTTAAAAAAATTGATCCAAGCCCTCAGCCAGACCATGTGAAGCCTTGACTTATTCCAGCCAGAAGCTAAGAGGAGCTCTAAGTCTCCAGCGCTTGTCTAGAAGCAATTTGTCTTTCTTCTAGTTAGAAATGTGGGTGATTCTTTCTCACTTGTGTTTTTTATGAGATTAAGAGCTAATAATCACTGTGCTTTTTCCTGTCATGGTTATGAGCTACAAAGGGAAGCTTGTCTCTCAGGAGGCAGCAGGCAGTGGTGGGTGGGGGAGAGGGGGAGGGGTGCTGATTTAAGAGCAGGTTTCAATTTCTGTCTGTCTGTCTGGGTTTGAATTTGGATGCCAAGAGCTGCCTGGCTCATCGCTAGACTGACTGTGGTTGAGTGTTTAACGACTCTGGCCTCATTCACGCATTGAGTCAACAAATGTGTATTGGGGGCCATCTGTGTTTTAGGTATTGGGGTGCATCAGTGATCAAAAGAAAAAACAGAGGTCCTTGCCCTGGTGAGTTAACATTCTATCAGGGGAATCCATCTTAGAACAATAAGTTCAATAAATCATTAAATTACCCAGATGTAAGAGTAGCATTGGCAAAATTTTTCTGTAAGAGCCAGACAGTAAATATTTTGGATATGAGGCCACTGATCTCTGCTGCATCAGCTCTGCCCTTGTAGGGTGAGAGCAGCGTAGCAAGACACAAAAAGAGTATGTGACTTTGTATCCAGGAAATGTTATAAAGTCATTGCTATCCCCTGTGTTAGAGCATGACGCTCACCATGGGAAGGGAAATGGTGGGACATGGGGAAAGGGTCCAGCGACTCCTGGCGTGCGAAGGTAGAAAAGGTGGTTTCAGCACAGAGTCAAGTGATCAGAGTGAACTTTACCGAGAAGGTGTGATTTGAGCAAAGATAGGACAGGGAGGGATTTAGCCGGGTGGGTATCCGAGGGTTCCAGGGCATTCCAAGCCAGAGGAACAGCTGGACCAAAGCCCATGGCATCATCGAGAACAGCAAGAAAGGCAACGTGGCTAAAGTAGACAACACAGGGAGAAGGGAAACAGGCAGGGGGACGAGCTAAGGACGTGAGGCTGTTACTGAGAAAAGTACAGAGGTTTGAGCAGAAGTGGCAGGATTGGACTTGACATTTTCAGAGAGCTGCTCTGGCTGCTGTCTGGGTCTATGCCTAGCGGGGCCGGTCAGTTATCACAGTAGCGGGCAAGACGTGACAGTGGCTTAGAGCCCAGGGGAAGCAGCATTTGTGAAGGATCAGATGAGGGGTGTGCGTGAAGAACCACGGAAACACTGCCAAGGTCTTGAGGTTCCTCACCTGCAGTTGGAGAGCACAGGGTTGAGGACTCCCTGCATTAGTTCACGTCGGGGGCTGCCCGGCAATAGCCCGGGACACATTGGCATCATTATCACGGTCATGGCCCCCGAGTCTCTCAAACCCCGTGTGAGTCGAAGCTTAATCACCTTCTAGCTGTAGATCTTCAAAAGGCCCGAAATCTCTGAGCTTCCATTCCCCACACCTAGAAAATGAGTTTAAGAAGAAAATGAGTAAGCCTACCTCCGCGCACGGTTTCAGTGAGGCTTTGGGAAGATTCTCCTGGCGCTGAGTAAGCTGCCTATTAGCATTGCTGTTTGGGGTCCCTTCAGGCATTGTTCTGTTGAGTCACTTAGGCGGGCCCCTCCCCAAGGTCTTCTGTGAGCTGCCAGTCCGCAGCTGGACCACAGAGCTTTCCCTTCCCATCAAGCTGGGTTTGCTACCCACTCAGAGTGCGTGTTGCTGCACCTGCCGTGATGTAGGGAACAGGTGACTTGGTGACAGGGACTTCATGCCTCCTCCGCATGATGGCAGGCTCTGCACCCCTCCCTCAGAGAAGCCGCCAGCTATGTTTAGGTAGAAGAAAGCAAATTGCTCACATGCCAAGTCCTCTTCAAAACAAGCTTAATTGCCTGTGAATGATAAGAGTTAGTATCCAAGATGAAAACCTGTTCATTTACAATCCAAGCATCCTATCGTCTTTGCCGCCTGTGGCCTCGCCATGCAGCCGGGCTCCCCCATGGCCCCGCTGCATGGGGACTGTCCTCCAGCATGACAGCGATAGGCCTTTCAGACCTTCTGCACCTTGCGCTTGGTCAGGAAAAGATTGTCCACTCTGTAACAAAAATCATATTTGCGCTACATGAAGCAGGTATGAAATACGGGGGAGAGCACCATTCAGCAAGACAAAACCCAAAATACCCGACTTCTGCTTTTTAAAACAAGTCCTAGCCAAAAAAGCCAGAAGTAAATAAATAATTATACAGCTAGTCTTTTAAATAAGATCTTCACACCCACGTATTTGCCGCAAATAGGAGTTTGGAGGCCATGTCAGAGAGGTGTTTTGCATTTCGGGGTGTTAGGGCAGAAGCTATGGACGGTTGCCCAGGACTGTCTCGGGACTCAGGTCAACTGAAACAGAACCTGGGAATCTCAGATAAAGGTGGCGCAGCTAGCTACGCCCTCACAGAGACAGAGCCCTGGAAACAGCAGGCCAGGCAGTCCCAGCCTCGAGGAGAAGGGTGCGCACCCCGGGTGCACAGCTGTGACGTTTCGGAGAGAGTTCTGGAGAGAACCTCTTTTGTTAACTGTACAGAGATCCAGAACCCACTACCAGGCCTCCACCCGCTTCCACGGCATTCTGACAAAACAAACAGTGTGTGTTCCAGAGAGGCATGTGGGGCAAAGACAGAGTGCCCCGCGGAGGGACATCTCACCAATACCCTGACCTCACTTGCCCCCCTCACCTGGCCCGTGGGAGAATACCGCAGAGGAGTCCACTTTGCCTCTCCTCGTCTCTTGCTTTAGTGATCTGTCTCCTTTTCCTCCCTGTGCCTCATCAGTTCCTCCCAGACTCCCCTGAAGACAGCAGGAGAGGGAGGAAGGCAAAGGGGAGGGATGGGTGCAGCCCGCCTGCTTCATGCTGCAAATGCCTTCCTGCTCAGGGCGGTTTGCCTTTTAATTAAAAAGTGCACTCTGGAATTGGCTTCCTCAGAGCTGGGGGCGATCGGACAGCTCATTTGTCTGGCATTATCCTTGTCCCCAGGAATGACTGCAGGTCTCCCTCCTCAGCCTGACTAATGCAATGGACAGAAAGCCAGTGCCCTCCGTGGCCAGCCCACATGGGGGCCAGCACAACCCAGTCCTACTGTGGGCTTCCCTGGCCCAGCCCCTTCTTGCCACCCTCTCTGTCCAAGTGTTTCCCCGCCCCCCAGCCCACCTGCCTGAGCCCACCTGCTTCCCACCTTCTCTGCAATTCCCACTGGAATATTCCCACCTTGGGCTCTATCCCCAGCTGGCCACATCCTGGCCTTCTGTGATTCATTCCGTTAACCTAGTTGATGTGCTGATGAAGTGCTAACGCCATCATTCCCTTTTCGATAACACAGAAATACGAATCTCTAATGACCTTTCTTCTGGAAAGGGGACTCAAGCACAGAAAGGGGACGAGGAGGGGGAGGAGGGGGAGGAGGGCAGGGCCCTGTCAGGGGGACAGGGAATGTGTATGTGATGGGAAGTCTGGCCCAGACCTTCCAGATTATGCTTTGGAGGCCCCCTGCAGGAGGCAGGACTGGTTTCCAAAAGTAAAGGGCAACGTTGCCCTAATACACAGTCCTCTCCTATGGCCTCGTCAGGACCTGACACCCTGTGTTACGTAGAGGTTTGGGAAAGGTAATGCAGTTTCCACAGGAGCCAGAGTAAAGCTCGTTCCTGAGATATTCTAGTCCATAGTATTGTGCGAGTATTCCAAGTGTCGAGTGCTCTGGCCCAGTTGAGTCGAAGCTGAATGAGGCAGACACAGAGGGTGTCGTGATCACTAGCCCATCTTCAGGACTCACTGCAGAAATGACACATAGCTGATGCTTCGTAAGCATGCACTGAATGAATGAACAAATGAATGAACGAATGAAGGAAGGAACAAAGGCAGGAAGAAAGGGACGAACGCATCCCCAGGCCACCAGCTATGCCACATGAAGCTTCCACAGGCAGCCCCTATATTTCCCTCTTCAGTTATGCTTGTCGCCATGGTACCCAGACTCTCTGAAAGAGGGTCTCTAGGGTCTCATCAACAAAACAGAGGTAATAAATCTTGCCTCACAATGAAATGAGAGCTTACAAGTGTCCTTGAAAAACAGCAATGGTTTATATTATTGCTTACAGTATTAACTTATTGATCTGCACAATAAAATCAGCTAAGGGGAGGCCGTATGTGAGCGCTGCCTTCTTTCAATGGGAGGAAAGGATTTCAGTTGAAGAGGCCCCACCTGCCGGACACTGGAGTTTGTGACGTCATCGAGCCATCCCGTGGCCCTTCCTGTCATTCTTACAAGTGAGGAGTAGATAAGGTGCTTTGTTTAGTTTTGGTTTAAGGAGTCTCCAGTCCTTCTGGGGATGAAACATTCCATCAGCTCCTGGATTAACTTTGTGTACTTGGTGCTACTGGCATCTAGACCCTTCATATACCATGTTCATGAGACGAGGTGGTGTATTTCAAACCGCACTTCTTCCTGGTCTTCACAATTACCAAGTCCTCCTCCCCTCCCTCCCAGCCCTGGTACCTTCCCCAGCTCCATCTGCTTCCTCATAGCCAACCATATGGCTCCGATGAGAGCCAGAGAGCCAGAGTGTAGGAAATTGCTCATGCTTCCTATCTCGCTGCCCAGCGTCTGGCCGGCTCGAACCCCGGGCTCCTCAGAGCATCAGCCCAGGAGCACGGCCTTAGGCGGCCACGAGTGCTGTGCAGGCTTGAAAGCTCAAGCTGGAGCCCAATTACAGTTGGTCCTGGGGACCCTGGTCTTACTGAAAGGCCAGGCACAGCTGCTCATAGCTAAAGGTCGTATGTGCCTCCTCCAGGCCAGGACAGACCTGACAAAGAACCAGGTCTTAGGGGCGCCTGGGTGGCGCAGTCATTAAGTATCTGCCTTCAGCTCAGGGTGTGATCCCAGCGTTCTGGGATCGAGCCCCACATCAGGCTTCTCTGTTGGGAGCCTGGTTCTTCCTCTCCCACTCCCCCTGCTTGTATTCCCTCTCTCGCTGGCTGTCTCTCTCTCTGTCAAATAAATACAATCTTTAAAAAAAAAAAAAAAAGAATCAGGTCTTAGAGGTGAAAGTCAAGCTGGGAGCAGCACCAACTCCAGCCACCACTCCCAGACACGGGCCCAGAGGGGACACGGCAGGCCACCGACTCAGGTACCAGGGCCACCAGCTGCCATGTGGCCTGTGCTACTTACACGACCATTTGGGGCAGCCGTGTCTCCGCACAAATGCATACACTGCACCCAAGCAAGATGCACTCACTAGTATTCCCACACCCACTCACGCTCACTTTCAGATTCCCTGCCCACATGCATGCCGCAGACCCTTGCCACTCCCGGTACCGGATGCCGAAAGTCTTCTCCGTCCACCTCTTCAAGGGCAGCCGGCACGGAAAGCACCAAGCTGCTGACCCAGCAGGTGCACAGGGATCTCCAGGCTGATACCCATGATCTTTTTCATCCTAACACAGGAACCGAAAAGAACACCGGTGCCCAGCTTAGCACTTTTACCTACGATACATATAAGACAATGTAATCTTCCTGTTTCAAATACTGGCTGAAATATTTTTCAGTTCTTCTCAGCTTAAAAACAAGGCAAGGGTAAGCTTTATGAGAATGGATCTTCTACTCGGATTTATATAGATACATAGCAGTTCTATTGATCTGAGGGAGCGGCTAGAAACTTGGTGGTGAAGGAAAGGCAAACTGTCGTGGAGAAGGTGTGCTTCTGTGAGCTCATGTGCAGGTGGGGCGGGAATGCGGATCAGACCATGAGAGAGAACTGGGTTTGCAACACGTAGTTTCCAATAAGGTTTTAAATGCTTATTCCCCGGATTGCTATTTATTGCAAAGTATCAACCCAAGGTTGGGGCTTGCTTTCGTTTTTATAGTGACAGCCTTATGTGATTCCATTGAACCTTCTGGCAATCTAAAAATATCCAGCAAGCACTCAACTTTCCTTTGAACTGAAAAGTGCTTTTGGTATGAAAGTCACTATCTCTGCTCCTGGAAAGGTGCCAGGCTGAAAAGACTGGGTCCTTCCCCGCTTCAATGTATTTATTAGTGTGTAATGTGCCATTTGGTAATTTATTCTTGAAGATCCCACTCTGGGAGCCGTATGGCCATTATAACCTGGCACATTAGAGAACACATAATGGTCTAATAGTCTGAGAGATTTTCTGTCCAAAATGCTTGTAGTATTGAAGGCTATTCTCAACCACACAACCACAGTGTTTGAAAAATCGACGTTTCCAATACAGCATCAGCAAGACTTGCCTTATCCTTATGAACTGTTGTAGGAATAGTATGTAAATGGGCAAGGCCTCTCTATTTTACAGAGGATTTTTTTAGCCATTTCCTAATACCGTATTTCAGTAAAGCAAGGGAGGAGGCGTCATTGTGAATTATACCTCTGGGTGCTTTTCTAACCTCCATGGACGACCTGAGTGATGTTATACGGGTACCAAAAAAAGAAGAAGGAGGAGAAGAAGAGCCCTGTGGTCATGTATGCCAACAGCGTACACACAACTCTCTCTCCCGGCTTCAGATCCTTCCTGTTATTCAGTATGCATCCATCCACACTGCCGCTGACCCTCCGGCCAGTGGAGTGCGTCTGTGCTCATCAGCCCTCAGCAGTGTGGGTCCAAGAACCCAGCCCAGGAGCTCCTCCAAAATACCTTTGTCAAATGAAAACCGAAAGATCTTCAGTATTACAAAAGCAATGTATGCTCATGATAACACGTCAGAAAATTATAGTAAAACTAAAGGGGAAAAAGAAAGAAAGCAACCCTAATTCCATGTAGTTAGAGGTGGGAGTTTTGACTCACTGCTGCAGAGTTTTCTTGAATGCTCTTTACGTGCATACACACACACAGACACACGCGCGCACACACACCCTTTTTTTTTAACAGAAATGGGTTCGTGCGGAAGTGCTGTGTCAGCAGTTCTCACCCCTGAATCCTCGTCACAAACATCTTTGCATTTCTCCAGCACGCCCTGCTTCACGGTGACCTGACATCCATTCCCAAGGCGGTGCCGTGGTTTACTGAAGTATTTATCCTGCAGAATGGTGATACTCTTCCTGGTGCTGAATTTTTGCTACATATCTTATTTCTTTTTAGAAAGGATTCCTAGAAGAGGAAATTTGAGGGTCAAAGTATGTGCTTGTTTTTAAGGCTCTGCATAGGAACATTTCCTCAGCTCCAAGAAGCACATTTTTATGTACTTTCACATTTCTGAAATCCGGCTAATGTTTTAAATCCATGTCAGTGTTTACC
>NC_048227.1:103105986-103143598 GCF_002007445.2 Ailuropoda melanoleuca | reverse complement strand
CTTTACATCGGAATCTGGGGATGTACTGTATGGTGATTAACGTAATATAATAAAATTAAATTAAAAAAAAATAAAAATAAAAAATAAAAAGTCCACTATTTTAACTCCGTATCGAAAGCCGCAGGTGCAGATCTGCCGCTAATCCTACTCCCGGTCCCCTGTTGCCACTTCGTAAGTGACTCCCCAGGATGTGAAACTTGGAACATGAGCCTGCCTGGCTGTGAGCCCTCGAGGACCCCTGGTTCCTGTTCACATCCCCTAGAACCCGGCCAAATACCGATTATGGGGGACCCACTTCTCAGTATAGCGGCTCAGTGGGCCACGGCTCCTGCCACAGAGGAGCAGCAGTCTTGGAAAAGAGGCACCCGGTCATATGACAACGAATGGCAATTAATGGCCTTTTCCCTCAAATCCCATTGTAAATCTTGTCCCTGTGTGACAAAGCCTGTTTCACGCCACACAGTTTGTTCTCGGTCTGCACGGAAGTAAAGGTCTGAGAGTGCTGCTTGGGGACATAAATCAGTATTCAGGTCAAAGAGTCTTCAAGCCAAAGGAGCTGGTAAGAAGCAACTTTATCATTTAGTCAATCTTCCTGCCTTCCATGAAAATAAGAAATAATAAACCTATGTCAGACCACCCCATTAGAAGCATCAGTTCCTTTTTTTAAAAAAGAATCGGAGGAGATTATACTTTCCTTCTGGAAAGCCAACCCAGTCCATGCAAGTCTGCCCCCTTAGCATTTCTCAGTTGCTGCTGATTCGAGAGAGGAGGGTGTCAGGTTTTCTGTAGCAATAAAGGGGAAGTTCTGTGGCTTGTTTAGAATAAGCATCTCACTGCCTATACACAGAGCCTTCTGACGAAGAAATGTCACCATGACTCATGTCATTTGCAGGGAGTGATACGCACCATGATACCTTTTCCTACAGAAAGGCCTTTCTGAATGTGGAGTCATAGAAATGTATTATTACAGGTCATGTGAACAGGGGGACATCCTGATACGTTTTGTTATCTTAATTTGGGATCCCAACTAACTGGAAGTGGCTGATGCTGCTGGGGTCACGGAGACAGGAAACCATACTCAAGCTTAGTTTGTCGGACCGTCCCGTTCTCATCTCACTTAATCCAGTTTCCCCTTCAAGCCTGGAAGGGTCACCAGGGCCGGGGAATTTGGCCAGACTTCCTGGAGGGGGAAAACCCCTCCGTTGTCTGTGACGGGTCTAAGCCCTGTCATAGCACTGATGTCATGTAATTGTCTGATGGGGTCTCCATTCCCTTCTTGGCTCCCTTGAATCACGAACATACTCAGGGCCAAGTGCTGGAGATAGCAGCACTCAGGACACATGGGTGGGTATTACCATGTCCCCACCCTCAAGGAACTTGGATCTGGAGGGGATGATGGATAAGGACACACCCAGCACAGGTGGTGGGAATGAGGCTAGGGTTTGGGACGGGCTGGTGAGCATGCCAGGAGAGCAGCGAGCCCAGGCTTGGGGTCAGGGAAGTCTGCCCAAAGCGAGTTCCTCAATGAGAATCAAAGTACCACTATGGTGGGTTAGCCGGGCAAAGGAGGACCACCAGGGACACTCACGAGGCGAGGCTGTGGCTCGGCCAAGACCAGGCCTCCCAGAGGTCCGCTGGCCCCTTGCTCCCTGCCTCTGCCCAGACCCTGCACTGCCTGGAGGCACGGCCTCTCAGCAAACGCTCATGGAACGGACGAGTGAGTCCATGCGAACCAATAACCCACCCCGTGAGCAGTCTGCCGTTCTTCCACAGGATCGCAGCGAAGGCTCCTTTATGAGCTATTAGCCTTTTGAAAATTTGATTCTAGACACAGACAGAACTAGAATTTCAAATAATAAGGTGTTAGATCATTATAATTATCCCTAAAAATACTCACTAAATGCCCATTATGCCTGGCATAATCCAAAGTGTTGGGCAATTTTTTAAAAATACAGAATAATATTGTGTTCCAACATGAGTAAGAACGGCAGAAGAAACGGGGTGTCTTTCCACTGTAAAGATGATCGATCCGCTCTCCCGGGCCCCGTGGCTCTAACACTCTCTGGCACCAAACCGTGGGGGGCGAGGGGGAGCAACGCAAAGCGGACCGTTTACGCTTCTCTGTTCAACATTATTTGGCTTAATGAGCGTCTCTTGTGCTTTGGGACAAAAAGGTACCAGTAAAGAGGCAGAAATGTAGATGACATTTCATTCCTGTCCCCAGCAGTCCGCCGTTAGCTTAGCAGCTCTGAGACTCGGAGTCCAGGTACTTGCTCTTCAGCGGGACTTAATTAGCTTCTTTCCACTTCCTCCACAAAGCAATAAAATCAGGAGGAAAAAAAAACCTTAGATGGGAGAGAGGCCTGTAAGCCTGGGTTTTATTTTACCTGTTAGACACTGCAAGGTGTGTGTTGCTGGGAGATAACATTTCTCGGGTCGCAAAGGCACTGGGCTGGGGCTGCCGCTCACCGCCCCGCCCCAGGCAGGTGTTATCTGCTGCCAACACTCGTCCGGAGGTGTCTTCGCACCGATTCATAAGGTGGGGCCTCGGTGGGGCCCAGCTCTCTAGGGCTGTGGGCTTTCATCCTCGTGTGCTGCTCAGGGGACCAATGCCTATCGGGGGAGGGTAACGCGGGAACTGCTCCCGCCATGAGCAGGCACCCAAACTGTGAACTTTCTGGAAGTGTTGCGAACACAAACAGACGCGTTAAGTGGCTTAGATCCACGGAGATGGGTGTGCGAATGAACAGCCAGCCCCTTCTCGGTCTCTTCTCCGCAGCTTCGAGCTGGAATCGCCGTGAGTGATCGTGTAGGCCAGGGGTCCCGGGGCGAGAACAGCTGAGGTCCAGAAGAGCTTTAAATAGGGGGTGGCCGGCCTCCCAATGCCGCGGACCCGCAGACACTGCGTGTGGTGGTGTCGTGCACGTGGAGAGGGCCGGAGACGGTCTGGAGGTCTGTTTCAGCTTCTGTTGTTAGTGTGCTTGACTTCAAGGATGAAATTCAGGTCCTGGCTCTAACTTTCAAGATGAAAGCTTTTTGGTTGTTGTTATTCAGGTTAATTGACATATAGCAATATGTTAGTTTCAGGAGTACAACATAATTCCCTATTTATGCAAAAAAAATTTTTTTCCTACGATTTGTAAGATCTGCTACCGTATAATTACCTCTAGACCCCGTGCTGTTCATTACACGCCCGTGGCTCCCTGATTTTATACCCGGAAACTTGTGCCTGAAATGATTCTGTGGTGCTGTGTGTCAGCGGCCCTTCACTCACTGGGATCCATCTACACTTGGCAAATGGAAGTCCTCTTGCTCACATCATGAGGGTCTAAGACTTCTCAGCACAGGGCTCCGGCCTGATCCTTCACACGTAAAAGCCAACGTCCTTCACCTGAGCCCCGTGGTTGGCTGACTTACAAGACGTCAGTAATACGGGCTCAAACCGACGGGACTAGAACTGCGGATTTCTGTGACTTTGTATGTATTCAGTTCATCCTGGGGTTATCACTTACACGGAGGACAGTGTCGCAGACATCACAAACGGTTTTTTGTGCCCAAGTCGGATCCACAGTCTGTGTCATGATTAATGGCGGGACACTATCTGCCCCGGGTACGCGATCTGACAAAGTGAGCAAGCAGGTAAATCAGGCGCCCCTGACACCAGGGAAGTTAGCGATAACTCGGTCACTACTGATTTTCGGGCTTTCTTTCAACAAATAACTTACAGCGTGTGACAGGGAAATTCCCACTGCAGACAGTTACACCTCATTTTCTCTAATTACACTGATTTTCTGTGTCCTCCGGGTCTTTCATCCATCACAGTGCAAAGCCAGTCTTCCAAGGCTAAAAATAAAGAGCATCCCTTATTAGAAAAAATATAT
The DNA here is from genome assembly GCF_002007445.2 of Ailuropoda melanoleuca. Classification (NCBI taxonomy): domain Eukaryota; kingdom Metazoa; phylum Chordata; class Mammalia; order Carnivora; family Ursidae; genus Ailuropoda; species Ailuropoda melanoleuca. The sequence goes on along the minus strand of NC_048227.1, from coordinate 103,139,717 downwards.
ATATGAATTTCTTTCCATGAACTCTTCGTTTTCTTATCTTCTCTGTGCCCCCACCTCACCCTGCCCTGCTTACTTACACCCTGTTGAAGGTGTTCTGCTACTTTTTTTCTGTTGTTCCTTAACCGGGCATCTACGCCGTCCGAGTAGCCCTCAGACTAGCGGGCTCTTCTCAGACTTCCCTGTCTGGCATGGTAGCCGCCCGCCACTTGCAGCAGCTGAGCCCCTGGAAGGCAGCTGGTCCAAGCGGAGACGTGCCGTGATTGTACAATACCCACCAGATTCCAAAGAATTCATGAACAAAAAAAAAAGTAAAATAACAACACTTGTTGGGGCGCCTGGGGGGCTCAGGAGGTTAAGCGTCTGCCTTCGGCTCAGGTCACGATCCCAGGGTCCTGGGATGGAGCCCCACATCGTGCTCCCTGCTCAGCGGGGAGCCTGCTTCTCCCCGTGCCCCTCTTTGTCTCTCTCAAATAATTTTTTTTAAAAAATGACACTTGTACTGATTCCATGTTGAAAATACTATTTGGGATATATTGGGTTAAATATTTATGTCACCTGTGTCCTTTTTATTTTTTTATGTGGCCCATTTTAAAATGACTCCTCTTTCTAATGGACAGTGCTGTTTCAGACTGTGTCCTTTTGCCAATGGTTTCAGAATCAAAGAGACAAAAATGCTGCAGATTGACTCTAGGAGAGTCCATTCCTGCTGGGTTTTATTGGTAATGCATTCCCAGTATCAAAAATTGATTTTCTAAATGAGTGTTTTTTCCCACCACCCCATGGCTGACTCTCTAAATAGCTGTGCTGTGGGTGCTAGAGGCTTTCCAGCTCCTCATCGCCCCCGGTCTGGCTCCGTCTGACTGCTGCTTGTGTCTGCACACTGCAGCCCCTCCTCCTGCCTGGACCACCCGGCCAGAATCCTGCAACCTCCCACAGAGCTGCCCCTCCCGCCCTCACCTTCATTCTCATCCCAGTCCCCACCCCATGCCTGGCACCACTTCCTGTACCTCTCAGCAACTCCCACTTAGTGGTTCCGGGTAGAGAGAGCCGTCCTTCCCCCTGCACGCCCAATGCTTGCACTGCCCAAACACTTGGAATTAGCACTATTTGGGGGCCTATCGTTTGGACCAAACTCAACCAGACCTCGGTTCACCCTCTACTTCCTCCTAGAGACCTAGCATGACTGCCCAGAGTTGTGGGTGCTCACACCCTGTGCTCCCCCAGAATCTTGGACACCACCAGGATGAAGACACAGTGAATACAAACTCAAGGAGGTCAAGAACAATGACCAACGTGTTTACCACGTGCACTGCCTAGCACAGCATGTGCACATGATAAATACCTCTCGGGTGGCTGGAGGGCTGGGCAGAGGAAGCGAGGATAAGAGGGAGGGTGAACAGTGGCTCACAGGAGCCTGGGGGTTCCATGTTCTACACCCCTGTGTATGCAAGGACTGCCTGGCACACTGTGTGCGTGCTCAGCGAAATTTCATGGAGTGAATGAGCTAGGGCTGTGCTTCTTTTTTTTTTTAATGTTTTTTTATTATATTATGTTAGTCACCATACAGTACATCCCTTCTGCACAGCCAAGGAAACAGTCAAAAAAACTAAGAGGCAGCCCATGGAATGGGAGAATATATTTGCAAATGACACTACAGATAAAAGACTGGTATCCAAGATCTACAAAGAACTTCTCAAACTCAATACGCGAGAAACAAATAAACAAATCATAAAATGGGCAGAAGATATGAACAGACACTTTTCCAATGATGACATACAAATGGCTACAGACACATGAAAAAATGTTCAAAATCATTAGCCACCAGGGAAATTCAAATCAAAACCTCACTAAGATACCACCTTATGCCAGTTAGAATGGCAAAAATTGACAAGACAAGAAACAATTGTTGGAGAGGATGTGGAGAAAGGGGGATCCCTCCTACGTTGTTGGTGGGAATGCAAGTTGGTACAGCCACTCTGGAAAACAGTGTGGAGGTCCCTTAAAAAGTTAAAAATTGAGCTACCCTGTGACCCAGCCATTGCACTACTGGGTGTTTACCCCAAAGATACAGACGTAATGAAGAGAAGGGCCATATGCACCCCAATGTTCATAGCAGCATTGTCCACAATAGCTAAATCGTGGAAGGAACCGAAATGCCCTTCAACAGATGACTGGATTAAGAAGTTGTGGTCCATATATACTAGGGCTATGCTTCTAATGTTCTGTGTGCACCCAAGTCACCGGAGCTTGTGCCAAAATGTGGATTCTGAGTCAGCCCTCCTGGGAGGGCCTGAGACACTGCTCTTCGAACCGGCCGCAGGTGCCGCTGCTGCTGCTGTTCCAACAGGGAACCAAGGGGTGGCGCTGTTGCATCAGCTGGCTCCTCCGCATGGGGGGGCCTCTCAACTCCTGTCATCTGATGACAATGACTATTCCAGGTCTGCGCAATCCCCCTCTGCCCCTTGATTCCAGAAGTTTCATAGCTACTTTTGCACAGAGGGGTCTCTTTCAGACAACCTTCCTGTCGGCATGTTGCTGTCCTGTGATTTCGCCTCCTGCAAGTCTGGAAAGCCAGCCCTCTTCCTTTCAACCACAATCCTCTGTCTGCAGGTTTGGGTCTCCCCGGCCTTGACTTTCTCCAGGGCTTTCCTCCCACCACTACCTCCCCCCTTAATAGCAGCTCATTCTTTCTTTCCATGGTCTTTTTCTGTTTTCAAATCCAAATCAGATCCCTCCGCCGTGAAGCCTTCTGCCCGCCACCATCCCTGTGAACTTAGCTTCTGAAGTTGCCTGAAAATGACATCCTTGCACCAAAAGCGTGGGCTCGAAGGTCACGAAAGAACTCCCCGTCCTCGAATGCGTCCGTCTCCTCCCTCCAGTCCCCTGGGCCGTCCTCCTCATTCTTACGGCCGGGTTCTCCTAACACTGCGCCCCCCTTGTGTTTCTCGGAAGTGTAGACTTTTCTAGCTCCTTCTGCTAGTCATTTCTGCATGTGTCTGTCCATTCCTGCACACGTGACAGAGGCTCTGTTAGGCCCCGGTAGCAGAAACAGGGCTAAGGTGTTCCTGCCCTCCTGGAGCGCACAGCCTAGTGGGAAAAATGTGTAGAGAAGTGGGTAATAATGACACACTGCCCTAGGCTCCTGGTGACCAGGACGCGCACGAGCGCTGTGAGGACAGGGAGAGGCCCTCCGCCCAAGAGGGTCGGCCCGGGCTCAGTCTAGAGAACCCGAGGTCTGTACTGGGCATGTGAGGATGACGGGGTGAAGACGGGGTGTGGTCTAAGTAGAGACAGCAGGAAAAGAGGAGAGGTGGCTCTGGAGAGGCATGGCCACGTGGGCACCAGGGCCTGTTCTAGAAGCGGCATGGGGGCTCCCGCCTTCTTGGTCCTGACTCTTGCCCACTCAGTCAGCTCTGAATTTCTGCCCTTTGATCCCAGTGCTTTCTTTCTCCAACAGTTATGAGGGAGGCAGGGGCAGGGGGAGGGGGGGAGACTTTGAGATGCTGTCAGCAGACAGGTGGGACATTAGGCCTGACGCTGATACCACTGCAGGAGGAGGGAGCGGAGCTCGAAGGGCAGGAAAGCAAATGCCTTTCCACCGACTCCAGCCCACCACAGCCCACTGAAGTCTCCGAGTTTCTGCAGACTTGCTCCCTGCAAACGATTCGGCACAGGATTGTAGATTGTATGGTACTCTTCTCCCGCTCTCTTATTTTCCGTGAGCATTGCCTCCCCGGCGCAACTCTAAGTGCCCTGAACTGGGTACCTGGCATGCGCAGAGCAGACATTGGTCAACTCCTGTGTTCTAGACACTGGATCCTGGGGAAATGAGATGAGCAGGACGCACATCCTCTCCATGTAGACCATGCCAAGCGACAACAGTTTCTCATAGAGGGGCAAACATTTCATAGAGGTAGGTGTAAGAAGAAATGGTGCTTAGGAGAAAAATACCTGGACTTTTTGGCTGAGGCTGCAAGGAGAGGGGCAGGAACAGGTAATCTGCCCAGGCACTTCTGAAGCTGCTCAATGTCCAATGAAGGCTTGATATATTGTAATTGATTGCTTGATTACTCGTTTAAACTGCAAAATCTCCAAAGACAAAAGTCTCCAAAATGTGCTGGCAAGGGTGCCACCAACTTGGTTGGCTCCTTTCCAAAACTAACCCTGCCCGGGCTTGCCTGGGGTCGGGCCCAGGTGTTCAAGCGAAGCATTCAGTCTCCCTGCTACACTAAGAGTGCAGAAGGATGCCCACAGGCGCAGGGGACAAATTGGGCTCAAGCTGCCATATGGCTTGGATTTCACGTTTTGACTGGCATAGTGTAATCATTTTTACAAAGTCTAGTGCCTTGCTACAGATTGTAAATGATAAGGTCACAAGGATTAGAGACCAGTTAAAAATGTTAGAAGACATATGCTGTGCATTTTACTAATGAATGGTCATATTCAAACATGTTCACTAATTAATGGCAATATTTGAATGGGTCCACTAATGAATGGCAATATTTGAAAGTGGTATTGAATTTGATACTCTGTGACCAGTGCTCCATTTCTGGAAGGAGCCAAATGCTCCATAAGGTCTGGGAAATGCTGGTTTTACAGCAAAATTGAGCCGGCCTTGCAAGATGCTAAAGGAATTTTCAGGCAGATACAGACATTTGACCGCCAAGAAGTTTGTTTAGATGACCGTGGATGGTGTGACCATTGTAAATACAAGAGTCCCAGCTTGTGGCCAAATCCTACTTTAAACTTTGGAAACAAGAAGCCAGGAAATGAAGGCCAGAGCGGGAAGATGCTGTGGGTGGGGGTAAGGACCGGACAGAGGAACTGCTCTTAAAATGTTTTCTGCAAAGAGAGGAAGCAGAGGGATTGGGGAGGGTGTCGCTGTAAGTGATGCCCGACCAGCCGCGCAGAGGGCCCATTCTGCTCAATGGGAAGGCCCAGGACACAGCCCTAGCTACGGAGCCCGATGGTCCCTTGTCTCCTGTTTCCTTCTCTCTGGCCTGCACCTGCAGTTTGTTGGCTGTCAGTGTCTAAAGCCACCAAGCTAAAATTCCCNTTGATTCCAGAAGTTTCATAGCTACTTTTGCACAGAGGGGTCTCTTTCAGACAACCTTCCTGTCGGCATGTTGCTGTCCTGTGATTTCGCCTCCTGCAAGTCTGGAAAGCCAGCCCTCTTCCTTTCAACCACAATCCTCTGTCTGCAGGTTTGGGTCTCCCCGGCCTTGACTTTCTCCAGGGCTTTCCTCCCACCACTACCTCCCCCCTTAATAGCAGCTCATTCTTTCTTTCCATGGTCTTTTTCTGTTTTCAAATCCAAATCAGATCCCTCCGCCGTGAAGCCTTCTGCCCGCCACCATCCCTGTGAACTTAGCTTCTGAAGTTGCCTGAAAATGACATCCTTGCACCAAAAGCGTGGGCTCGAAGGTCACGAAAGAACTCCCCGTCCTCGAATGCGTCCGTCTCCTCCCTCCAGTCCCCTGGGCCGTCCTCCTCATTCTTACGGCCGGGTTCTCCTAACACTGCGCCCCCCTTGTGTTTCTCGGAAGTGTAGACTTTTCTAGCTCCTTCTGCTAGTCATTTCTGCATGTGTCTGTCCATTCCTGCACACGTGACAGAGGCTCTGTTAGGCCCCGGTAGCAGAAACAGGGCTAAGGTGTTCCTGCCCTCCTGGAGCGCACAGCCTAGTGGGAAAAATGTGTAGAGAAGTGGGTAATAATGACACACTGCCCTAGGCTCCTGGTGACCAGGACGCGCACGAGCGCTGTGAGGACAGGGAGAGGCCCTCCGCCCAAGAGGGTCGGCCCGGGCTCAGTCTAGAGAACCCGAGGTCTGTACTGGGCATGTGAGGATGACGGGGTGAAGACGGGGTGTGGTCTAAGTAGAGACAGCAGGAAAAGAGGAGAGGTGGCTCTGGAGAGGCATGGCCACGTGGGCACCAGGGCCTGTTCTAGAAGCGGCATGGGGGCTCCCGCCTTCTTGGTCCTGACTCTTGCCCACTCAGTCAGCTCTGAATTTCTGCCCTTTGATCCCAGTGCTTTCTTTCTCCAACAGTTATGAGGGAGGCAGGGGCAGGGGGAGGGGGGGAGACTTTGAGATGCTGTCAGCAGACAGGTGGGACATTAGGCCTGACGCTGATACCACTGCAGGAGGAGGGAGCCGAGCTCGAAGGGCAGGAAAGCAAATGCCTTTCCACCGACTCCAGCCCACCACAGCCCACTGAAGTCTCCGAGTTTCTGCAGACTTGCTCCCTGCAAACGATTCGGCACAGGATTGTAGATTGTATGGTACTCTTCTCCCGCTCTCTTATTTTCCGTGAGCATTGCCTCCCCGGCGCAACTCTAAGTGCCCTGAACTGGGTACCTGGCATGCGCAGAGCAGACATTGGTCAACTCCTGTGTTCTAGACACTGGATCCTGGGGAAATGAGATGAGCAGGACGCACATCCTCTCCATGTAGACCATGCCAAGCGACAACAGTTTCTCATAGAGGGGCAAACATTTCATAGAGGTAGGTGTAAGAAGAAATGGTGCTTAGGAGAAAAATACCTGGACTTTTTGGCTGAGGCTGCAAGGAGAGGGGCAGGAACAGGTAATCTGCCCAGGCACTTCTGAAGCTGCTCAATGTCCAATGAAGGCTTGATATATTGTAATTGATTGCTTGATTACTCGTTTAAACTGCAAAATCTCCAAAGACAAAAGTCTCCAAAATGTGCTGGCAAGGGTGCCACCAACTTGGTTGGCTCCTTTCCAAAACTAACCCTGCCCGGGCTTGCCTGGGGTCGGGCCCAGGTGTTCAAGCGAAGCATTCAGTCTCCCTGCTACACTAAGAGTGCAGAAGGATGCCCACAGGCGCAGGGGACAAATTGGGCTCAAGCTGCCATATGGCTTGGATTTCACGTTTTGACTGGCATAGTGTAATCATTTTTACAAAGTCTAGTGCCTTGCTACAGATTGTAAATGATAAGGTCACAAGGATTAGAGACCAGTTAAAAATGTTAGAAGACATATGCTGTGCATTTTACTAATGAATGGTCATATTCAAACATGTTCACTAATTAATGGCAATATTTGAATGGGTCCACTAATGAATGGCAATATTTGAAAGTGGTATTGAATTTGATACTCTGTGACCAGTGCTCCATTTCTGGAAGGAGCCAAATGCTCCATAAGGTCTGGGAAATGCTGGTTTTACAGCAAAATTGAGCCGGCCTTGCAAGATGCTAAAGGGAATTTTCAGGCAGATACAGACATTTGCCCGCCAAGAAGTTTGTTTAGATGACCGTGGATGGTGTGACCATTGTAAATACAAGAGTCCCAGCTTGTGGCCAAATCCTACTTTAAACTTTGGAAACAAGAAGCCAGGAAATGAAGGCCAGAGCGGGAAGATGCTGTGGGTGGGGGTAAGGACCGGACAGAGGAACTGCTCTTAAAATGTTTTCTGCAAAGAGAGGAAGCAGAGGGATTGGGGAGGGTGTCGCTGTAAGTGATGCCCGACCAGCCGCGCAGAGGGCCCATTCTGCTCAATGGGAAGGCCCAGGACACAGCCCTAGCTACGGAGCCCGATGGTCCCTTGTCTCCTGTTTCCTTCTCTCTGGCCTGCACCTGCAGTTTGTTGGCTGTCAGTGTCTAAAGCCACCAAGCTAAAATTCCCTTAAAGGGCCAAATTCAGGCAGAGCGAACAAGGAGAAGACGGGCTCCGTGCACCTTGTCTCAGAGCCTGGGTACGAGGAGCAGAAAAATGGCAGGTGGGGACTGATCACATGCCACTCCTGACCCCTGTTCAGCCAGAGGGACAAGACTCCAAAGTGACTCAGAGTTAGTTGGCCAGCAGCCTGTCTCTGTGGTGGCACAATGTGGATAAAGAGGGTCCTAGAAAAAATGCTGTGTTTATTTGAGATTCTTTCCATGCCATTGTTTGACGAAGGTCGTCAGTAGAAACACAGCGAGCTGGGGAGGGGAGAGCAGGCCTTCACACGCCTCGCTGCCAGGCATGGACCACCTTCCACATCCCTACAGGGGGCAGGTGTGTAAATGCAATCAAAATGTATACTCCATGTACCCTTTGACCCTGCTATTTCACATCTAGAAATTTATCCTACAGATTTCCCTTCCCATGTGCAAACTGACCTGTGGAGAAGGACATTCCCTGCGGCTTTGTTTATAATGGCAAAATATTGGAAAAGACCTCCATGACCATCCTCGGGGGGCCTGGTTAGATGCAGTAAAGCACATCTATCAGCTAGAATACCACGCAGCTGCTTAGGGTGGATGGGCTGTTCAGCAGGCAGGCTGTAAATGTAGTAAATGAAGGAGCAAGAAGCAAAGCACGAGGCAGACCGCAATATCTTAGATGCCATTTTTGTCTTAAAATATAATGCATAAAAAATTTCTGGAAAGATACAAACTGGTGACAGTGATTATCTCCCAGAAGCAATGTAGGGGACCAAGGAGGAAGGGAGACTTATGTTTCACCATATACATTTTGCACCTTTCGAGTTTGAGCTGTGTGCAGGTATTAGCCACTGAAAAAATACATAAACTACTTTTTTAAAACTCATGACCGTGTGAGTTATCTCTCAACAAAGCTGTTAAAGAAAAGGAAAAATAAATGGCCAGTAAGCATTTTTAGGTTTAAAAAAGCTATAAACATTTTGAAGTAGGAAATAAGTTTAAACGTCTTTGTCTATGGTTATACGTCAGACAGGTCACTGTCCAGCACCACCCTTACCATCTGGAGCCCCTCTTGACTTGAGGTTTGGAGGTCAGCCCTGTCGAAGGTCAGCTAGCGGACAGGGTTGGTCTCTTCGTTGTACAAGCTCATCGTCTCTAGTGGGTCCCTGGTTCTGAGACAGATGGTAAAAAAAAATTCCCACTAGATCGTGCTCACAGCGGATCTGTAAATTAAGGCACTGTGCGGCGGAAGCTTGAATGGGTGCATACAGTACTTGATGAGATCGAGATGATGTAAGAAAAGGGAATCTTCAGAGTTCTGTTAAGAGCTCCCCGTGAATGAAAATGAAACCAAGGAAAGTAAGGGCCTTTCGTGGTAGCAACCCTAAAACAAAAATAATTTGGGGTATGGGAGAGGTCAATGTCACAGTATTTTGTGGGACTCTAGATGGCACTCTCCAACCATCCTTGATGATTCATATAGAACTTGAAAAATACAGGGACACTGGGTGGCTCAGTCAGTGAAATGTCTGCCTTAGGCTCAGGTCATGATCCCAGGATCCTGAGATAGAGGCCCCTATCGAGAGGGGAGCCTGCTACTCCCTCTCCCTCTCCTTCACTAAGCCCCCCACCCCCCGGCCCCACTTAGGCTCTCTTTCTCTCACTCACTCTCTCTCTCTCAAATAAATAAATAAAAATCTTAAAAAAAAAATAAGGAAAATACAAAGGAATTCAGCTACTGAGCTATATTCAGCTGCCTTAATGTTATTTCTTTTTAGCCATTTGGAAGTTGCACGTAAAAGATTGTCTTAGTCTGTTTACATTTAAAGCATGGCATAGTTTAAGATTGCTTCCCACCATGAGAGTCTGTGGTTTTAAGAAGCTATGTACTTGAAAGGAAATAACCTGACTTTCTTCTTTTCAAGATTGTGTTTTAGTGCATTATAATCTAACACCACTTCCGTTGTGTTGCACAGTCTTGTCAGAACAGTTTTGCATGTATCAGTGGCTGGTCACCCGTGGGGAGCCTGAGTCTTGATACTCTATTTTTAACACACTGAGGCCAGATCACATATACCACTGCTGCCATCTTCTGGAAAGTCATACATCTGAACAAAAGGATTTCATCTGCTCCAAAGAAGCGCAGATGTGTGCCTCGGGCTTTGATGTTTCCCTTGACTATAGTCAGGGGTCCTGAGCCAGGATTTGATTCTTAGAACTTCAGAGCTATGGAAAGGAATAAATGGCACATAATAAAATGCCTTTCTAATAGATGCTGTCGTGACAGAAAACAGGCAGGAAGAAATGTGGGCTTTTATGTACAGATCATTCCATTTTCAGGATCAAACCCTTATTTTGAGGGTCTTTACTTGCAGGTGCCAACTGGCTCTCGACTGTATTGATTAGCAGACACTGAAAGTTCTGCATCAAAAGCTGTTCATTTGATTCCTTTCATGTTTCCAAAGAGAAAATATACATACATCTCCTTTTGAATGTCTCCATGATGGGCATATGGGAAATCAAACTCAAACATCAATCCAATGACTTCTCTACTGACAGGATATTGAATGATAAACATGACGGGCAGTTCCTCGAGCTCCACGGTAGTACAGGAGGGTCTAGCGGATTGACAGGGAAGGTGCCTCTGCACGAATACAAGCAAAGTGAGGCCAGCATCCTTCTCCATACAGCAGTTAGGAGGGTTGGCAAGCCTGGCATTTCCCAGGAGTTCCCGGTTTCATGCAGACTTTCACATAACGACAGTTATTACCAGAATAGTGGGAATCACTTTAATTAACAAGGGGCTTCACTGTCACCTTACTTTTCTATCGAATTTTGTTGCCTACAAAGCATTGTAACTCTATGGGAAAACCATTTATTGTGTTTACTATGTGCCAGAGACTGTGTGAAATAGTCATTACCTTATCATTCCTTCTTTACCAGAAAAAATAAAAGAAAGAGATGTTAGGATCACACCAGATAATGAATAGTAGAGAAAGGCCTCGTCTCCAGGTCTGTCTGACTTCAGAGGGTTTACTTTTAAACACTGCAGTAGATCTGATTTTGAAAACTATAGCTGCCTACTATGTGATTTCATGTATTAAAATGTGTGGTTCTTTTACGTATGGTCTGGGTCCAAGGTTTTATCCATCCTTGAGGTGAACAGTCAATACATACTAATTGCAAGGCAAAAAATATGACTTGGATGGTAAGAATTGTTTTACTATTAAAAAAAAAAGCTTGTCTTACTGTACGTCCCACTTACTAAATAGTTGTTTTAAATTGCACGCCTCGTTTCAGGCACCTACGTTGAGCTCGTTCCTACAGTTAAGTGAATAGCTTGGCACGAACCTCCCAGGCAGCTGATCCAAAGACAAAAATGAATTGGACTAACGTATTCATCATCAAATAAAGGGACACAGTCCCACTGTTGGGAGTGGTGACCTTGTTCCTGGTGTTGACTTCCTTTTTTTTTTATTTAATTTAATTTAATTTATATTCAGTTAATTAATATATAGTGTATTACTAGTTTCAGAGGTAGAATTCAGTGATTCATCACTGGGGTTGACTTCTAAGAGCAATTGTCCTGTGGGTACTTGGGATTGAATACACGCACGGAAAGAGATTCGAACTACCATTTTGCAAATAACATAGAAAATTCAAGTACTTGTTTTTTTATACCGATCCGTTTGCGAAAGAATTAACTGACCTAGTAAAATTTTTTCTATGGCAGCTGAGCTGTGTCATCCGGCCAAGAGAGGCGGAGCTGGTGGGAGGTGGATGTAGGTATATAAATATGCTCAGCCGTCCCCATAGACCGACAGAGACAGAGATAAATCCACCTGGAGTCAAGGTATCCGTATCTCTATCTGCACACAGAGAACGGACTTCCATGGCCGGAAGGCTGACCAGGCAGGCCCTAACTCCACCGGCAGGTGTCTAGGAAGGGGCAGGCTAGCACAGCTGGAAACTCTTGTCCCCAGACAGACCCTCTACTTCTTGGGAAAACCTCAGTTCTGCTCTTAAAACCTTTCAACAGATTGAATCAGGCTCACCCAGATTATCTAGGATCATCTCTCTTCCTTCAAGCAAACTTGAGTATAGATGTTATAGGCCTACAACATAACCTTCACAGAAACACCCAGATGAGCGTTTGAGCAAATAACTGGGGACTGTGGTCTAGCCAGGTTGACACGGAAAGCTAACCTTGTAGGAGCTAAAGTGATATAATCTATATATATTGCTTTCTAGTCAAATCTAAGAAGGGATAGAGTTTAGAGAGCCAACATTATAAGTATGTATTGTGCTTATAATTTTTAAAAGTCCTTTTTAAAAGATTTTATGTATTTATTTGAGAGAGATAGAGCACAAGCTGGGATGGGGGCAGAGGGAGAAGCAGACTCCCCACTGAGAGGGGAGCCCGATGCGGGGCTTGATCCCAGGACCCTGGGATCATAACCTGAAACGAAGGCAGATGCTTAACCGACTGAGCCACCCAGGTGCCCCTTAAAGTCTTTAAAAAAATTTTTTTTAAGCTACAGAAATTGATGCCATTTATCAGATCTATCTCAAGAGAAAACAATCCGCGAAAAGTATACTACATAAATGCTTGATAGTCCCTTCCATCAATTAGTATTTACTCGTAAGGTATCTCTAGCAGATGTGAGACCACGGTTAGTTCATAGCAAGTCCCGGGTAAATTGCAGCCTTCTGCATTATCGGTTAGAACAAGATCCATGTGCCCCAGAGGAGAGACAGGCAAAGTCAGCAAGCTGAATGTGAAAATGTGGGAGCCAGATGTGTCTTCTCCTCAAGCTCTTTCTCTAGAAATATCTGCGCTACTGGGAGTGTTTGAAAACTGGCCCAAAACATTACCTCAAGGAGTTTTGTGTATGCCTAAGCCAGAGTTCCCCAACCTTCCTCCATCTGCTGTGCCCTTAGCAACTCAGTAAGTGTTTCGTGGTGCTCCTAGGCCAAAAGAGATGTAGATTTGTTTATCAAATACTTAGGTCCAAACCATGTTGTTTATTAAATACTTAGGTCCAAGTAACATAGTAAGAATTAATGTCTTAGCAACACAATAGTCATTTGAAAAGACACTTCACATAAATTGAAAGAAACAATAGTTTTTTTGTTCTTACATAACTACATCTCCTGTTGCAGACAGATGCTCACATGGTAGTTGTTTTCCTATCCCAGTAACCCCCAAACCCAGCTCTGCAGACATATGTCATCAGTGGAAGGGGAGCGCAGTCCACAGTAACAGCACGAACTGCCTTGAGTTATAATTCACAGAGTGTCCGACACACAGTATCACTGTGTCTTCCTCAAAAATTTAAAATATCCCACTGCTCCCCTGTGAGCTTGTTGTAGTCCCCAGGGTGCCTCGGCACACAGTGTCGTTCACTGATGGGCCTAAGCATTGGTACAGGCACCTGCTTGAATTCTGAATAACGTAATTAAAAACATGAACACTTTTGGGGATCCTGGGTATCTCAGTCAGTGAAGTGTCTGACTCTTGATTTTGGCTCAGGTCATGATCTCTGGGTCGTGAGATCAAGCCCCGTGTGGGACTCACGCAGTGGGCATGGAGCCTGCTTAAGATTCTCTCTCTCTCTCTCCCTCTCCTTCTTTCCCTCCCCCACTCTAAAAAAAAAAAAAAAACAAGAACAAAACAAAGCAAAGCAAAAAAAAAAGAAAAACCCTGAACATTTTTAAGATCAGACCTTCTAGATATTTCCCCATTTTATATGAAAAAGATTCAAGTTATTTAGCTAGGAAGCCCATGGCATGATATCGCTATATTTAAGTTATACTCTCTGAATCGAAGCAAATGAACAAGTACACTAACGTGGAATTATCACCAGCGGATTCTCGCAGTTTCGGCTTGCCTTTTGCCCGCTGAAATGCGGAGGCCTTCATCCTCACGCGCGCTTCCTCGTCTGTTATTTTTTAGTCCATTCTTTGTAGTCCCAGTGTGAAAGGGACTTAATGTCTTTGTGTCAGGAAAGGCCTATTTATTCTGACAAACTGATCGACCTCCAGGGTGTTCCTCTACCATGAAACTGATTTTATATCTCATCCACTAGCTAATAAGATGTGAAGCGTTTTCCGTGTCACGCCGAGAGATCAGACTTGCTTCCGTGGAAGGCACTGGGGTGAAATCACACAGTGAGCTCCTCTCGATGATTGAACCGTCCAGGCTGCATTTCTCCAACATCGTGCGTGACAGCAGAGCGGTGGCTCTGGAGCAAACCCAAAGATGAGCAGACACATTAATAAAAAAAATAAAATTGTTGTTCATCTTAAGAGGAAGTGCTAAGATCCACTTCATTCGCTGTTCACTGGATTAGCTTTCAGCTCAGGGAAAATTTAAAAATGCCAGAAATTAAAAGCCAGTGGTGTTGGCGGATTGTATAAAGACAATCTGACACACACCCGTCTCCCACCAACACGAATCTTTGAATAAAGTTCATATCCCACAGAATGGGAGCCAATCCCTTTGCTGTGAGAAGGCATAGGAAAATCATGGCTAGAAGGTAGACTGCTTCCTATCTATAGAGGCCTTCTCCTTATCAAATTCTTGCCTTTCTTGCTTAGTACGCTCGGAGATTAAGACAATTTTCAGACGAGCTGTTGAAACAAATCGGACATGGGGAAGGAGGGAGAGCTGTTTCTGTGGTGAAGACAGCATGAAGGAAAACCGCCTCGGACGGCTGTTCTTTTGGAGGCAAGGAAGGGTGGTGGTGTATTGGGGGTAAAGCTGGACTTTTCTGTACCCTGTTTGTCTGGGGTTTTGTTTATCACTTCGAACCAGTCTTACCTGAGGCAAAGCTGCGCTAACTTCCTGGCTCGTGCTATAGAATATTCATTTGAGAACCTGAAGCCTCTGCAACTTTTTGTGTCTTCCAGATTCTCGCTGCCATTACTCTAACCGTTATCAATGGCTTAGTGATTTAAAACAACAACAATCGTGTTCCTGTTTTGCTTTATTTTCTTTTTTTCCGACTAGGCCGTACTTGGGGCAGGGTCCTGTGGGAGACAGTTTGTCTCTGATCCACGTGGGGTCAGGTGGGGCAACTCATCCGGGGGCTGGAAGACCCTCCTGGAGATATGGCTCAGGAGCTCGGTGGGCGAGCTGGTGCCGGCTGCCTGCTCGCAGCTCCGCCAGGACTGCTGGCCCGGGGCTTGGGTTCCTCTGCACACGAGCCTCTCAGGAGCCGCTGGCAGGAGCAGAAGCTGCCTGTTTCCTCGGGCCCAGGCCCAGAAAGCAGCGTACCGTCACTGCCATCATGGGCTATCGGCCAAGTACGAACACATCCATATTTAAGCGAAGAGACCTAGAACCCACCTCTCCATGGGAAGAGAACCAACTCATTCTGGGCCGATGCTGGAAAACCACCCCCGCTGCCTGCACTGCATACTCCTTGCTCAGGCTCTCCTCGCTGCCAGAGCGTCTTCTCTGAATACGGTTTTTGTTGTGAGACGTGTTTCTCCCCAGGGAGTTAGAGAATGTTCATTGAAGGGAACCTGTTTTCTAGTAAAGCAACCACTTCCTTAGCTGTGAAATGGAATGAGGAGAAAACAGTCCCTGGCTGTTATCTGCTTGATGTTCAGAACGTGTCATGTGTCAGCGAACGTGGACTAGCTCACCCACCTCGTACAGGATCCGACGTGATAGTTATTGTTACCCTGGTTTCTCCAAGGGTGCAGAGCTGAGGCACGGCTGCCGAGGTGGCTCCCTGAAGTGTGTCAGTTGCAGGTGACAGGATGATGACTTGAATCCCATGTGTCTAACTACAGGGCCCACACCCTTAGCCAAACCGTCTAGAGCATGGATGGTGGTGATGGAGTCATTCTGAAGGAGACTACAGATTCCTGATGGCGGGAAGACAGCTTCCTTCTCCAGCAGTCACTTCTGTAGCTTTCTTCCCTGAGGATAGAGGGTGGAGAGCAGTTAGTTGTTCCCCAGGTCTCTTCCATTCTGTGGTGTGTGAATGATGAAAACGGCACCATCACCAGGTGAGCAGATCCACTCCAGGCCACGTGGTAGCTACCTGTGGCCACCACAAAAAATACCACTGATTGGGGGGCTCAAACAACAACAACTATTTTCTCACACTCCTGCAAGCTAACAGCCCAGGAGCAAGGTGTCAGCAGGGTTGGTTTCCACTGGGGCCTCTCTCCTTGACTTGCAGATGGCCACATTCTTGCTGTGTCCCTACACGGTCGTCTCTCAGTCCGTGTGTGTGTGTGTGTGTCCTAATCTCCTCTATAAAGATTAGGGCCCAGTCTCATGACTTCATCTTACCATTCTTACCTCTTCAAAGACCCTATTTCCAGGTGCAATCACATCCTGAGGTACTGGGGATCAAGACTTTACCATATGAATTCGCAGGGGACACAATTTATTTCTGCTTTCCGTCATAGGCTTTCAATGCAAAACTAAGTCTATTAACATGAACATATAAATCCTCTGTGTATGTGCACAGATCTTGGATGTGAAATTCTTGAATAAAGTTGTCTTCCTCATATCCTAACACCAGTAACACTCAACAACAGGTATTTCTGTGCATCATTGTCTCTCCTGCCAGACTGGAAACATCATAAAGGTAGGAAAGATGACTCATGCACCTTTGAAACCTTGTTAGAGTGCTTGAACATTATGTAGTAAAGAGCAAACAATACCATCAAAATATAACTTTGTTTCTCTTTGCAAAAAGTAATTTGGCACAGAAACGGTGACACAAGTCAGAGGAATGACTGTAGTGAGCTTGGAAAAGGAAAAACCTGTTATGTCCGAGCACAGCCAACAAACCATCCCTAACACGGTGTGTTCTTCTGCAGTTCGTCTTCTGCCGGGACTGTAAGGAAGCGTACCATGAAGGTGAATGTGGTACCCTCTTTGAAGCCTCGGGAGCCGCTACTCAGGTAGGGTGCCCTCTTCTTCCACAAAATAGGGCTCGGGATGTGGGTGAGAGACAAGAGCTGGTTCCCGAAAGTCAAGAAGTTTCCAATCTAAAAAAAATTAAAAATAAATAAAAACAAAACAAAACAAAAACAAACCCAAAACCAGACTACCCTACAGCCACGGGAAATGGGGGCTCTGGCTATCCCCCCCTCGTGACCCTCCCAGAACCACCCACCTCCTCAGGGTAGGGCTGTAGATGTCCATTGGGATATGCCCATACTTTCCCCAGGGGTATGTGGAATAGGGAAAAGGAACATAGCATGATCAGAGGAGTCTTTAGACAAAAGAGAAAACAATTTAACGATTTCTGAACCAGATCAATCAATATTTACCCCACATTTATATTTTTTTCAAAAGTGCCTTGTTTAAAATCATTGGTGAAACTATCTCCATGAATGATGTACATAGAGGTCTTACACGATGCAAGGATATTATTGTTTCTAAGCAATATCATGAAGTACGCTAAATTGTATTTCAGTCCTGATTAGGTAAAGAATGTGTTTACTGAGCCTTAATCTCCAGTGTATGCTATCAGGCTTAGGGAAATGCAAATACATTTTCTTTTATTTATTAATTATGATCAACCAAACCTTAGAGGGAAGGAGTAAAAATTTCAGCACAGTTGATGAATTTTGCTCATTATTTTTCTACTGATAGAGATGTTGACAAGGTTTTAAACATCAAATCTACCCAGATAAATCTTATAGTTACTTTATTGACAGGAGCCTCATAGACAGACACAGAAATTTCAGAACATTTTAATTTTACAGTAGAGAATTTAAAATATCTGAATGTTCTAAAATCAGAACATAGAGAAGTGTATCTTTGTAAGGTATTCTGTGGACTTATTTACTAATATTAACATAACCAAATAAACATAACTAGTGAATTCAGGTCTTTTCATCAGCTTCTAAAATGTTGGCCGTGAGCATATTGGGAGACAGGTCTGAATAACCATTTCTGCAACAGAGGCAGCAAATGCTGTCTCTGGTGATTTTATTTTAGCCCAGAGGCATTCAAATATGAGCTCAATGCATACTGACGTCAGGAATAATATTAATCCTGAGACACGCCTGCCTCAGGACCACAGTAGCCCAGAAGAGTTAGACTAGACCAAGGCGCCGAGAAATGGAGTTGGTCTAGCAACTTATATCCATATGCTCTTATGACCACAACATGGGCAAAGGCTTCCAAGAAGTGATACCTGAATGTTGCTTTATTTGAAAACAGTAGCCATAAGGTGAAGGAGAGAACTGCTTAACCTAAGAGTTGTCCAAATGCCTGACCCACCTGATAATCCCCTTCCTTATTCATTCAAGAAAAACCAACCAACCTTGGTGTTAAAGATGGAGGGAACCCCCCAGAATTTTTTAAAGCCATTAAAATCTTATTGCTCAACACAGGAAAGTGGGAGAAAGAAAGTTAGAGCTGGCCTTAAGCATAGATGAGCAGGATCCAGGGGCCTGTGTCTGCAAAGACCACCAATTAGCAAGCAAGCATTTGTATATATAAATATATATAAAGCAATCATTTGTATCCACCAGATATTCTGCTAGAAAACTGTAGGTAAGTATTTTTTTTAAGATTTATTGATTTATTTTAGAGAGAGAGCAAGCAGGGCGAGGGGCAGAGAGAGAGGGAGAGAGAGAATCTCAAGCAGACTCCCTGCTGAGCACAGAGCCTGACATAGGGCTCAATCCCATGACCATGAGATCATGACCTGAGCCAAAATCAAGAGTCAGACACTTAACCCACTGCACCACCCAGGCGCCCCTGCAGATTGGTATATTTTTCTTCATAGTCACATGAAGGAGTCATAGGGGAGACTTAACAGAAAATATGTAACAACAGTAATATGCTAAAACAAAGTTTAGGAAGTCTATAGCTTTGTATAAGGCTTCCCCAGAAAAGTCATGGAAGTTAGATCAGAGTTTGTCAAAAGGACAGTGGGTTAAGGATGATAAAGGACATTCCAGCAGAAAATACTGCATAGACAAAGATACAGAGGCAAATATCTTATCTGGTGCACAGATATTTAATAGATGTTTGTTGAATGATCATTGCATCTATGAAGAAAAAGATATTATTTCATTAATTCATCAAATACGTGTTAAATACCTATAATCCATTAGGCTTTGTTCTAGGCTCTGGGGTTAAAGTACCTGCCCTCACAGACTATATTATGTTAGTAGATGCCACAAGGGTTGCACAAACAATCAGTATGATA
The DNA here is from genome assembly GCF_002007445.2 of Ailuropoda melanoleuca. NCBI lineage: Eukaryota > Metazoa > Chordata > Mammalia > Carnivora > Ursidae > Ailuropoda > Ailuropoda melanoleuca. The sequence goes on along the minus strand of NC_048227.1, from coordinate 103,120,849 downwards.
GGAATTCAGGAAAAGAATAGTTAGTTCAGGACAGATTTATCCAAGACAGAATCCAGGAAGAGGCGGCCCTGTCGTAAGACCTCCCTGAAATGAGGCTCCTTCCTGCCTTGCTCAAGCTGCTGGACCAAACTCATACTCCTCTTATTTGAAACAAAACAAACTGACCAGCCGAACTGGAGGAATCTGTCTATCCACTGTTGCCTGAGAACAGAAGGCAACTTCTTGGGGGTTTGCTGCCTTTTTCCCCTGAGTCTCTGATTTATTAAGTCCTGCAGGAAAAAGAATCCAATCAGATGTGCACATGAACAGATTTTAACCTAAAAGATCACAGATGACCTACAGTGGTGGGAAAGAGTCACATGAACCCAAAACAATGCAGAGGGCCTCCAAGTGCAGTGTCAGTGGGGAGCCATGACCACCTGAGGCCTGAAGGGACAAAAGGAGGAGATGGTGTCACACAGGAAGTAACCCTGGGGTCTGGCGTCATGGAGGTGGGGCCTCTTGGCAGGAGGTGTAACCACAGAGGGTCCAGCGCCAAGCAGGAAGGGATGAAGATGGACATCTCGACTCCTCTCTTCCACCCTCTGATCTCTTGCTCGTGTCTTCCATTTGGGTCACATCCAACCGAAAGCCAACCTCAAGCGGTCCTAATGACACAGCCTTGGGAGTCAGCCTTCTAGGTGCAGGGCAGAGGAGGGGAAAGAATACTGAATAACCAGTGTATTCTCTATGATCTGATTTTCCGAGTCTCCAAAGCCTCCTGATTTCAATCACAGCTACTCTTGGACATGGAAAGGGATGAACCGCATGAACTATTTTATCTAAGTAAAAGACCCCATTCCATTCAGTAAGAGAAAGACAGACTTTTATTTTAATAGGGCCAGTTGTTTTCTGTTCCCTGTATTTCTCTCAAATGGCAGTGATCTCCAGGCAGATGACCTCTGCAATTCCACTGATATGAAATCTTTGAAAGGAGGACACTCTACACACCCAAAAATAAAAATCTAATTGTAGCCCCCCTCTTGAAACTGAAGGCTTTGGATGCAGCCTCATGTCTGAATTTTGCTCATACTAACAAAATACCCTCATTAACCCTCTACACATTTCCTTTCAATTCAATTCACCTGTAAAGCTTTTCCTTTCAATATGTGTGGCTACTCTCCACTGTTCTCCCTTGAAAGTTGAGTGGTTTCCAGTCTTTGATATTACATTATCCAACCAAGCAAGCCCATGTCTCCTGGGGCCCAATCAGGCTTTTTCCATCAGTTAGGCTGGTTGACCCTAAACTTAATGCATTTTTTGATTAATGCAATAATTTTTTTAAAAAGCAAACTCAAAAATTGGTTTTAAATTGGTTTTAAAATATTGAACAAGCTTTAGGTTGAAACTGCTAGGAGTTTGGGAAATTGGTGACAGAAGATCAATCCATCACAGGCTAATGAGAGTCCAGTCCCATTTGCTTCCGCTTGCTCCTGCCTGGTTGTTCTCCTCCCCATGCTCTGTTTTCCTTCCATATATTCCCTCTGGAGTCTCTCTAATAAGTAAACACTTGCTCTTGCAAACCAGATAAATTGATTCATTCTCCCAGTGGTTCCAAACAGTAGATGTTACTCTCCCTATTCAACTGGAAGGCAAACTAAGACTTCTGGATTTTTAATGGCATTGTCCAAAGCCTCAGAGGAAATCATTTTCAGTGGCAGTACCCGATCAAAATAGTTTGGGAACAGTGACTGTGCTCTCTGAGTAATAAATCTACAGTGTCTAAAGGGAGCGTGCCCATCCCTTCCTGCCAAGCTCCTACTCAACCTTCAAGACCCGGATCATATGTCACCTCCTTCATGAAGCCATCTGCCCACCCCACTACCTCCTTGAAGCTCTCAGACAACTGTATATGCTTCTGTTACACAGTCATCACACTGAAATATTGTTTTCCTGTCTCTTCACTAAAATTCAGAGCTTTGTTACTGCAAGGTTTGTACCTATTTTGTCTTTATAACCTCCAGTGTCTAGGATGCCTAGTATATAGTAAGTACTCATTAAGTGCTTTTTGAACGAATGACAACTCTTTCCTTCATCCCCAAACCTCCCTTCCCATCGTGAAGCCAGGAAAGCACTCTACAAGAATGGTGGCGAGGAGTAATCCAAGGTGGTGACATAGGAGGCTTCTGAGGTCCCTGGCCTCACAGATGCGCCAAACCTACAGTTACACATGGGGCAGTGCCCTCAGAAAGAGATCCAGAAACTAGCTAAGTGGCTTCTACATATCAGATGAATGAGAAAATACCCAAATCAAAATGGATAGGAAAGGCTGAGACACACTCTTGCCATAAACCGTACTCCTGGCACTGTGCCATACAGTCAGGACAGAACCCCCAACTCCCAGCTTCTCCCAGAAGGGCGAAGGGTTTGGACCCTACATGTAGCACCCCAACTGTTCAGACTGGGTGCCAAACACCTAGCTCTGAAAACCAACAAAGCTTATGATTGTGAGACCCACAGGACTGTAGCAAACACAGAAGCAAGTCCTACAGGGCACACCACAATCACCACATCTATCCCCAGAGGGAGCAGGCAAAACCTCTCACCTTCCAGTCTTTCCATGAAGGAGCTTTACCTGCATACTTTGAAAGCTGCTGCCCCCAGGCCAGGCTTCTAATTTAGCAGGCACTAGGGGTTGGCTGTGATCCATCCCCAAACACCAAGGAAACATGGGGATGTTCTCACCTTCTCTTCTAATGCACCACAAGCTGCCAGTGTTCTCCTGGAAGGAGCTTGTGCACAAGTCTGTACCCCAACTTTTATGGCTTTTACCCCAAGGATGCGTCTCTGATCCCTGGCTCTGATAGCCAAAGAGGCTTCCATTCATGAGTCCCACAGAACTGTAGCGAACAAAGAAGCAATTCTTAACTGACTGTCCCCCCAGTGCTCAGCATAGAGGAAACAGGCAAAAAACACTGTCTCCCATCTTTCCTTGAAAGGGGTTTATTGAAATATTTTAAAAGCTGCCACCTGAGAGTAAGGTTTCCAATTTAACGGGCATCTAAGGGCTAACTGCAATCTTCCCTCAAGACAAGGGAAGCCAGCAGATACCTTTCCCATCTCCCTTAGACCTACTGCAATAATAGAAGCAAGCTGCCAGTATCTCCTTGGAAGGAGCTTGTACACACATCTAGCACCCCAGTTTTCACAGCTCCTACCTAAAGGATGGGCACCTAGATCGATCACCTGGCTTTAATAGCCAAGGGGACTTGCAATCACAGTTCCCACAAGACTGTAACAAAGAAACAGCTCATCACCGGTGTAGGAGCACCAGCAGCACTCTGGTTGTACATCTGGGCTCAGCATAGAGGTAAAAAGCAGAAACATCTACCTCCCAGTTTCTCCCTGGAAGGGGCTTAATGACATACTTTCCCACTGCTGCCTGAGGGTTCCACTTCTAATCAGCCTGCATCTAGGTGGTGAGTGCAGTCCTCCCCTTCGGTATCCTGACGGGTCTTGACACACCCTCAACTACAAGAGAAGCCACTAAGAACAAAGAAGGAGGTTTGAACAATCACAAAGGTTTGAGAGACAGCCAGGAGCTCGGGCCGGTAATTGGTGAGGTTTATCTCCTACATAAGACCTCTCTGTTAAGACTGGGAGAGGTGGCTGTTTTATGTAATGTACAAAAACCAACACAGAGAGGCAAGGAAAATAAAGAAATGGAGGAATATGTTCCAAACAAAAGAACAAGCTAAAAATCTCCAGAAACAAATCTTAGTGAAACAGAGATAAGTGATTTAACTGATAGTTCAAAATAACAGTCATCAAGATGCTCACCAAGGTCAGGAGGGCAAAGCATGAATGAAATGTGAATTCCAACAGAGAGATAGAAAATACCTATCAAGCAATACCAAACAGAAGCTGAAAAATACAATAACTGAGCCGAAAAATACACTAGAGATTATACTCAACAGCAGGCTAGATAAAGTAGAAGAAAGGGATCAATGAGCTCAAAGACAGGCCAGTAGAACTCATCCAACCAGGGCAGCAAAAAGAAAAAAAGAATTAAAAATGAAGATATCATGAAGAACTTATGGGACACCATCAAGGAGAACAATATCCAGATTTTTGGGGTCCTATGAGGAGAAGAGTGAAAGAGTCAGAAAGTTTATTCAAAGAAATAATGGCTGAAAACTTCCCTAACCTGGTGAAAGAAACAGATATCTGGATCCAGGGAGTCCAAAGTGTACTAAATAAGATCTAAAGTGATTCACATCAAGACACATTATAAATTGTCAAAAGTTAAAGACAAGAAGAGAAGCAGCTTGTTATGTGCAAGGGAATTCCCAGAGGACTGTCAGCAGATTTTTCAGCAGAAACTTTGCCAGCCAGAGGGAGTGAGGTGATATATTCAAAGTACTGAAAGGAAAAAAAAATAAAAATAAAAAAGCAAAAACAAACCTGCCAACCAAGAATTCTCTACACAGCAAAGTTGTCCTTTAGGATTGAAGAAGAGAGAGTTTTCCAAACAAAAGCTGATGACGTTCATGACCATTAGACTGGCATTAGAAAAAATGTTAAAGGGTGTTCTTTGAACTGAAATGAAATGTCTACCTCAAGAAATAACAACAAAAATCTCAAATAAACAATCTAGCTTGACACTTCAGGGAGCAACAAAATTAAGAACAAACTAAGCCCAACATGAGTACAGGAAAGGAAATAACAAAGATCAGAGCAGACGTAAATGACATAGAGACCAAAAAGATAATAGAAAACAGCAATAAAATTAAAGCTGGGTTTGTTTGTTTTTTTAAGATAAACAAAATTGGCAAATCTTTACTAGACTTACCAAGAAAGAAAGGTCTCAAATAAATAAAATCAGAAGTGAAAGGAGACAGTACAGCTGATACCACAGGAATACAAAAGATCATGAAATTACTATGAACAATTATACACCGACAAATTTGGACAACCTAGAAAAAGTGGAGAAAAAACATACAACCTACCAAGATTGAATCATGAAGAAATAGAAAACCTGAACAGAACAATTATCAATAAGAAGATTAAATCAGTAATCAAAAACCTCCCAACAGGGGTGCCTAGATGGCTCAGTCGGTTAAGCATCTGCCTTCAGCTCAGGTCATGATCTCAGGGTCCTGGAATTGAGCCCTGCATCAGGCTCCCTGCTCAATGGGGAGTCTGCTTCTCCCTCTCCCTCCGCCTCTGCCTCCTGCTTGTGCTCGCTTTCTCTCTCAAATAATTAAAATCTTTAAAACAATTAAAATAAAAACTCCCAACAAACAAAAGTCCAGGATAAGATGGCTTCACTGGTAACTTCTAGCAAACATGTAAAGAATTACCACCAATTCTTCTCAAGGACTTCCAAAAAATAGAAAGGGAATACTTCCAAACTCACTTTCCAAACTCAGCATTACCCCATTGCCAAATCCAGACAAGGACATTACAAGAAAAGAAAATTACAGGCCAATATCCATGATGAACATAGATCCATAAATCCTCAGCAAAATATTAGCAAATCCAATTCCACAATACATTAAAAGGATCATACACCATGATCAAGTGAGATTTATTCCAGGAATGCAAGTATGGTTCAACATCCACCAGTCAATATGATATATTAACAAAATGTTAAAAATCAATATGATGCATTAACAAAATAAGGATAAAAATCATATGAGCATCTCAATAGATGCAGAAAAGCATTTGACAAAACTTAGCATCCATTCCTGATAAAAACGCTCAACGAACTGTGTATAGAGAGAACGTACCTCAACATAATAAAGGCCATATGTGACAAGCTCACAGCTAACATCATACTCAATGGTCAAAAGCTGAAAGTTTTTCCTCTAAGAACAGGAACATGACATGGATGCCCATCACTTTTATTCAACATAGTACTGGAAGTCCTATCCAGAGCAATTAAGCAAGAAAAATGAATAAAAGGCATCCAAATAAGAAAGGAAGAAGCATCACTATTTGCAGATGGCAAAATATTCTATACAGAAAGCCCGAAAGATGGCACCAAACACCTGCTAGAACTAATAAACAACTTCAGTAAAGTTGCAGGATATAAAATCAATATGCAAAAATCAGACATACAATGACCAACAGGTACATGAAAAGCTACTCAACATCATTAAACATCAGGGAAATGCAAATCAAAACCAAATATCAAAAAGACAAGAGATAACAAATGCTAGGGAGGGTGTGGAGAAAAGGAACTATGAAAAACAGAACGGAGGGTTCCCAAGCAATTAAAATTAGAACTACTGTACAATCCAGCATTTTCACTTCTGAATATATATATATTCAAAGGAAAGAAAACCATCTCAAGGAGATATTTGCATTCCCATGTTCATAGCAGCATTATTCACTATAACCAAGGTACAGACACAACCTAAGTATCTGTCAGCAGATGAAAGGTTAAAGAAAATGTGGTATATATGTGCAATGGGCTATTATTCAGTCTTTAAGAAATAAGGAAACTATATCATTTGCAACGACGTGAATGAAACTGGAGGGCATTTAAGCCAGACAGAGAAAGACAAATCCTACATGGTATCACATATGTGTGGAATTTAAAAAAAAAAAAAAAAGTCAAGCTCATAGAAACAGGAAGTAGAAAAGTAGTTGCCAGGGGGTAAGGGATGGGAGAAATAGGGAGAGGTTGGTAAAATGGTACAAACTTTCAGCTATAAGATGAATAAGTTCCAATGATCACATGTATAACCTGGTGACTATAATCGATAACTCTTTATTGTATAATTGAAACTTGCCAAGAGAGTAGAACTGAAATGTTCACACACACAGTAATATGTGAGGGTGATGGATATGTTCACTCAGTGGAGGGAATGCTTGCAAAATGTATGATACATCACATCGTCATGTCGTACGCTTTAAATACCTTAAAATTTTATCGGTCTGTCATACCTCAATAAGCTGAAATTAGAACCACTATGTAGATAAGTTATCAGATGGAAAATATCTTTCGTAGAAAAAGCTCAAAGAGCCATGTCTCTTCAAAGGCAAAAAATCTAGCTACTTGCTTTCATAATTAGGTGAAAGCAGAAAAAAATGGTAACTCTAAAATGTTCAATAAAGTTTGTTTTACCTAATAAAAAATAAATAGTCTTAAAATTTTTTAAAGAATGAGCAGTGACTTCAGGGCTGACTTTTGTCTTAGCCATCTTTTGAATCATAAGAGAAAATAAGATTGCCCATGGTAACCCACTGTTCCCTCCCTCTGTCTCCTAAATTGGAAGAATAAACCTCCATTTTGCCTGGGAGAAAAATAATAACGTATGTTTGTATAGTACTTGTTGACAAAGCACTTTCAAATACACTTCCTCATTTTGAGCTCTTCATAACATTATGCCATCGACTGAGATTATAGGCAAGGTACAAGGAGAGAGTGACCACCCAAAGTTATCAAATTGACGATCAATCTTTCTAACTGGTGTCACTCTGCACTTTGAAAAGGGGATATGCGTACGTTATTGTTAGCTAGTGAAATACTATACCACAGGGGCACTTAAATGCGAACAGGGACCAGACGAGTAGTGTCCATGAGCAAAGTAGGCTGGATTAAATTCATGGACTTTCCTATGTTTTGATAAGGATGAAGATACATTTCATTTTCTTCTAATTTTCCTTTGAAACAAATACAACAACAGGAAAACACATTAAAACAATTGCCTGCGAACACAATTGTACATAGCCTGTGGGGGTCTGAGCAAACCTGGAAAGACATAACTCCAGTCAATTTTACCAAGTAGAAATGGGGGAGCAATGCTACCCAATCTTCCAAACTGATTGATTTTATTTTTCAGTAGCTTGAAATTCATGTGTTTATGTTAAATATCCTTATTTTAAGTGTTGAGAGCTAACTGCATAAAAAATCAAGTGCAAAAAATATATTAAAAAATTAAATACATCTATCTATAGGTAAAATTTTGTCTCCAACCATTGTGTTACACCTTCTGTTACATGACTTTGAATCTGATTTTGACTAAGTCTTAATTTCTTACAATCAATAAAAAAAAAGAAAAAAGAGGAATACCCAGTAATTGCTTATAAAACATCTACTCTGTACTATTAAGACTACAGGTATTTTGGATATAACATTAAATGAGGTAGACCCAGCCTTTGATCTCATGAGGTTTATAATCCAGTGACATAGAAAAACAAATAAATAACTAAAATACTGTATAGTGAAAGGCACAATCGGGGAAGTTGAGGATGCTATGACATCTATGACGTTCAAGGAATTGGTCACAGGAAGAAATGAAGTCTGAGACTGAGAAGATGAGCTATCCAGACAAGGACAGGACTTAAGGATGCTCTAGGCAGAGACGAAGTATGCAAAGTTCTAGAGATGAAGGAAAATGGCATGTTCAGAGACGTGAGAGCAGCTCCGTGTGATCGCAGGATAAGGTGTTGGCGGCAGTAGGAATAACCGAGCTGGAGAAATAGGTAGAGGGTAGCCAATGAAGGGTCATATGAGTCATGTTAAAGAACTTGGAATTAAGGGCACTGAGAAGTCATTAAAGGATTCAAAGAAGACTGACATCATCAGATGGGTGTTTTTGGAAGATCACCGGAGGGGCGCCTGGGCAGCTCAGTCAGTTGACTATCTGACTCTTGGTTTCTGCTAAGGTCATGACCTCAGGATCGTGGGATCGGGCTCCACACTCAGCAGGGAGTCTGCTTGGGATTCTCTCTCCCTCTGTCCCTCCCCCCACCCAGGCTCTCCCCCTCTCTCTCCCTCTAAAAATAAAGAAATCATTTTTAAAAAGAAAGAAAGATAGATCGCTAGCTAGGGTAGGAGAAACAGTGGGGAGCTGTAAGAGTTTACAGGAAGCAGACCCGCGACCAGAGGCTTGAGAGCAGGTGCACCGGCGGGTGCTCTGGGGGCAGCACTGTGCAGAGTGAAGGGAGCAGGGTTGGGCGGAGGGGTTGAACGGTGGTGCAGCCACAACAGTCCTATAAAGAGCTCGAGAGCAGAAACGGTCCTTCAGAGCTGCTCTGCGTCACGGGGGCCAGGCTTTTGCACCACTGTCATCCCCAGTGGTCCAAGCCCAGGGCTGTGTGCCATACTAAAGCCACAACTACTGAACGTGACCGTTTGCTATCAAAAGGACTGCTGCTTAGACGCTCCAGCCCCACAGGGCTTCGGAGCACGCCAGGAGCTTTATTCCAAATGGTGCATAACTCTCAGCCGCAGAGCCCTAGATACCCTCATTGTGATTCTCCTCTGGCTAGAGATAGAGTCCCTGTGGTCTTTCCTGCCACGGACAGCTCGAGTACCATGGGTGCGTGGCCAGAGACAGGATGCTCGCATGGCAGCCTGACCCTCTGCACAGCGCTTTGCGGCTCCGGACCCCCTCAAGGCTGCCGGTGCTCATCTACCACCAGCTTCCTTTACGGCCACCAGCTGGTGGGGCCCTACCTGCACCCCCCATTTTCGAGTTTGTGTCCTAGGACCATCCTGCTACTGACTGTCATGGGTCAGGCTCCCAGGGGACAGGCTCTGAGGCTCGCACACAGGAGCGCCTTGGGGGGCATGGTCAGCAGCAGGAGCAGGAGGACTGAGCAGAGGGAGGACGTGACGCCAATGGAGCTGCACAGAAGATGAGGTGGGGCTGGGAAGTGAGGTGGCTGTTGAGAGTTGTCTGCCTCGAGGCAGGGGGGCCAGAGGCTGGCCTTTAGCATGCATCCGTGTCACTGGAGGTGGCCTGTCCCCACATCGAGTGCTCTTTGAGCGAAAGTCCTAGATAGCATCTCAGTGGAGAACCAGCAGCCACAATTCCCAGCAGCTGATGTGGGGCCAGATGTGGCAGAGGGTCCATCACCAGATCCAAGACTAGAGAGATGCCTGGTCCGCCGGTGAGGGCAGCCAGGAATACTGAGAGGTAGCATTGGAGGTCGGGTCTGCAGACTTTGTCAGTGAGCTAGAAGACAGGATGAGAGGAGCAGAAGTCCAGGTCGCTGTTCAGATTTCTAACTTGGGTGGATGGTGGCGCCCTCCCTGGAGCAGGAAACCCTGAAGCAAAACAGGGTGTGCAGGGAGAGACAGTTCACTTTGGACGTCTGAGAGCAGGTGTTCAGCAGTGAAGGGACAGATGCATATGCATAGCACCTGGAACGGAGATGCCTAGGCTGGAACCGAGGGTAGAGTGTCCAGTCGCTCACCCCTCAGCCATGGTCCCTACCCCAGCCTCCTCGGGTGTTCAGCCAGAGGCCAGGAGGGGTACCTCCTGGGGAGGAGAATGAGTCAAGGACGCTCAGGTGAGCCTGGATGCCTGGATCTATTTTGCCTCCGTATCTCATCCCCGCTGTATCTCGTCCATTTTCTGCGTTCTGCACAAGCACCACTCCAGCACCAGGAGCCAGGTGACATTTATTCTCCCAGAGGTGCAGGTCCCGGTTATTTAGGAGTGTAGTTTCAGACTCGGTCGTTGGTTTAAGGAAAGCAGCTTTATTGGTAACCACTTCCCTGAAGCCCTCGGGTCTGGACACAGCCTGGGGGCGGCGCCGATGCTGGTGACGGTGAGGCATCGCGCAGGGGTGTCCCAGCCACGGCTCAGTGCAGAGGAGCCAAGTGAGTGCCCAGACCCACTTGAGCCCTCTGTAGCCCCTTCCCCAAGCACTTAGCCTGCAACAGGTGGGCTCTGGGGGAGGGGCTGGTACTCTCAAGAACTGGTTCCCCCACTTCCAAGCAAGTCACTCAAATTCTAACAGCGTTTTTCCTCCCCTGCCGCTTGGGGCCAGTAAGGTCTACTGAGCTATAAATAATGAAATGAGAATGTATGTGAATCATTTTGTAAGTTGTAAAGTACTACAAAATGGTAAAACCTGGGCTTTGGGTATTTTTAAGGCTGAATGCTGAAAATGTCAGGCATTAGAGAGAAAACGAAAGACGACAGCAAAGGACAAAGGAAGGCGTGTGTGCGTACACACATGCGCACACACACTCGGACACACGGACTGGACCTCAGAGGCAGACCCTCACCACACAGACAGGTCTCGGTCTCTCCAGGGACCTTCCTGCCCTCCAGACTGTTCCCTTCTTTTCTGGAGTCACTCTAGGAAGAGCCCCAGTAACACTTCCTGGGGCTCAGCCTCTCCCGTGGGGCCTCTCCCCTCTCTCCAGAAACCTCCCCAGCCTGGTGTTCACCCTGGGGGACACAGTTCCACCAGGCTACCTGAGCTCTCTTACCTCAGCCCCAACCAGAACTCAGCCCTCCTCCCAGACACCTTCCCAGAGCTCCCCCATCCTCAGCAGCCCAGCTCTGGAACACTTCCCCAAGCAGGGGGGGCTCACCTCAACAGGGGGCTACCTCTGTAGCTTCGGGGTCCCCAGGGGGATTAGGAACCCTGGCCAACCAGCTAGAAAAGGGCCAGATGTAGACTCCTCACCTTAATTTGCTAGTCTCTATCTTGTGTAACAGACAGAACCTCACACACACATCCCACAGACACACACACATACACCACACGCCACGCTCACACCCCCCCACCCCTCACACACCCCACATACACGCCGCACACCAGAGACTGTTGTATCTCCACCGTAGGAGAACATTCCCTGGCAAGCCTGCATTTCCTCTTCCAGGAGGAAGAGGGGACACGGCTGCAGAGCAACCCCTAATTCACCAGATGGCGCTAAATCTAAGGGAAAAGACATTTTGCAGGAAACCTTGGCCGAAATGAAATGACCTGGGGGAAACAAGGAGCATTTGCCACTTTGGGCTGACAGCAGGGACAGCAGAATCAAAGGACTGTTTTCACCGGAGCAGCATTTCCAGGCGAAGTGCAAATGTGAAAAACTAAGAGCTGGCTACTGGCTGCTATAAATCCTTCACTCATTGATAGGTTAAAAATGGGGGGTGTATATATTCTCATCAACAGGAGGGCTTGTTGACCATTTGTGGGGGAAAAGGGTTCATCTGCTCTGTCTGATTGCCTCCTGTCAAATGAAGCCTTTCCCAACGCAAGCACAAAGGGATAGCACATTTAAATTGCTCACTGCTGTTTTCCAAATGTTCATTTCATTTCTGTCAGCAAGAACTGCTTGTGCATCTCTCATCTGCCCGGCCTTATTCTGTGAGGAATCCAAGGCAAGGCCATGGTTTTGAAGTCAAACAGATCTGGTCTTGAAAATAAATTTCAGCCATGACAAGCCGTAATGGTTACTTAGGCAATGGAGCCCAACTGGTCTGTCAGACACTGGTCTAGTGGTTGCTGTGAATGTGTTTTCAGATTTGGCCAACGTTACATTTCTAGGTGTTTATTTCTTCAAGTAAAGGAGATACCCATAATGTGCGTGGGTCTCATCCAATCAGTTGAGGGCCTTAAGGGCAAAGATTGAGGTTTTCCAGAGAAGAAGGAATTCTGCCTCAAGACTGTAACAGGAGCTCTGCCAGCCTGCCCTATAAGTGCTGAGCTTGGCAGCTCGAACAATCCCATGAGCCAGTTTCCTGAAAACGAATCTGTGTAATATATATATATATATATATATATATATATATATATATATATATATATATTGGTTCGGTATATTGGTTCTGTGTCCCTGGAAAATCTTGATGGATACATTAGCTGTAGTCATTATCGAGTGAATCGTGTAACCTCTCAAAGCCATGCCTTCCTCGTCTGTAATGTGATACTGTAAAATCAGGAGGATTTATTGAAATGACGCACGCACGGTGCCGAGCTCGGAGCCTGACAAATCAGTGTGAGCGGAATGAGGCAGTCTGTCCTCCTCCGTCCCCATCCCAGTGTATGCACTCCCTACAGGATCACATCGGGCTGGGGGACGAGGCAGACCCCCTTGCAGCAGCTGGTCCCGGAACACACATACACACACCCCCAAACCCGTTCTGCCTGCGCTGCCTGTGGTGTTTGCTGGTGTTCTGCTCGTGGTGCTTTTCAGAAGGGGGCCCACGGAACCGCAGCGCAGGCATCACCCGGAAACGTGTTCCATCGCAAGCTCTCGGGCCGCACCCCAGACCTGATTCCGAAAGTGGGCCGGCGCTGTTGGGAGAACGTGCAGTGATTTTGTGTTTCAAGGAGGCGTCCAGGTGATGCTGCCATGTGCCCCAGTCTTCTGCTGGTGTAAGCTCCACAAGACAGGGACACTTTGTTGTTTGATTGTTTGTCACCCTTTTGTTTGCTGACACATCTCTAGTACCTGGGACAGTGCCTGGCACATCATAGGCACCCCACGCTTCTTGCGGAATGAATAGATCTCTGTGTGAGCTACAGCAAAATAATAGTCTGCTTTGTGCCAGAATAGCCTCACTTGACACAGAGGACCAGCTATGGGCTCTGCTCTGCCTTCTTCCTCGCATTAGTGGTGCTCCCATATTCAAAATCCTGTCGATGTTGAAATTTTAGTTAATTACTTCCCTAAGCAAGCCATGAACTAGAGATCTTCGTTATCAAAAATACAAATTAGCTTATCTTCCTTGATCAAGTGTAGATGATTCCCCATTTGTCAACTTGTAATCATAGCTGAACACAAAGCACTTTTAAATGCCCAATAAATGATAGCTATTAATAATGCTGCTACTTAATATTTATGTTGTTCCATTTCTTCATCAATCTCAAAATAGGCTAATAGACATTCTGTGCCTTCCATCTAATCCAACAGTGGTGCATGGTACACGTTGCACTCCTACCAGAAATCGCCATTGGTATTGTCATTATCAAAAATATTCTCCTAAATTTCCTTTGAAAGTGTGGCCTGTGGAGTTTGGAACTCAGTGGCAAGAGTAGCCTAGGAGCCTATACATGACTCAGCCAGACACTCTATTACATACTAGTATTCCAATGAGTTCCTAAGTACATATATATATATATATATTCTGCGTCTATATTTATAGATACATAATATAGAAATTATTTCTAATATATTTACTTGTAATTTGAAATTGTGTGTTATTAATAATAATGTATATATTACCCCAAAAGAGACAGTAATCGTTTTTAAAATGTGAGAACAAAAATTTTGTTGCCATCGTTATGCCTGAAAGGTAAGGCTGGGTTCTGACTCACCAGCAGGGGGCAGACCGCTCACAAGAAGTGGCCTCCTGCGGGAACACCTGTTAGACTTTGCTGGGACCCTGGGAAAGTCTGGAAGACTCCCGTCTGCAGAGGTAGGAGTTGTCAGTAATTACGTGGCAAGTGATGTTATCTGGCATTCCATTTGATGAGACAGGTGACACCTCAAAGCTGGCATTAGCCTGAAAACATTCACATCTGAACTATGCCAATGTTTTCAGTGATTAATGGCAATCTCATCCTTTTTGGGAAATAGGTTGGAACTTGACTTTTAGAATTAGGATTTACTTTTCCAAGTGTTGGCTAAGCAGATGTCACAAGTAAGTTTCCTAAAGCAGGACAGGCAACATGCCTGTGAACAGTCTGTCCAGTGGATCTCACTTACATATGTATTAGCAACAACCCCTAGGCACAAATTTTAAAAACTCTCTGAGGGCCCTTTGATTTACCTGAACTGTTCAAAGGAGAGTTAAGGCTAATCCAGACTTTCAGCAGTCTTTTTAGTTTGTACAAACTCACATAGTCTGATATTTCCATCTCCATAAGCCAGAGATGATGGTGATGAAGGTGGTGGTGATGATGATGATGGTGAAGGTGCTGATGAAGATGGTGGTGATGATGATGATGAAGGTGATGATGATGAAGGTGATGATGAAGATGGTGGTGGTGATGGTGAAGGTGATGATGAAGATGGTGGTGATGATGATGGTGAAGGTGATGTTGATGAAGGTGGTGATGAAGGTGGTGGTGATGATGAAGGTGGTGATGATGAAGGTGGTGGTGATGATGATGGTGA
>NC_048227.1:103000937-103103179 GCF_002007445.2 Ailuropoda melanoleuca | reverse complement strand
TATATATATATATATATATATATATGCAGTTTTCTACGGGTTAACTTCTAATTTTTCAGTCTCTTACACACCTGGGCCCTAATCAGTCATAGGTAGGTGGTCAGAGTTACCTCCCCCAGGAGACAGCTGGCTGACTGTCAGGCAGGCTTCTCAGAAACTCCTCTAGCATGAAACTAAAAAGCATTTCACACAATCACCATTCTGCCTTGTTCCTGAGGTCCTGGGGAATTTCTCATGCCCCAGGCTTTCTCCTCTTGTCTCTGATCATTAAACGTGGGCATCTCCACCACCGTGTCCTTGGCGTCTTGTCTCACGTGCGCTTCTAAAGCACTTCCGTAGCTTTAGGCATCTGTCCACAGAGTGGGCACTGAGATCTCTCAACCCCCACCTTGGGTCCTCGGGGTTGATCCCACACCTCCAGCTGCCGCGGGGATCTCTCCACCGTGCTGCCCAGCCAGGGACTGGACACCATGTCCCAGCTGCTCATCCTTTCCCATACCACATCTTCTGCCCATGGATCCCCCTCCTTAATTTGATAAGTGTCCCCACTCTAGTGCAGGGGGACTGGCCAGCGTCAGTGAGAGCTTGCCCCCGTGCTGCTCCAGGCTTTAGACCGAAAGCCCTCCTCATGCTCCAGACCTGCCTGCGGCTCCGACTGGCTCCTGAAGTCCCGCACTGCAGTGGGCACATCAGGGCTTAGGAGGCCAACAGATTTACGTCTGCATTTCCAGCTACATCTCCTTGGGGAGGTGATGCAACCTCTCCAGACTCATTTTCTTCATCTGCAAAACAAGGGTCGCATTTGCATGATATCATTTGTGGGTTATTACAAGGATTAAAGGTGAGAGATATGGTTTGGCACATAGTAGGTTCTCAGTAAATGGCACCTCTTATTATAATAAAAACAACCTGTTTAAGACCATTTGCAGTATGCCTACAACTTCTGTGTTTCACCTATAAAATAATGTCTGTGCCCCCTAACACTGCGGGCTTCTCTGACTCTCTTGCTAGTTTGCACGTGACACCTGGGACCCTCCTGAACAGGTGCTTTCCTTCCATTTCCTGTCCTGTTTACTCACGAAGGTTTATTTAACATTTGTCACACCCCCATATGTAGCCACGCCATTCCCTCTGTCTAAAGTGGCCCCGTTACCCCCCCTTTATTTATTCAAATTCTGCCCATCACTTGTGAAAGCACCTGCTTGGATATTCACTTCCATTGAGTTTCTCCATCCTTCTAGAGTCCTCCGTGTGCTCTATTCCAAGAGACTCAATGTATTCTTCCCTGGTATCGCTTCTAAACACTGGCTGCTCTCGTAAGGGCTCACATCACTGCCTGCGTCTTATCACCCCACTGGATTTTCACATTCTGAGACTAGAAGCCCCGTTTTCCAGTGCCCCTTGCAGCCGAGTGCCATAGTCATCGGATCAGTCTGTCCAGAAGTTTGGAGAGTCCACTGTGAGCTCAGCCAGCACTAGGTGCTGGGAAAAGGATGCTCAGGGATGCATGTTGGGCGGCATTTTCATTGGCCTGTTTTGAATGTGTCTGCTCTGAATGTTAGGTCTGAAACCACAGAACTTGTAACTTCCTCTTTTTGCCTCTGCAGCCCTGTGGGATTATACCTGATTAACATCAGGTATATATTATTTCAGATAGAATGACTTAATACTCATTCTCTCCCCTGCCTTGTCTGAAATCTAATCTCTCAGGTCATGCAGCCACGACACCTAAGTATTGATCCATGAAGCACTAAAGCCGTAACTTGATGTGTTATCAGTTCGTTAACTCTCTTCCTGTTGATCAGATTTGGTATCCAGAGTCTGTAACAAGGTTGTGGCTATGTGTGTATGTGGTTGGGGTTGATCTCTAGCCTCTATTAATTGAGAGGTTCACTATATCATCCCCTAAATTTATAAAACGTGATGATCTAGCAATCTTCTTGAGCTGATTGGTGTCACGGATGCACCCCTCACAGAAAGAGTCTAGAACTAGGTCCCTGGGTAGCCAAGGCTCTCTTTTCTCTGGTTTTCTCAGCCCTGCTCCTTGGCCAGTCCATTTTGTCTCTCTTGTTCTTCACCTTCCAGATACAATATAGCAGGGCTTATTCCCCAGTAACAAGAGTGGACAGGAAGTAGGGAGTTACAGCAACCAGAAAATATATGGTGATTCTCTCTAAGAGAAGCCGCCGTCAGCCAGCCAATGAGCCTCTATTGAGCCCTCGCTGTGTATCAGGCAGAGTTCAGGACACCAGCCCTGCTCCCGGCAAAGGAAGCCCTAGATCAGATGGTTAATGAGCACAACACCCAATGACCTATCATCCTGGCCAGGATACTTCTGAGACAGAAGGGCATTTTAATAATTTTGCTGGGACAATAGATATAGACCAGTTTTATCCTAGCTGTTTTAAAGGATAGGTTTTCGTCTCGTGTCCGAAGCCCAGCAGATTAGGGAATGACTGCCATGGAAAAGATAGTATGTTCCTCCCAAATCCCGAAAGGAGCGGTGGGTGACACACTGCAGGGCCCGGGGGGGGGGGGGGGGGGGGGGCACCCGCCNGGGGGTGACACGCTGCAGGGCCCCGCAGGGAAGCACCGGGGCTGGTCAGGAGGAAGAGGGAGCAGGGAAAACACGGCCAAGAACCTTTACTGTGGTTTCCATGGGAAGGAATGGGTGAGGCAAGGGAAACAGGCTGGTTTGAACAATTTCCGTGGGCTCTGGGAGACAGGAGCTGTCCCTAGTTGTCTGGTACCTGGCCCAGGTGTGATTAGGATGGGGGAATGGTGGCCAGGAGTGCGAGAGCCCACTAGAGGAGGGGGCTGGGGGTGCGGGCTCCGGGTTGGTTGGTTTGCATGTGAAGGGCTTGCTGGAGCTGTTTACTGTCTCGGGGAATGGGCTAGACCTGGGAGGAGTGGTCCCTCTGGTGTCTGTGAGGCCCCGCAGGTCAAAGCATCAGAATAAAACAGTGTCTCAGACAAGGCAAACCAGGATGTGTGGTCACCGTATCAGTGAGAGAAGTTTGTCCTCTGTGCCCACTTCCACCACCCCTCTCGGTACCGCCTCCCGCCCCACTGGCCTGCCCGGGCTCTTCTCCCCTCAGCACCCTGGGAAAGCCCCCGATCCCTTTGCAGCCGTCCGTGCTTAGCCCAGGAGGTGCCAGCCTAAGGCTCTAGATCCTGACTGGCCTCTCAAATGAGTAATAGAAGTTTCAGTATTTCCAATGCTGTAGAAACTGTCCATGCATTTAAAATAAAGAGGAGGTGTGCTTTCTCCCATACACAAAAGTCTTCCAAACCCGGAGTCTGGAAGGGAAATGCTGACAAAGCAAAGCCTTGAAGGTGAAAACAGAAATTGCTGTTCTAGCATGTTCCTTTCCCCTCTTCTACCATGAATCAAACCTCCTTACCTACCTCCCACTCTGCTGAGATACGGCAGGCCGACTGGCAGACCCATCTCCATTCACTCCAGTGTGCAGCTGGTTACACGAGACGTATTTTGTCTCGTGTAACCAGGAGTGGAGTTTGCAGTACCCTATCCCAAGGGACCTTGGGCTGGGGATGCTAAGGACACAGCTGTTTGGGAGCGATCCTCGTGCACACCTGGTGGGCTTCAAGTCCCGCTCACCGTGTTCTTGTTCTCCATGCTCTGGGGATCAGAAAAGAAACAGAGAAAACTGGTATTTTGAGAGGAAATTCTTTCTCTTCACATGCCATAATTCTTATCCTTCATCTCTGAAAGAGCAAGCATGTCAATACAAATCCAGTTTTCTGATTCTTAGTCTTCAGTAATGTGCCGTTGATAGTCTCTGAGGCTTCTTGAAGTTGCTCTCTGATTCTTTTTCTTGGGGGGAGCATAATATCCTTTGTCAAAATAAATACTTTATTCACCCAGCTGAAAATGCTTTTTTATTTTTAAAGATTTTATCTATTTGAGAGAGAGAGAGTACACGAGTCGGGGGCGGGGAGGCAGAAGGAGAGGGAGAAGCGGACTCCCATCTGAGCAGGCTCGATCCCAGGACCATAAGATCATGACCTGAGCAGAAGGCTGACGCTTAACAGTCTGAGCCACCCTGGCGCCCCTGAAAATGCTTTTAATTTGGCAACATGTCCAACCTTTACATATGCACATGTCCAGAGGCAGAAACTTCTACCCAGGGGAATTCTGCCAAGGAATCCTCATGAGAAGTACAGACTCCTCTTTAAGAACATATTATCTCAAGGTTGTTTAGACTCATAACGAGCCACTCACATTTTGTGATTGAGGAAATGATGCATTCAGACCCCGGAAAATAATGCAAACTAAAATTCTAGACACACACACACGTACATCTATAAATGATGTGGGGAAAGGTTCATGATGTATTTCAAAGGAAAAAAATGGTTACAAAAAATGATGTGTATATGTAAAAATTTTTCAAGACTGAAAATATATGCATAAAAATGTAGACTGATTCTATCTGGGGAGGGACTGCAGATGATTTTATCATTCTTTAATCCTTTCCTTCACCTCAAAATTTTCTTAATGAATACGTACATTTTGAAATGAGTGAAATATACCTTTAAATAGTGAATGCAATCATACAGTAGTAGCAAAAATGAGAAAATTAGAAACTTATTTTACTATAATTTCCATATACATATTTAAAATAAAATATTATAATATTTGGGTCTTAATATGAAAAGTTAAAGACATTATATATGTACATACATAATATATTATAAAGCAGTATATTAAGCACATGCAATTTAAGGAATAATGATTTTTAAGAAATAAAGTCAACACACGTGCACCCCACCCACCATAAGAATCAGAGCTTCAATCCGATCTCTGGCATTTGGCCGTGAGCCCTTAACCAGCGCACCTCCCTCGTGCCCAAGGTGACCACTGCCCCACATTGTGTATGAATCACCTTCTGTATGTCTTTAGATTTTTAACATGCATTTATGTGTTCTTGCTATCTAATGAGTGTTTTTTAAAAGTGCCTATACTATCTTATCACAAATTTGTTTCAACCTTTAAAAAAATCGTATGTATTTTTTTGCAAATTGCTTTATATTCCTTCAACATTATGTTTTTTGACATTCAATGTGCTGACGTGTATTCCCGAGTCCATTCATTTTCAAAGCTGTGTACTATTTCATGGTTATAAATATGCCACAATTTATATGTCCAGCAAACTGTAGATGAACACATCGGTTGTTTATAATCTCTTGCTGTTCTAGCCAGGATGCTGTCCACATCCTTGTAACCACCTATCTCCTGGAGCAGGGACTCCTAATCTGGGATGCGAGAGGTTTATGAACAGAATTCAGGGGTCCATTAACTGGGATGGGAAAAATTGCATTGTATTTTCATTAACTCCTTACTAAAACTCCACATTTCCTTCACTTCTGAGCATTGATCATGAAATAGAGTAATGTCAGCACTACCTGTGACTCAATCCAATAGAAGTTACTTACATTTTCGTATCAAGTTAGAGTTGTTGCAGATATCCTAAAACATCACTTACGCTCATCACAACCTCAAAATAATGGTAATTTTACATCAACCACTAGATCCTGATAACTAGTGTGTTAACAACAATAAAACACACACAGTAGTATGCCAAAAAATCTATTATTTAATAACCATATTTCAAGATAGTTGGCATCCTTTGAATTTTATATTTTGCAATTTAAAACATTCTGAGAAGTGTGGACACAAAAAAGAAAAGTTAAGGACCCCACCTTAGACTGGGGGCCGGTATGGTAGGTCCAGTAATGGCCCTTAATAAATAGATGCCCGTACCCTACTCCCTGGCCCCTGGGAATATGGTACCTTACCTGGCAGAAGGGACTTTGCAGATGTGATTGGGGGGTGATTCCTAGATGATTCAACTGGGTCCAATCTAATTTCATGAGCCCTCAAAAGAAGGGAACCTTTCTCAGATGAAGTCAGAGAGATGGGGTGGAAGAAGAGGCAGGAGAGATTCGAGCATAAGAAGGACTCCTCCTCCACCTTTGTGATTGTTGATGAAGGGAGCCAAGAGCCAGGGAATGCAGGCAGCCTGCTTCCAGAAGCTGAGAACGACCCCCAGTTGACAGCCAGCCAGGAAACAAATCCTCAGTCCTGCAGCTGCCTGCTTCTGAACTCTACCGATAGGCAATATATGAATGAATGAACATGACTGTTCCAATAAAACTTTATTTACAGCATAGTGGCAAACCGGATTTGGCCCACGGGCCATTGCTCACCAACCCTTTCTCTAGATTACTGTCCATTTCACACCTGCTGAGTACTGAGCTGTTTGCAGTCATTTCTGCCACTTGACACTTCTATATCTTTCTATATTTCTCTATTTCCATTTCTTGCCTTCCTTTTGACTTTTTTGTTTGCTTTTTCCATTAATTTTTGCCTTATTTAGAAGCAAAACACTTTCTCTTTTTTTTTAAAATAATTACACTGGAAATGTAAACATAGCTTAATGTAACGAAGTCAGTGACCCTCAGCCTGAATAGTACAAGCTCCTTAGAGCCACTGAATTCTGTGCAGGTCTGGTCCAGCGTGTTAGTTCTACCTTGATATTTTTAAACCAATAAACTGAACATGATTTTGATAGTTTTGTATAGTCAATGAACCTTTTTCTTTGCTCACAGTTGCCTGTTGTGACTCAGGTCTTCCTTTGGACTCTATCCTATTTGGTTGTCCCTTTAGTGAAGGTCCGTTGATGGGAAATACCCTGGATCTTATGTCTGAAAGTGTTTTTATTAATACTCATTTGAAAGTTAATTTTGCTGATATATAATTCTAAGTAGACTGGTACTCTTTCAGTACTTTGTGGATATTACACGACAGTCTGCTAGCATCCGTGGGGTGAGAAATCTGCAGTCAGAATAATTATAACCCCTTTGTAGTTAATCTGTTTTCTTTGCCTCTCTGTCTTCACTACTGTTTCTCCTGCACGATCTCTGTTATCTTGGTCCAGAACTCTGGAAAAGTGTTGTCCCTTCTCACTCTGTCCCCACGAACTCTTACTCTCCTTTCCATGTTTTTTACCATTTGCTCTCTGATCTGCAGTCTGTGTAATTTTCTCCTCCTTCATCTTCCAGCTCACAGATTCTCCCATCAATTGTATCTAATTTGCTATGTAACCCATCAACTGAGTTTCTAATTTTAATCATTGGTTTCCTTGTGTTCAGAAAAATACACAAAACAAAGAAATAGGTCTCTTTTTCAAATCTGCCCGGTTAATTATAATAGTCTCTTATGCCTTTACCAAACTTCGTGTACTTTTACTTCATTGAGCCTGTCAAGCACACTTATTTTGTACTCTGTATCTGATCATTCCAGTATCTACAACCTTCGCTGGTCAGGCTCTTCAGGTTTCACGCATGATAGCTTGTTTTCTTCTGTACCAGGTAACTTTTTTTATTGTGATCTCGGGCTCTTTGGAATTTTATTTGTGTGATTTTTTTTTTAAGTTTGGCTTTTTAAAGTGCATTACTCTATGGAAAATAGTTTTGCTTCAGCCAGGTTCCTGGGTATGCTACCAGAGTACCCAGAATATCTCAAATTAACTTCTTGGCTCCGGTTCTTTATTCCACTAATCAGTAGCATGAATTCTTTTCACAAAACCTTGTGTATGAGGCTTAGTGGCTAGGAATTCTCGGAGAGGCTTTGTCTCCCCAACCTGCCTCACCCTAAGGCTGAAACCAGCACTAAGCTTTATTAATTCTTTATCAAATCTCTCCTCTGGGAAGATTTTTTTCCGCTAGTCCATCAGTGAGGAGGTCACCCCTCGGGAGTCTAGGCTGTCTGCGTGTAATGGGAAAATTTGATTCCACCTTCCACCTGCTCTGGCCCAGGTTTTCTCCGTCTGTGCTCTCGGGGCCTGTAAAGAGCCAGACTCGGCAACCCGAGACCAGGAAAATAGCCCCATCACAAGACCCAGATTCCTCCCTCCCTCAGCCAGGAGGATTTTCTCTTTCTTGTTCTAGCCACGAGGGATTTCCTGTCCTTTTCTACCAGACCAGCCATGCATTAAGTGAAGACTTTTCTTCCATATTTCATCCATCAGTTTTAGATGTGGAGACCAGGGAGAAATTGCACTCAGTGCACAGTGTGCCATGTTGCTGAAAAGCAACATTTTGAAATTAGTTTTCAGTGAGTAAAATTATATATTTCTCTGATCTAGATGCCCCAGTAAACAATTTTAAAGCCTCGCTTTCGAGTTACAAGCTCCTGGAACTTAGAAAGAACATCTTGGAACATGTGGTTGGGGGATGTATTTGCTGTGTATCACTGAGGATTCGGCCCACATGTGAATCTGAGCTGATTGGAAGATGTGCACTCAAGATCCAAAGCTACTGACTAGATCTTGCAACCGCTGTCATTACCACAGCTTTATCGCACTGCACTCTCAGCCACGAGTGGCCTGTAAATTGTCCCAGGGCCAAAGGAAGTTCTCAGTACCTGTGGTTGTTCTTAGCCATCAGACTTACTCCGTCATCTCCTAACAAAGTAGTAACAAATCAGAGGACACCCTCTGAGTTATAAAGGAAGTTTCCTTTGTGAATGGGATTTCTTTAACAGAAAGAAATTTGCTTCTTCACTGCAAGGACCACCAGTAGGATGCCCCCCATTGCCCCACCTGGTTCTTGGGGTCTTATTCCCAGATGATTATCATGTTTGTGTCTTGGTGGGTTGTGTCCTTTCTTCGTTCACTGAGCTAAAATAGCTGAGAGCCCACTGAGTGCCTCCTGGGGACCAGGCCCTCTGCCAGATGCTGGAGATGTGAGGAGGACACAAATGGGGTCTTGGCTTTGGACAAGTTCGCTCTTTATTGGAAATACAGAAATACAAACACTAATAAAAACCACTTAATACTGCAAGTGAGGTATAAACACAGGTATTTATGTCACGATGAGCACCGGGTGACGTAGGGAAGTGTTGAATCACTACATCGTACACCTGAAACTAATGTAACACTGTGTGTTAACTGTACTGAAGTTAGAATTAAAAAAAATAAACACAGTTATTTGCCTCATAATACACTGTTCTCTTTTTGAGATATAATTGATATGTAACATTGTATTAGTTTTAGATGTGCAACATAATGATTTTATATGTGTGTATATGTATATATATAATGAAATGATTACCACAAATTTAGTTAACATCCATCACCAAACATAGATATAACTTTTTTCTTCTCATAAGAACTTTTAAAGTCTACTCTCTTTCCAATATATATGGTATTGTTAACTACTTTCCAATATATATACGGTATTGTTAACTACTTTCCGATATATATAGGGTATTGTTAACTACTTTCCGATATATATAGGGTATTGTTAACTACTTTCATTCCCCAAACCCACCCCTGGCCGCCATCAGTCTGTTCTCTGTATCTGAGTTCAGGTTTAGATTCCACGTGTAAGTGAGATCATGTAGTATTTGTCTTTCTCTCGGACTCACCTCACTTAGCATAATGCCCTGAGATCAACCCGTGTTGTCACAAAGGGCAGGATACTGTTCTCCACAGCGTCTGCACCAATTTACGTTCCCACCAACAGCGCACGAGAGCTCCCTTTTCTCCACACCTGCCAATGCTTGTTCTCGCTTGTTTTGTGTCACAGCCGTTCTCACGGGCGTGAGGACATAGCTCATCGTGGCTTTGGTTTGCATTTCCCGGATGATGAGTGACGTGGAACACCTTTTATGTACCTGTAGGCCATTTGTATGCCTTCTTTGGAAAAATGTCTCTTCAGATCCTCTGCCCGTTTTCTTCCCATCAGATTGCTTGGTTTTATTGCTATTGAATTATCAAAGTTCTATATATATTTTGGATATTCACCTCTTAGCAGATATAAGATTTGCAAATATCTTCTCCCATTCAGCAAGTTGCCTTTTCACGTTGCTGATGGTTTCCTTTGCTGTGCAGAAGCTTTTTAGTTTGATGGAGTCCCACTTGTTTATTTTTGCTTTTGTTGCCTTTGCTTTCGGTGTCTTGACTGAGACTAAAAAACGTTTGTAAAGTATTTAGAATCTGATAGTGAAATGCTGAAACTTGGATTCGTCTGTGGGGTGGAGGACTCTACTCGCCATCTCGTGCACCTGCTCGGGCCCCTCACCGTGCAGGCGATCAGAGGCTGGCTACCTACGAAGGCCGTGTCACTCTCACCGCTTAGAACCCTGCCAAGCACAGTGGTGCCGCCCAGAGTTTGATTCTCAGGGCACAACGTCGTGCCTTAGAAGCCCGTGTGTGAGCATCTTTGCTTTGGGTTTCCATCCTTCAGGTTTTCTCAAATTTTTTTAAAGATTTTATTTATTTATTTGAGAGAGAAAGAGCACACACACAAGCGGGGGGAGGGGCAGAGGGAGAAGCAGACTCCGCACTGAGCGGGGTGCTTGATGCGGGACTTGGTCCCAGGACCCTGGGATCATGACCTGAGCCGAAGGCAGATGCTTAACCGACTGAGCCACCCGGCGCCTCCGGGTTGTCCAAATGTTTACATTTCACGAGCACTGATGCTGCCATATACGACGTAAGCATCCTGAACCTGGCATTTAACCTTTATTAATTACTCAGAGGCCTCGTTTGTAAAAATAAGTTCAGTATCTTATTAGAAACCCCACTGTTTTCTCTAGGTTATTGGGAGGGGCACTGAAATAATAGAAGTCAGAGTGTAAAAAATAGTGTTATAAGTGTCTGAAGTATTATCATTATTATTATTAGAGTAATGTCAGAGTATTTGAGCATTTTATGTCATTTGCTTTCTTCACCAATTTCTCTTTGAAGTTAGTTTTAGTAGTTTCTTAACATAAAAATAGCTCTGGAAATATCTTTAAATAGTTATTACAAGTTGATAGAATGACTTGCCAGCTCATATTAATTTTAAAGCATAGAAGAAAAAGATTTTTTGAATACTATGGAGGCCAGAATGGAAAGATTCTGTTTGGATTAACATACTGGAATATATTTAAACAGAGACCTAGACCACAAGTTTCTTGTACTGAATCCAAAAATGTACCAATTCTTTTTCTGCACATGTCATTCAGTACTGAAGTACGCAGAAGAGATTGCCGTGTCTGCGTGATTAGACAGGAGCAGAATGAGTATCCGTGTGGTTACATGAGACCCCTCCTCCTCTTCGTGCTAAGAGTCAGAAATAACTCAGTCCTGTAACAATAATAATATTTGCAAACATTTCTGAGAGCTAGCCATGTGACAGATCCTGAGGTATCACGTAACAGCATGCATCAGATACTAGTTCCAAGCCTTTCAAGAAATTCACTCAATCCCTCATACCCCCAATGCACCAGGCATTGTTTATTTCCAGAGCTTCGAAGAAAGAAGTGTCTGCAGAGCATTTGTCACCTTGCCTGCATGTTTCACACCTGAGAGATGTTATTCATTACCATTATTCAGAACAGCCAAAGAAAGGATCTTGAACTATAAAATCAAGCCGTGTTTTCTCAGCTTGTAAGCAAAGATCACATGCCAAGAAAACTACGTTCCGTGCATGTCAGGCCTTGCACACCACTTGTCAAGTGAGTTTATGTTTGAGCTTCTTGCCTGAAGGTACTCCCATCTCTTAAGAATTTCCTGGACCAGTGTCTCCAAGGACCTACACGTCAACCCCAACGTAAAGATCTGAGTTTCAGCTCTTTCTGTCTTCATTTCGCAGGCTTACAGAGTTGATGAGAAGGCCGCGGAGCAAGCTCGGTGGGAAGAGGCTTCCAAAGAAACAATCAAGAAAACCACCAAGCCCTGTCCCCGTTGCCATGTGCCCGTGGAAAAAAATGGTGAGTCTGGGCTACGGAAAAAGTGAGGATTTGGTGAGTGCTGCTTGGAGAGCGCGAGCCACGTGGTTGTAAGAGTCAGGATCTCTAGAAGGATCCGTAACTGAGGAGCTCAGCACTCAGGGAATTTGGAGCCATTCGCAAGAATGCAAATCTCGGCTCTCCCAGGTCAAGTTTTTTAACTGCCTAAGCCTGGCCTCCTCCTCTGTCAAAGCAAGATGAAGACAGAGCCGCCCCATGATGGCAGAATCACGAGATGTCATGCATGGCAGACACTCAGCCCAGTGCCTGGCTTCGACAATCAGTAAACACTAACTGCCCTTATTGTTATTATTTATTAATAATATTAGACATTTTGTATCTGGTCAGTTGTCCACTAGTGTAGCCAAATACATATATTACGGAAACTTCCCAGCCCAGTATTTCTCAGAGTCTCGCCCACAGTATTCTGGTATCTAGAGTTACTCAGGAGGGCAAGGGTCGCTGGTCATTCCTACTGGTTGTCCCTCTTGGATAATAACAACAACACAAACAATTAATTTGTCTTGAGCATTTACTGGATGCTTGTCCTAAGTTCCCTACAAATATCGATCATTTAACGCTCACAGAAATCACAATATATTCCCTTTCACAATATGCATTAGCAACTCAGAATTCCATTTGTAAAGAAATCCGTTTAATTTTAATTACCTGGTTCCCAAATTTTTTGGCCGTGAAATTCTTTTTTTCCTTCCTATCACCCCGATTTATATACCTTTGAACACCAGCATGCACTTCGGGCTTTGGCTTCTCTGAAGATTCAGTGCCTTATATTATTATGACACTTGCCTCCTTCATTAAAATATCCTTTACATGCATATGTTTCTCAATAAACCTATTCCTTTAGCCTTTTACCAACTACTCTCTAAATTTTAAGAATGTGAAGTGACCATTTGGAGATGCCTCTGGATTAACTGACATTAACTGCTGTCAGGCTTTTGGGAGCCCACATGTAGGCCCTGCTTTGTGGGGGTTAACAGGCTTAGAAACGCAGGATCTGTATTTGAACATCTCTCTCCCTAACAACACTACAAACCCATGATGTCATCTCCCAAGAAGGGCTGGCACCTCACCCCTGAGACACTCAGTAAATGCTGGAGGCCACCGTGGCTATGGGGACACATTGGGGAGCTTGCAGATGGAAGGACTGCCCTTCCCACTCCTGTCCTAATGGACGAGTAGCCCCTGTAATGAGTCCACTGAGGGACACAGAGGGAGGCCCACTCAGCCCCATAACGGTGTGCCCGTGGTTGTGGCTGCAGTTTCTCTTCTCCCCTTGAGCTTCCAGGGCTGGGATGATGACACGGAGGCCGTGTGGCCTGCGGGCAGTCGGCGTGCATCCTCCCTGCCCTGCAGCGCTGGTCTGCTCGGCTTCAGGCTGCCCCATTCACGGTGATTCTGAGACCTCGCACCAGCCAGCGGGGCGCCTGCCACCACCCAGTCGGGATGTGCCAGCCAGCGTAAAGCCGTCACAGCCTGGTGCCCAGAGCCCGTTCTGAGTGTGAGACACCCATGCACGTGTGAGGTNGAGTAGCCCCTGTAATGAGTCCACTGAGGGACACAGAGGGAGGCCCACTCAGCCCCATAACGGTGTGCCCGTGGTTGTGGCTGCAGTTTCTCTTCTCCCCTTGAGCTTCCAGGGCTGGGATGATGACACGGAGGCCGTGTGGCCTGCGGGCAGTCGGCGTGCATCCTCCCTGCCCTGCAGCGCTGGTCTGCTCGGCTTCAGGCTGCCCCATTCAC
Organism: Ailuropoda melanoleuca; assembly: GCF_002007445.2. Classification (NCBI taxonomy): domain Eukaryota; kingdom Metazoa; phylum Chordata; class Mammalia; order Carnivora; family Ursidae; genus Ailuropoda; species Ailuropoda melanoleuca. The sequence continues at coordinate 103,089,615 of NC_048227.1, read as the reverse complement.
GGTGATTCTGAGACCTCGCACCAGCCAGCGGGGCACCTGCCACCACCCAGTCGGGATGTGCCAACCAGCGTAAAGCCGTCACAGCCTGGTGCCCAGAGCCCGTTCTGAGTGTGAGACACCCATGCACGTGTGAGGTAGTGGCGGATGAGAAATAAAACGAAGCACCAGGTACAGCTTTTCCCACGTTCTCCTCAGGGCGCCTTAGCTGCTCGTGGGTGCTAGGCCGCGAACCGCTGGCTCGCTGGGGAGTGGAACCCGGCAGTCTCAGGATGGGCCTCTGAGCCTGTTTCCTCAGCTGTGTCCTTCAGAAAGTCTTCCTGAATGCAAACAAGAGAGCACGACACAGCTCAGAGCAGTAGGAATGGGCTCAGCTCAAGCCAAGTCCCTGGCTCAGAGATGATGGTCTCCTGGAAATAAATAAATAAACAAATGTGTGCCATGAGTCCTCGCGTTCCTCTGCGCGCTGGAATGCGCCTGGAAGGGGGGCTGGCATCACGTATGAAGAGAGGACGTCAGTGGAGCCAGGGGCAGGAACTCTTGCAGTCCTCACTGCTCGAGCAGTGCCGTGTGGGCAACTGGGAGTCAGAAAAGATGCAGAGCCGTCAGGAGGGAGGGTGCGCGGTGCTGATGAACACAGGCCAGTGCTCCAGTTCACACATATTTCGAGAATGCACACTATATAATAAGAGACCATTTTGCTGTTACCGAAGAGCAGGAACCTTGCCTGTCTCTCCCCTGGGCCCAGAAGAGCACCCAACAAGTACTCCTTGAATTAAAAAGTAGCTGGTCAAAGGGATAGCATGTAAACATATTATTTTTAAGATTTTATTAATTAGAGAGAGCACAAGCAGGGGGAGCAGAAGGCAGAGGGAGAGGGAGAAGCGGACTCCCCACTGAACAGGGAGCCCGATGTGGGGCACGATCCTAGGACCCCAGGATCAGGACCTGAGCCAAAGGCAGACGCTAACGACTGAGCCACCCAGGCACCACCGGATCCCCGATTTCTTTGAAATATTGGGATTTACTATAAACGGAAAGCCCTCATTTTTCACCGATAGATTTTTAACCCATGACCAGAAAAGCTGAAACTTCAAGCTTGCTAATAATAACCTACTGTTCGTCTAAACTGTTTTATAGCATACCGCAGAGAAGAATGTGAGCTCAGTGGGCAAGGAAAGCTGGTGTCATGATCTCATTCTCACAGTAAATCCACGGCCTGTGTCATAGTCACCTGAATCCCAGAAAGGAGTTCTTCCTGCAGCAAAGCTGCAATGAACGTGAGGCTCCTGCCTGTTTTAAACACAGGCTAAGCCTCTCGGCTTCCTCCTGCCTCCTTCAGCCTGGGAAGCGTCTTCCTTCCCTTGCACCTCGAACAGATGAGTGTCCACGTCCATTCTCTCATCAGCAAGTGCCTGTTGCCAGTTAAATGTCCCTTCAGGTTGTTCAAGAACTTCTCATTAAATCAAATGGAAGAGCCGCTGGCCCCGCCATGGTGGTGGACATAGCCGCATCAGCCAGTGGACCGAATTCTCTAGGAGGGAAGCCATGTTTTCTTGGCTTCGGTGCCCACGAAGTCCAGTGATGTTGTCAGCAGTTTCACACTCGCTGTCACTTTTATGTTGGCAAAGCTTCTAGAATCAAGAGTCCCTGGTGCTTCTCCATACCGTGGGAGCTAGCATATTGCCTTCCATCTATTAAGCTCCAGGGGGAAAAGGAAGTTAATAACATGAATATTCTCTCTTCCTGTTTCCTTTCTTCTTATTCTATGGAGCCATTGTGATTCTAGTTTCTATAATAAAATGTTATTTGTAATGTTAGTATTTTTGAAGATTTTAGTATCGTAGGAAAACATTATTTACATCATAAGCGTTTAGTCATTAAATATGTATTAAAAATTATACAGTCCTGCAATTGTGTAATCCTAAGTGGGAAATATTAAGGGGAAAGTATCATAGGTGAGTTTTCCCTTTATTTTCTGCATATTTATAATTTTTAAATGCTGTTTAAAACAAACCAAACAGAAGTAGCAAAGTAGGGGGTTTTAAATGCCCTTAAATTATCCTACAACAAATCCCTTTAGTTACATCTTCATAAATGTTTTAAATCAGTGGAAGTTCTTATGCCCTATTTCTAATAATAAAAATGAGGCAGTACAGAAGCAATTACCTGGAAAATTTGGCAGGAAAAAAATGACTTAACAAGATAATTGGTACAATTGAATAATAAAGCACATCCAATGTTATGTCAGATTCAAGCAAAGAACTGCATTTTCCTGAATTATCTAGGAAATTCAGTCAGAAACTGTTCTCTGCATATAACCGCACACAAGTAACTTCCTCGGCATGCCACTGCAGCCTTGATGTCTGAACCCCAGAAGCAAATAAGAAATGAATTTCACAAATGTGGAAAGGGAAGGAATCCAAAATAAGTCCTGGAATAAGGGACCATTCATCTCCTGCGGCAAAGGCCCTGTTCTGGGAAAGAACGACAGACCCTGGTGAAATCTCAGGCTTTGCCATTTAGAAGTACTTGACCTTGAGAAAATTCTACAAGGGAGTAACACTCCTACTTCCTAGGTGCTTTTGAGGAGTAATGAAGTAATCCACGTAGAGTGCCCAGTTTCCCTCGTCCACTCATCTTAATAACATTAAGGAATGTATTCTCCATTAAATAGTTTTTTTAAAAAAAAATATTTCATTTATTTGACAGAGAGAGAGCACATAAGAAGGGGGAGGAACAGAGGGAGAAACAGACTCCCCGCTGAGCAGGGAGCCAATGTGGGGCTCCATCCCAGGACCCTGGGATCATGACCTGAGCCGAAGGCAGATGCTTAACTGACTGAGCCACCCAGGCATTCCTCTGTTAAATACTTTAATACTGCTTTCCCAACTCCTGTTTCATGAATTTTGCCAAGCCAAGTAATATTATATGTTATATGTTAAATAATTAAGTATATTAACATCTATTTTAAACATTAGACAACATACATTTCAATAAGGAATTGACCCCGTCTGTGAAACACAAAGCATTTGTCTCTAAATCCCATTTCAGGAGAAGTAAATACCCGCGGATTTACAAATAATATTTGTCCTAGATGGGAGTGGCATGCCTCACCCTCGCTCCTCTCTTAATGAATGAATGTCCTAACTTCAGAATGCCCTTGGATGGCTTGTGACAACCCCTTAGAAAGTCAGTTCTGGACTGTGTGTGGGTGTGGGAAGCAGTGTTCTCCAGGTGTTTGCCCATGTCCTTTGTGTGCCCGCAGGAGGATGCATGCACATGAAGTGTCCACAGCCCCAGTGCCAGCTGGAGTGGTGCTGGGCCTGCAGCTGTGAGTGGAACCGCGCCTGCATGGGGGACCACTGGTTCGACGTGTAGCTGCAGCCCCGAGAGCCAGCGCCCCCCACCGCCCAACCTGGAAATGTATAAAGGGTCCCGCCTTTCGCTGCTCTCTCTCCAAACTCTCTCCCTCTCTCCCTCTTGCATGCACGCACACAGACACGCACACACCCCTCCAGTTCCTTCCAAAACCACAAAAACAAAGTTACAGGAGAAGCTCCTGGTATACCTTTCTTTGTGCCCAGAGAAACAACAAGACGTACTCTCAGGCCTCAGCAACATGCGGAGCCCAGAGCACAGAGGGGAAGTGCATTCCACCTCTCCTATGGATCAACATTCTCGGGGGGAATTCAAGTCAGGCTGGATTTAAGAATGCAGAGAGAGATTTCTCAGGTTTAATTTCCTACATTGTACCTTCAGCAAAGATTGGGAAGAAACCAGTGGTAAGGAAATAGTTTAAAGGGACTACTGTCAGTGTTCTCTGTAAGACGGCCGACAGGGGGTTCTGAGAATTACATCCTTGGCTTTAAGAGCAATGCTCTCACTTAAATTTTCAGAGTATCTATTCCCAAAGAACCACAAGCCATAGTCAAAATTCTGTGTTTATCCCAAAGAATTCTAACTTTATAGATCCCATTGATGGAATATCAACTATGCATAAACCAGCTTGTCAACTAGTGAGAACTTGTGGAAGTTAACTTGAATGTTGAATGTGGACCTTGCAGGAAAGAAATCAAAACATCATGCGCTTCCTTTCCATTGAATTATTTGAGCTTAGAAAGAAATTGTTCTTCTGAAAACATTACAAAGTCTGTAATTTGATTTTAAACATTCATTTTGCGGCTTGGGGAATACGCTAGTACATTTGGCTTCACTGTAACTCTAATGGGTAAGGTCCTATAGAGCAGACATTTTTAGAAATGGTTTTATAATGGTTCTCAATGTTAGCAGAAGTGCAGGGTGTTAAGGCAGAAATCTGTAAAGAAGCATTTCCAGGGCTAACAAAATGAAACCAAGACTGATTGTGTACCAGAAAGGTTTCTGCTCTTTCTGCACCTGCTCGGCCCCCCAGCTGCACGCCCCAGGGGCTCAGCCCCCCGAATGGGTTACCCCAAGGAGAGCTCTTCTCTGTGACAGTAGAGTCACACCAGAAGATCCCCTCATGTTGACATGGATCAAAATGGAGTGTCCAGCAAGTTTTCATCATTTTTTTTTTGAGGCATTCACAACACATCAAAAAGAGATGTGTTTGCCCCCAACGCACAGCCCTCATTTTCCGTAGCACAGAAATCAGATGAAAAAGTCCAACCTCCGTCTCTGGTTCTCATCACCTGTCTTCTCAGGGCTTCTCTCTGTAGACATAGCGCCAGAAATCCTTGCTGGGGGAGAGAGGGAATGACCTCAGAATATTTCCTAAGGCCATCTGTCCCTCTGTCCCTAGCCATCCTCCCAGGGACAGTCCTGCCGGACCTCCCTTTGCCCTCAGAGGCTGGTCCTCAGACAAGATGGGGTGTGGGGCCACAGCGGCATTATTCAGCCTCATGTGGCTTCGCTCTGTCAGAAAATCCAACCTCCCCAACGTGACCCCAGAGCTGCCAGACTCATGTCACGAAGCCTTAGAGATCATAGCAAGGGAACAAAGAGCCAAGTTCTGTAAGCGTGAGAAAAAGGAAGGTCGCCAGGCATGAGCCCACGTGCGCCAGGGGCTGGTGTCGGGGAGGGCACGTCGCTGACAATCGCAGCAAGTAGCTTCTTACACTGACCCAGGGGGACAAATGAGCGGCTCCCTGTGTCACGTGGAGCACCCCGCATTTTATGTCCATTATAGGTCTCGGGTTAGTGATGCTGTTGTGACTGCTTCCTTCCAAATTTGCCTGTTGTGTTGGGTGTGCGAAGCCCAAACAGGGTTTGCTCTTGGTCTCAGGGGTTCAGGCACAGTAGAAGTTTCTAGGGCTCTGCTCCTTTCCTGGTGCTGGTCCTTTTTTTTTTTTTTCCAGAAAAAAACACTGAAACAAGTTAAAGGAAAAAAACAGCCTCTGTAAAGGAATGGGAATCACAAACCACTATAAATGAACATGTTTGAACATGAAATGTGTAACGGAATGTGAATATATCAAAATAGAAATAAAATCTTTGCAGGAGAATCTTTATTTTTCTCTGAAATGTGTAAAGGAATATTGGACAACTACATTTAAGGTCGTATTCAAATTATCAATAAAAGCATGAAAACAGCTTTTGAGTCTATCTCTGAAGATAGGTTTTCGGTAAATGCTGGACGTGTTGGGAGGGCAAACCAGGGCACCTCGCTCCAGGGGCCTCCCTCAGGGCCTGAAGGGATCACCTGGCGGGGCAGCGGCCGTTTTTATCTAAAAAGCAAACCGCCAATTTAAAATCTAACTGATGACTTTCCTGCTCTGTCAGCAAACTTTTCTAGTAAATGTTTAAAACAGAAGTTTGACTCAGGAAAAACCACAAGGATTCTCTGTGACTTTGCATCGCTCTCGTCGTGGGTGTATTGACTCTGCATTTCTTAAGAACTGTTGCAGTGGCTGGAGTGAGTGACAATGAGCTTGTGTTTGAGCAATCTGGAATGGAACATTCTTGGAGAGGTCCTATGCATGTATTAAGCAAGCCGCACACCCTCACTGGTGCCAAACACGCCAGGAAAGGCTCTAAAGAAACACAAAGTTTCTAGAAATGATGGCCCTAGTATTGACACTCATCTCCAGGGTGTAAATTAGAGACTTGATATTGTGCATGGAAATGAATAAGCACAGATGTGGAATGCTTATTTGAAAAGAAACAGCAATGTGGGGAAAAGCCAGCATCATTGGTTGGGTGGTGGTATGTGCCCCCCCACCATCCTTGCTAGGCCATTTCTGGTACCATGGAGAGTATCGATGTCAGGTTTTAAAAGAAAACCCTATCTCAAAACAACACTGAACCCATCTTCCAGTTATCCACTCTGAATAAACTGTCCGACCACAAATATTTAAGTTTTCTCTGCAGTTTGGATAATCATGCAAAAAAAAAAAAAAAGGTGAGTAGTATTGTCCAGGAAGACATTTGGCACACAGATGAGTGGTGCTGCCTGGGTGGGCCCACAGTGTTCCTTGATCTCATCATCTGATGTGTAGACTGAGAGAATCAACTTTGTCGGCATCAAAATGTAACTGGACCCCAGAAGACAGACTCACACGAGTCCAACTCATAAAAGAACAAAGTACAAAACCTAGAACATCAATTTAAATGTGTATTTACAATGAGAAGCTCATGTCCTGATCTTTACAAGTGATTTGCCTAGAATCCTTACACCCTCTTTCTTCATACTGTCTCCTCCCCACTTCGGCTGGCCAGCCTCAGATCTCCATTTAACCAGCTCCTCCAGAAACCCTTCTGTCCTCATCCTGGCCTTCACTGGAGGTCCTTCCTGAGTGTTCCCAGAACCGCATGACTTCCCACATCAGAGTTGTACGGTGTTTTTCCCAGTACCAGCAAATTCTCCACCTCTCCACGCAGCAACGGGGTGTCCTACAAGGCGATTCGATTCTGACACTAACTTCCCAGAGTAAGTGTCAGACCCCACAGGTAAGAGCTCAGTTTCACCAGACCACCCCACGTCAGACATGGCCAAGTCCCTGGTTACCAACTGTACTTCCACTGACTGGCTGTGAATCTGCGGTCCCCACGACCCCCTCCTCAGGCTCAGTACCTCACTAGAATGACTCACAAAACTCAGGAAAGCATTTTAGTTACTACTATGGGCTGTGATAAAGAATCCAAACTCAAGCATCGCTGAATGGAGAGATGCATAGGGCAGGGTTGGGATGGGACCGGGTGTGTGCACAGAGTTTCCGTGGCCCCTATGGGGACACCACCTTCCCAACAACAACTGGGAAGCTCTCTGAAACCCGCCGTGTAGGGGTTTCTACGGAGGTTCCATTAAGTAGGTATGATTGATAATATCATTGGCCATTAGTAATTAACTCCATCTCCAGCCTTCTGGAGATGGTAAGGGATTGGGGCTGAATGTGCCAGCCCTCTAATCATGTCTTGGTTTTTCTGGCAAGCGTCCTGAAGCTAGCTGAAGCTCCCCAACCAGACACTTCGTTAGCATACAAAAGACACTCATCACTGCAGATTCCAAGACTTTTGGGAGCTGTGTGCCAGGAACCAAATATATATGTCTTATATTTATTTATATTTATTTTAACTTATTTGCATACATTTTTTTTTGAAAGGGAGCAGTGGGGAGGGGCAGAGGGAAAAAGAGACTCTTAAGCAGGCTCCGCACCCAGCACAGCGCCGTTTGCGGGACTTGATCTCACAACCCTGAGATCACGACCTGATCCCACAGCAGAGCCTGCTTCTCCCTCTGCCCCTCCCCCACCTCGCGCTCCTTTTCTCTCATTCTCTCTCAAATAAAATCTTTTTAAAAATTTTTTTAAATAATTCTGCTCTTGAGGTCCCCCAACTTTTACTAAAATAACAACACAGTAGATTAGAGACTCCCTACTGCTGCTTTTTCTTCCAGACAGATTTGGGAGAGGTGGGCTGGGAGAGGAGTTGAGTCTGGGAAGGTATGCAGCCCAGCGTGAGTGCAGCACGTCCTCCTGCTTCGCGTGCACCTGCTGGGGCGTGGGAGTGGGAGGGGAGGGTTCCTGGCTCCCGGAAAGACTGTTTTCCCTAAGAAGCAAGGAAGTGGAAGGTTAACACGCCAACTTAAGTGGCCACTTCTGCCTCGTGAATATAAAAGAAAAATGGTTTTGTGTTTCTGATTTCTCCCTCCAAAAGCATCTTTCCCAATGCCAACTCGATCGATTTGAGGAAGCTAGAATGATCCAGCTGCAGCTAACAGAGTGTGTGAGAAAGACGTGAGCAAAGATCAAATCAATGTCACGCAAGGGATGATGACCTTGTTTTGTCCATAAGTGGTAGGAAATATAAACCTACTTCTCTCTTCTGTGAAGTAAATCGAATAAATTGAATAAAGTCATTTCATTCTATTTTAATAAGTTTGCACACCGAGTCAGTGCTGGGCAGAGGCCTCACGCTGAGGGCAGGTGGGGGCAGCACCAGGCGCTAAGGCCTCCCACACCCGTCAGCCCCCCTCAGCCGCTGCTCCTTCTGGGCGGCCTGCCTCTGCAAAGGGTGCCCTGGTCCATCCGCGAGCCAGACCAACCAAGAGGCCAATATCTTGGATACTGATGCCTCCCAAAGGAGCTTATCCCACTAAAAATAGGGCCTACGGAAACCACAGCAAGCCCTTGATACTCACGAGGGACCATGGAGCGGCATTCGAGAATCTCTGAATTCTGAACTCTCTCTGTCCCCAGCAGCTGGCTTCATTCGCAGGCCACTGTCACAGAGACATCCGGATTTCATGCTCTCACACGCATTCAGTGCCATATCCCAGTGGAGCTCTTGGCCTGTTTTCCTGCGGTGATGTCACAATTTGTTTTTCTTTTCTCGCCTTTCCCATTTCATAGTCCAGGTGAAGATTTTCCGTCACTAGGTTTTCTGGTTCATTTTATCTTGGTCGCCCTGACAATTTTCATGAAGCGGGTGTCCTAGCTGATTTAGGACAGAGTCTCCCAACCTGTTTTTATTTATTGTTTCTATGACTGAGATTCCGTCAGAAGTCTTCTGAACAAACAGGTCCTAGTGCCACGTACTTTCAACAAGAAATTTCAATACAGAGCCATTTGTCAGTTTCCGATGTTTTTCCATGAAGCTATCCTTCGGAGGGATCAGAGAAATACTCGCTGATCGCAGTATCATCTGTGGTCAAGGAACTTTGAACATAGGCCATTCTTACCCCGATTCTCCTCACACCGAGAAACACCTAGAACTGTGCCCAGCGGTCGACAACAGTCAGCGATCGAGCGTCAGCGGCATCCCCCAATCGTGTTGGAGCCACGGGTCTGTGCCTTCTCATTCAACCCCGTGGGAGAAGCCCGTGTCCCCGGCAGAGTCACGGAGGTCACCTGGGCAAGAGTTCAAGGGTCAGAGACAGGGTCTCATGATCCTCAGATCTGCTCTCTTAGCTACAGCAAAATGTTTATTTGAACTGCTTGCCCATGTTTATTTATTCCTGCCCCTGATTGTGGCACTGATGGGAAAGAAGCTCTTGTGGAAATGACAAGCACAGAGTTGGCCATCACCATGCAAGGGGCCCAGGCTGGTCTGCACAGGCGCTCGGGTGACAGCATCATTACAGCGGGGAGACGAGAGCCCAAGAGCATTAGACGCGGGAACCTCAAACATCGGGTCAGGAAACTGCCTCCATAAAAGGTCAGATGGTGAATGTAGTTGACCCTTGAACAACATGAGTATGAACTGCACGGGTTCACTGATACACAGATTTTTTTCCGTAAAACAGTATGGTACTATAAACGTATTTTCTCTTCCTCATGATTTTCTTGACTGTGTTTTCCTGTAGGGAACTTGATGGTAAGACTGCAGTATCCGATACATTAACATACAAAATATGTGTTAATCCCGTTTCCATTATCAGTAAGGCTTTCTGTCAAAAGTAGGCTATAAGGGGCGCCTGGGCGGCTCAGTCAGTTAAGTGTCCGACTGTTGATTTCGGCTCAGGTCATGATCTCAGGGTCATGAGTTGAAGCCCTGCATCGGACTCCGTGCTCAGTGCAGAGTCTGCTCGAGGTTCTCTCTCTTCCTCTGCCCCTCCTGCTTGTGCTCGCTCTCTTTCTCTCAAATAAATAAATAAAATCTTATTTTTTTTTAAGTAGACTGTTAGTCATCAAGATTTGGGAGGTCAAAAGTTATATGCAGATCTGTGATTGTGTGGGGTGTGGGGTTAGTGCCCCCACCCCCCACATGGTTCCAGTGTCAACTGTATTTTAGGTTTTCCGGCCATAAATCCCTGTTACAACCACTCAGCTCTGCTTCTGCGGAGCGAACAGAAATGTATGCTTGTGTTCCGTTAAAAACTGAAATACAGGCGGTGGGTCCCTCTCACAGTAACTGAAAAACTTCTTTACAGATTCAAATATAAAGACACATTAAAAGAAAACATTAATTTTTTTTCAAAATTGTGTTATCTCTTCAACAAATAATTATTGAGCACTGAATACTTTGGGTGTCAGGGTCACAAAAATAATGACAAGATTGCTCTGCTCGAACTTCCGACAAACGAGCAGAGGATGCAGATACGTAACAACAGGGCAGTGGGATTGACGCTCTCACAGAAGTTGTACCAGGTCAGGGTCCAGCGGGGAAAAGGATGAAAGGACGCTTCCCAGGCTAAGACTGAAAAAGAATGGGGGCACGCGGGCAGGTGGCCACCAGCGGGGAGAGGAGGCTGGGCACCAGCTGCGTCAGATCGCAGTCACCTTCTGTGTGGGTCTCGGAGCCCGAGCGAAGGAGGGAGACAAGGCCAGGGAAGCAGGGGTGAAACTGATCCATATGAACCCACTAGGAAGTTCCTACTCCACTCGTGGACGATGGGACACCATTGAGGGAGTTTAAGAAAGGAAAGGACTTTATCCAGTCAGTATTTTAGAAAATGTGTTCCATTGGGTATGGAACTGGCGAAAAGAGAGCATTTGAAGGCTTTCTCCAGATGAGAGGAGCTTGGGGCCAGAACCAAGGCAGGGCAGTGGCCACGAAGAGGAGGCATCCGATATGTATTTAGGTCTCAAAATCAATGCCTATTGGATCCAGGAGCAGAAATAGGACATAAGCAGAAAACGGAACAAATCCAAATAAAGTCTGGAGCTCAGTTAATAGCATTGTACCAACGTTAACTTCTTAGCTTAAATAAATGGTGCTCTGATTTAGGAAAGATGCTAAAATTAGGAGAAGTTGTATAAATACAGAGAAATGCTGTCTACATCTTTGCAACTTTTCTGTAAATCTAAAATTACTCCAAAATAAAAAGACTAAAATTTTTAAAGAAGTATAGAATTTGGTCATCGGTTGGATGTGACAAATGAGTGAGACAGAGAGGGTGAACCTGGGCTTCTCCAGGATGGCTGTGGGGCTGGTGAGGAGAACACAGGAGGGGGGCCACGCCTGTCCTAGAGTATGTTTTATTGTAACCCTTTGTGCTACAAATAAGTCGTTTTTGATCCAGAGATGCTTCAAAATAATAATTTTACATGATACCTTAGATTGGTAAAGAAATGACCAAAGGTAATCTACACTATGTCAACCTTCGTGCCCAAGATGAGAGGTGCATCTCTGGCTCTTTGTGACACAGTATTTTAGCCTGAACTTTCTCCTTCCAAATCAGTAATCTGATCAGAAGCGAATGTGTAATTGGGTAATAAAGGAGAAGCCATGGCTCAAGGCTAAGCGGTGAGTGTTGATTCCCAGGGGGGCAGTTCAAAGGAAGAATTGTGAAAAAGCAAACACCCAACTCCCCAGGGGAATTACGTTTCTGACACATAAGGAAAAAAATTAGGAGACTGGGGAGGGGAAGTCAGAAAACAAAAGAGTGCTTCTCACTTGGTTTTTCAGAGCAGAGTCAATCCAGATTATCCAACATTGGGAAAATGTGGCAAAAAGAATATAGTCTTGACCCCTCAGTGATTCTTGCAATTTCTTAATGTTAGAGGCAACTTTGGGAACTAATGTAGAGTCTGAAGAAATATTTATATAAGTTGATCTGCCCATTCTATTTCACTTCATTTTCTTTTCTTTCTATTAACTTCACATGATCTGAAAATTAATATTTCACAGGACAAGAAAGCACGTCTAATATGCTCCCCTTGTTATGAAATGATGTCACACTCGCTTGTGCTTCTATCCACTGTCCGTTGACCCTTCCATCTCTATCTACGCTTGGCAGAGTTTGGTGGCTGGAATGACACCAGAAGCAATGCTGGCTTTTTGGAGTGGTGAGATTTGGGGTGATTTTTTTTCTTCTTTGTTCTTTTCTGTAGTACTTGAATTTTTTATGACAAAAAGGCATCATTTTCAGAGAAAAAACACTATTACTTAAAAGAGAGAAGGCCAACAGAAATCTATAGACCAGCCTTACTTGTGAACATGTGTTGGGGGTTCTTCGTGGGGTTTATATGGACAGAACGGCCGTGCTATGGTGCCCACATGGGGAGAGTCTTAAGGTAGAGAAGTTGACGGTGCTCCAGGATGTTCAACGTGTTCTATTAAAGTTGAAAGTCCATCTGTTGGCCTGAAGGTGTCCAAATTGGTCTGAGTAGTGAGTTAACTGTTGCCAGGGCGTCTGTCCCAGATGTAGGTAGGGAGGGTCGCCATGCAGACCAGCTACCTGGGGGCTTCCTGGGGGAGCCCTCTTCGATGGGGCAATTCTCTGTAGACTTTCAGGCCACAAAATCTCCTTCAACTGTTGAAATTTTTTTCCCAGCTATCTTAAAACATCTCTGCATTAATACTCATTTACTATTCTTATTAGTAGCTTATCTTACTACATCCTGCTATATGTGCATAAGCTATGTTGTTTGCCTATGGTCCAGAAAACTGAATCCCTACTTAGATATTACAACTTAAATATGAGCATTTTATTTTAAAATTTTTTAAAACATTTTATTTATTCATTTGACAGAGAGAGAGAGAGAGCACAAGCAGAAGGAGTGGCAGGCAGAGGGAGAGGGAGAAGCAGGCTCCCTGCTGAACAGAGATCCCTGCATGGGACTCGATCCCAGGGCCCGGGGATCATGACCTGAGCTGAAGGCAGACACTTAACTGATTGAGCCACCCAGACGCCCCAAATCTGAGCATTTTAAATAAAGAACTGTAAAGATATTTTCAACAGTATATTAAAGGAACTGCCCACTACAACCAAGTAAGTTGTAAGCATTTCACAATATAGGCAAACAAAATAATCTCATTTGATGGCAAAATGACATTTGGTAAAAGTAAACATTTATTCTTATCGAACAACAGATACTTAAAAAGCTAGAAATTGAAGGATGTTTCTAAGCTTGGTAAAGAAAATGACTCATTGGTGGAACCTGAAGGTGTGCTCATTAAATTCAACCCTCATTACAGTTAGACACATCATAGTGACCGTGATTGGCTTGACCCATCACCTCTTCCCCCTCTTTGGCTGATAGACCACGATTTTGTTCGGTTTTTTCCTCCTTTCCTCTTCGGCCACATGCCACAGGGAAAGGTGACCAAACCCACCGCAGAGTAATAAAAACATATATCCAGACAAAATCTTGTACAGGAATGTTCAGGGAAGCTTTATGTATAAGAGCAAAAAGGTAGAAACAATCCAATGTCCGTCAACTGATAAATAGATAAGTAATGTGATATATCCATAGACTGGAAGATTATTTGTCCATAAAAAGGAATAAAGTGTTGGTAGGTGTTACAATGTGGATGAACCTTAAAAACAATCAGAGTGAAAGAAGCCAGACACGAAAGCCCACGTATTGTAAGATTCCTTTTACATGAGCTGTCCCAAAGAGGCAATTCCATAGAGACGGAAAGAAGAGCGGTGGTGCCAAGGGCTGGGGGTGGAGGGAATGGGGAGCCACTGCCAATGGGTACAGACTTTCTTTTGAGGGGTGATGGAAATATCCTAAAGTTGGTTTTGGTGATAAAGGCACAACTCCATGGATTCACGTAAAGTTGTTGAATTATACAATGTAATGGGTGAACTGCTTGATATGCGGATTAAATCTCAAAGCTGCTACAAAAAAAAAAAAAGAATAAGTGGAAGATGGAGAAGTAGAGAGAACAAATATGACCTTGGTCTTTTGAAGGACCTGATGGACCCTTGGTGATAGGGGAGAGATAAAGGGTCGAGGTAAGGCATTTGTTTTAAGATAGAATCACAACTACAGGGCAGGAGCCAGGGCATAGAGAGGAGTTGAAAGGACAGAATTGTGATTGAATGTTATAGAAGAGAGACGATCTGATTGCAGAAGGGGGACTAGCCTCAAGCAAGAAGGCTGCAAGGGGCCTCCAATTGGACGGCTCCTGTGATCTTGCCTCCAAAGCCGTATGTCTTGGGAATGAGGCCAACCCTGCTTCCCAAGTGCGGGCAGACGCAGGCAGAGTCCATGCCCGAGGCTGCACCTGCTCAGAGGACACTCCGCGGGAGGCTCAGAGGCCACACTGACTGGGAGAGACAGGTCCCTAGTGAGAAATCCTACGGAAAGCCTGAGAACGGGGCCTGTGCCTTCGAGCAGAGCTGCCTCGGCTCCTGCCAGGAACCTCCCCCACACTGTATTCCTCACCAGGAAAGAGGAAGGAAAGCATGGATGGGGCTTTGGACCCAGGTTCTAGCTCAGTTCTGTAGGGTATCTGTGATAGGTAGTGACCACTAAATAGACGTTCAGATGAGGAAGAACAATTAGCAAATCGGTCAACTGCATTTTATATATGTTTCTGGTCTCATGGATAACTATTCGGATATGGTCTTTTGCTTTCATCAAATATCAGAAATATCAAGTGAGTCTGGATTTCTGCTATAAATTGGAACAATTTTCATTTCTGCTATGAACAATTCTGTTTAAAATAATTTCTTAACAGTTAACTCCAATAATACACATTCAAAAGAAATAGAAATCACAAACCTCCTGACACTCTTTCCTGCAATAAGTTGGAATTCAGGGTTAAAACTGGGGACACCAATGGTTGAAGTCAGAAGAGCATGTCTTTACCCATTAGGGGTTCAATAAATATACCTTGAGGGGCGCCTGGGTGGCACAGCAGTTAAGCGTCTGCCTTCGGCTCAGGGCGTGATCCCGGCGTTATGGGATCGAGCCCCACATCAGGCTCCTCTGCTATGAGCCTGCTTCTTCCTCTCCCACTCCCCCTGCTTGTGTTCCCTCTCTCGCTGGCTGTCTCTATCTCTGTCAAATAAATAAAATAAAATCTTTAAAAATAAATAAATAAATATACCTTGACTTTAATTAACTGGGTTTGAGAAAGAAAACGTGGTCTACATACACTTGCCAATGTTCTCTTGTTCAACCAGGTGGCTGGAGTTTCTACTTAATAAGGCAACGTCACCATCCTGCCTATACGCTTATAAAGCCCGGGTGGATGCAAATGGCAAAAGGTCTTCCCCAACTTAACTCTTGATTCAGGATGTTAACATCAGTGAAGTAAGTCTTTTGAACCACTTTTAATGAGTTGGAAAACAATGAGTTCGTAAGTAATCAGGGAAGAAATTATTGCTAGTTCACCAATCTCAATCTCTTTCCCAGGATGAAAGAGTGGGCTCATACCAGAGTAGTGGCAGAAATGTTTGGATTCGCAGAGAAGGAACAAACCGGGAGGTCACCCAGGTTGTCGTGGGACATTAAGTGGCTGAAGAAGGGGGGGAAGAGGATGGAGAGGAAGTAAAGAGGGGACCACAGAGGCCAAAGCACACATCTCCACACCACTATGTCCTGGTCCTCTGTCTGTGTTCCCATTTAACCTTCTCAACAACGCATACATAGGACTCCCATTTTACAAATGAAAAGAAATGATTTCACAGAGATGAGTAATTTACCCCAGGTCATCCTATGTGGAACCCATTTGGAAAAAAAAAATGGCAGAACTTGGTGACCAAATAGACATAAGCAAGAAAGATGGCCCCTGAGGTTCAGGATAGATACCCCGACAAAACCCAGAATGGTGAGGAGGCCAAGACAGCACCTCATCCGTTACTGAATATGAACCAAACTCCTCCATAGCGTATCCAGGTTCTAGAAGATCCATCGAAGCCCCCTTTCCAGGTCCATCCCCTTCTAATGCTCCCACACACTATAGGCTCCAGACCAACTTGCCCCTTCAGCTCAACCAGGCTTGGGTTCTCCCCTGTCTCTGAAATGTCGCAACACTTCACACTTCTCTCCTGAACCACACCACATTCAGTCTGGTAACATGGCTTTTCGCCTCTCACACAAGGCAGTGACCACATGAAGAAGAGACTGAACCTTAATAACCTTGATTACCACCCCCTCTTCACTCAGAGCCTAGAACTATCCCTGGTATACAGTAGGTGCTTCATGTTTCATGAGTGAGGGCGTGGATGCATGAATTGGGTTTAGTGCCCTTACGTGACTGCTATATATCAACACCATTAGCAAAGATAAATGAGAAAGTAGGTTTTGAAAAAACATGAATGGAGATTATACACCTTCCATGATCTAAGTGTGTAATCCCATTCAAATTAAAAAGCTCTTCCATGTATGTTTAACGGAACCTTCCTAGTTAGCAGGGTAAGAACTCTGCATTTGGGTTCGGAGGGGTGGTGGCGGTACTGGAAAGTCGCAGGACTGGCTCCTAGCCCAGGTTTGCCCTGCACCAGCTGTGAAGCCGGACCAGCACTGGGTGGTATCCACCTGGGGGAGCATGGAAGGATACAACAAGAACACGTATACAAATAATTTAGCGCAATGTCTGCCCACAAGAAGTGCTAATATGAAACTGACGGTGGTCCGCACGGCAGTAGTTACCTGATGTTTGCCGGTCTTAGTTTAGACAGGTTACCCGCTCTGTGCCTGAGCTCTTCCATCTATAAAATAAGGACAGTGATACCCACCACATCTTGATTATGTTAAGAAAATACAAGATTTCGTAAATCTTCAAGGCAGTTGTGAAAGGAAGTCTGTTCTATGGTCTCAGAAAAAAAAAAAAATGCAATGCACGGCGCGCCCTGATGGAAACATTCTGGAACCACACGTTTACAGGGAGAAGAGCTCACACCTTAGTGCTGCTCCCTTACCTCCAGCAAGGATCTGTTCAAGGGACTGGGGCCACAAGGGTGGTCCTGTCTAAGCCAGCAGCAAGGAGCGCTCCACCGGCCCCCCCCCCACCACTGCAGATTTGTCCCGGAAAAATCTCAGGGACAGTCCCCCTTTCTTACTTGCACCCTAGATTCAGGAGAAAGTGGCCGGACCCCACTGCCAAAGCCACGTGCCAACTCACAAATCAAAGATGTTTAAATGTCTGTGCAAACTCCCTGTTGGCTTGTGCATCCCATGAAGTGAAACTTATTTTGCCTTCTCGACTACAAAATTTCTCCACCTCAGCCCTATTGACATTTGAGACTAGATAATTCTCTGTTGTGGGGGCTGTCCTATGCATTGCAGGATGTTTGGTGGCATCCCTGGCCTCTACCCACTAGATGACAGCAGCAGTCCCCTCCCTGCCACTCCCAGTTGTAACAATCCAAAATGTCTCTGGACATTGCCCAATGTCCTCGGGGGAGCAATGTCACCCCACTGAGAACCCCTAGCCTACCATGTTGCTACAGTATTGTATGCTGAGAGAATGTCCTTTCACTAGAAAATCTGCCTTTCAAATTCCCCACGTATCTACACCAGGAGAGTTTTTACCTAAATGCGTGTCTGCAAACTGTTTTCTTGTCTGGCTAAAATTACCTGGTAACAGCAGTGCAATTCCTATGAGAAGATGCGCTCTGGAATGACCGTTTTTGGAGACAGTCCCAGGTTATTCTGTTGTGAATTGTAAACAGCTCTGAGCCACAGGAGAGATGGCCTCTGAGAGAGGTAAAACACACAATTAAGGCAATTCCAGAGAATCTTGAACTCCACACGCTGCACTTTGCCTGGGGATAAATAGGGACTGTATTTGAGTAGCCACGGTTCCTTTCTAGAACCTGTCAAGAATGCTTGAATTCACTTGAAATGAAAACCCAGTTTCTCAGAAGCAAAATAATCAAATCTAGGTTTCTGCTTTCCCCACCAAAGTTTTCAGTTTCTCAACCCTGGGAAGCTTTGAACTGCTATGAAGATTTTCTGCAAGGAGCAAATGATGGCGTCCATTGCTGGTGTACTTAAAAACATGCCATCAGATACTTAAGTATTTCTGTACTACGTCATGTTCCTGGTACAAAATAATGTGTCGAGTATAAGATGGATCTGCGTGACTTTCTCCTACACTATTTTCACAATACCAACTAGATCACAGATTCTATTATTGAAAAGCACACTGTATTTTACACTCTTGGCAAATACCACCAGAATTTAGTTTCCTCTTGTCACTACCTCTTCTTAAAGAGCGGTGTCTTCCCCTCCCGTTGAAATGTGGAAATAAAGCCTCAGTTTGCTGGAGTAAGCAATGCTTCCTCGGCAAAGATTTTTTTGGTGTGTAATCAGAAGATGATTAGTAAAGTGGAGTTTACCATTTGTACTTTTAACTGAGACAAAATCAGCTATTTACACTTGGCTATGAACCATGAAGACAACACAGACACACACACACAGGAGAGCAGGCACTTTCATCGGCTCCTTTGCTCAGAAGATGTGCGTACATTCTGGAGCCAGCTTGAGGCGTCAGCCGTGAGTCTGCCATTCCTTTGGTCAGTCTTATTTCTGGTCTCCACGAGTATGATTCCATTGTATTCTTTTTATACCGCGCGGCCCTTAAAAAACACAAATCAGCTACTGCAGCTGGTCCTCAGCCTGAGAGTCATTTGTTTCAGCCCGGGAAGAAAAATGGATTATGTTGGATTTATTGAGAAATATATTGGTCTCCAAAATGGCCATCATTTTCTAAGGGATTTTTAAGAGTAACATTATTGATACACTGATTTTTGCGACGTTCTCTGGTCTGGGAATTGAAGCAGGTTTAAGTGACGATGCTTCGGTTGTTCCCCTATTCCCAGGCAGACGATGTCACCCTTGGCTGTCTCCTTAAGAGACGCCCAGGAGGCTTCTTACTGGGCCATATGCGCCTTCACCCCATTCCTCTTCTGTGTTGAGAGACTCTAAGCATTTCTTTTGATTTCTTCTCCCTCTGGAATCCATGAAAAGGAGAACTGCCCCCACACCCATATTCTGTATTTCCTCTAACCTAACAGCTTGTTGTAACAGCCATTCCCTTCCTCCTCTCCTCCTCCTCATGTTACACCATCTCCTGTCAGCTTTTTATTTTTTTTTCTTCTTATTTATTTCCTTAATTCAACGTTAACCTGCGGTCCTCCAGGTACTTTGCAGGCTCTCAGGATGCAAAGGAGATCTGTTTGCAGCCTGAAGCCCAAGGACAGTACATAAGATGCACAAATCCATAGAATCCAAGGTCAAAGATAGACATTCTAGAACTTCCCATGCCAAAAAAAGCCAATGACACATAAATGGAATAGGTGCTGGCATAAAATTCACCACTGTATAAACCATTTAAAGATGTTCACAGATATTGGGTATTTCTTAATTTTGACTTGACATCAAATTAGTGCAGTAACATAGATTTTCTTTCTGATATGAGGCATATTGTTCCAGCCAGAAAGTATCATGGAAATTTGCAAGACACAAATGAATGTTAAAAGAAAATTCATCAATTAGAAATATAAGAAATCCTTTCTGAGAGAAAAATATCTCAGTAGTATGTTCAAACTTGTCACCTACTAGACGCTTAAAAAAATGTATCTTGAGGGATGCCTGGGGGCTCAGTCGGTTGAGCACCTGACCCGTGATTTCAGCTCAAGTCATGATCTCAGGGTCATGAGATCAAGCCCCGTGTTGAGCCCTGTGTCAGGCTCTGTGCTCAGCACGGAGTCTGCTTGAGATGCTCTCTCTCCTTCACCCTCTGCCCCTTTCCCTCTCCCCACCACACACAGTAAATAGATAGATTGATGATAGATAGATGATAGATAGATGATAGATAGATAGATAGATGATAGATAGATAAAATCTTCACAAAAATGTACTTTGAATGAAGGGTAAATGAGTACATTTTCCCCTGAATATGAAAATAAATATCTGTGTATCTTAAGTCTTGTCCTTCTATCCTTGAGGCTCGTTCTAACTTAGGCGGGCTACAAATAGAATAAAATGCATGAGCTCTAAGGCCCAGTTCTCAACCTACAAGACACAGATGTAACAGAACAAGAAATGTGTTAGCTTCACTCTGAGGAAGGAGGCATAGAGATCTTCATTTGTGTACTTCTTTTGGTCATTGCTACTAATGGAAAGATCTAAACAAACCTTTGTGAGTGAATCCCTTGTTTATTTTTTTAAATTTTTTTAAAGATTTTTTATTTATTTGAGAGAGAGAGACAGAGAAAGAGAGAGAGAGCACAAGCAGGGAGGAAGGGTGAGGGAGAGGGAGAAGCAGACTCCCCGCTGAGCAGGGAACCTGATGTGGGGCTCAATCTTGGGACCCTGAGATCATGACCTGAGCCGAAGGCAGCCATTCAACCAACTGAGCCACCCAGGTGCCCTGAATCCCTTGTTTAAAGAAAGAACACAATGTCTTATTAGAGTTAATCATAATCTTAATCACTTATCAAGTACTTATATGCCAGGCACTGTGCTAACAATTTCACACAAATGATCTCATTTTCCTTCTCTTTCAGAGCTCTCAGGGAGAGTTTACTTCATCTGACCCAAGAAGAGAGAGACCCTTGAAGACATTGCTCAAGGTCACCCAGGTAGGAAGTGGCTTCGCTTGCCTCCTTGGAGGCTGAGCTCTGGGTCTGAACCCCCTTGCTGTGCAGCACGTCATTCGGGGACAGGGACCATCAAGACAGAGACGGTTCCACCTGCATCTTTACCCTCCAAACAAATGCACCGCATCGGTAGAGAAGAGCTGATGTTGCAGGATTATTTACTCACCCAATCCATCAAGCGCAGTCAATTGACTAATTTGGATTTTCGAAAACACATCAAAATCAGACATTCTGACTCCCTGTGGGTGCACGAAAGCAAATACGTGGTGTCATTGGAAAAATCGGGGACCTAGTGAAACATGATTGAAGACTGTTCCATAAATACATGGGCTGATTTTGTCAAAAATTTCAATTCCCTAGTTTTTAATCTAAGGTCAGTCTCGTCCCTTCACAGTGGGAAATGCTCTTTTCCTCCAAGTAGTGGGCAGTTTTATTAGTTGCTATTTTGTTTATCCCATATTGTGATGGTTCTCACTAATGTTTTATCATGTCCCATGAGAAATCGATCATTTGCCTTAAAAGATAAAATATAAGGTAATACGGTTTTTAAAATAACTGAAACGTGTCGCTAATTCCACTATTTTAACGGTAACACGGTTACCTAAACAACAGATCCTGATATTCTTGTTATCAGTGTCTTTTACATCCTGTAGGAAATTAATCACAAATATAATAAGATAGAACTATTTGTTTTTAAAAGCCCTGCCCTTCACTGTCACGGTAATATTTGAAGAACATTGTGCAAGACGAACTATGGATTCGTGGGGACAAAGGAAACACAGAGTAAAGAAGATCTATAGTTTGCAAAACCAATAGAGTTTGGCGCACATCGTAGTGCACCTGCCCAAAGCTGCCCGATTACTTTCCCCTAATTTAATGAACAGTGAACACATCGAATGTACTCTGGAACGTGTTTTTCAGGAAAAAAAAGCAGGCTCTGCCTGCACAGTGGGTGATTGTCAAGCTGCTAGGAGCCAACTTGTTCCGAGAATAGACCGCGGGGACCGGGTCCCTCAGACGTGCACTGAGAGACTGATCCAGACGTGGAACAGTGAGGCTTCCATCAGGATGTGGACAAGTCACAGAGACAGTGCCAGATAGAAGGCGAAGAGGGGAGAAATCGGGTGCAGGGTGGAAGGGGTCTTGGGAGTTGGGGAAGGATTAAAAAACTCACCCTCCAACCTGAAGGGTCAAATTTCAGTCTTTCAGACAAACTGGTGAGGAGAGAAGGAGGCCAAAATGAAAAAAAAGAAGATAGAAATTTTCCATAACTTTGTGTCCCTAATGTAGAGCGCTATTCATTTCAAATCTATATGCAGTTAGAACGAAAGTAACCTTGTTTCCCCGGGACACTTCAGGATCATTGTTTGATGTGCCCCTAGAACTTACTTGACGATGACTCACTGCTGATATATTTATGCTAGAACTTGGCATGCATAAAGTCTTGAAAGGAAGCATAGGAAATGTTGAAGAAAAGAAAGGAAAATTGTCAGCTGTTGGAATGGAGAAAAAGACGGAATTTTGGCTATCTTAAGTTCTAATTTTAAAAAGTCATGATTGTGAAATATATTTCATCTGTGGTCTAACTTTTTAAGTGTTTTGCCACATAGGATCCCACCGCTCCACACACTAGCAAGAGGGGGGGAAAGGGGCTGTGAGCACCTGCTATGAGCACCTGCTGTTTGCACAGCCCCTCACCTTGCACGCGGGCTCTCCTTTGAAGGGGATTCTTTAAATAGGATTTCTGGCTGGCGCTATTTGGTACCAAATATGAGAGGAAATTTTTCCTCTCAAATATGAGGGGGGAACGTCTGCCTTACAGAACAGTGTGCCCCGATGGCAATGAATGTGCTGTCAATTTCGACAAAGGCCTCTTTGTGACAGGTCTGACCCAATAAATGCCATCACAGCAGAAGCTGTGCCCTTCTTTGTTGATGGATGTGAAATCCTACAACGCCCAGCTCCATCCTCCTCCTGCTTTCTTGTTTGTAATACTGCTTTGCGCTCCCAATAGTTTAAAGCTGTGCCGTATCCTGGGAGCTCCTAAGATAGGAGATGCAATGAACAGTAACTCCCGTATGCTTCCCTTGGAACAGGTTTGCCAACTTCTTGACTGCTCCCCTGACCGCTAGTAACATAAATACCATCTACCTAATGACGAAAAGCCACAGCTGCAAAATATATATCCTGTCAGGTGTAAGGTTTCTGCCAAGATCAATGAGAAGAGCTTGAAGGTCGTGTAATTCCCACGTGGAGTTCATGAACTGTACACGGTCACATGGCTTTTCAAATCTGAAGACACATCGGAAAGGATTTTTCATTCACTCATCCATCCCTTCCTTCATTCAGCTAACATTTATTCCAGGACTTCTGTGTGTGTCCCCTCGTGCCAGATCCTGACTTGGGCTGGTTAGGCAAGGTGGGGTCAAAGAGTGGATCCAGGGTTGAAAATTACATCATCTCTGCAAAAAAAAAAAAAAGAGTTATAGAAACATTGCATTAGATCATAATATTGAAGCAATGTTAAATCCCCGAAGGTTACAATTATATCATTATGTAGGAAAGCGCCATTGTTCTTAAAAGGTATATATTTAGGGGTAAAGTGTCATAATGGGCACAATTATCCAAAAGTTTGGCAAGAAGTATATAAGTATGTGTGTGTGTGCTCTCTATACACGTGTGTATATAGACTATATGTTTTTTTCTGTAGAAAATATATTATGCATGTGTATGTATCTATATGGAGAGACCGAGTGTTACAACAGAGCGATGATCAGCGAATCTAGGGCCAGAGAATAGGGGTGTTCATTACATTTATCTTGTACCTTTGCTATGTTTTTGAATTTTTCACAGTACAGAGTTGGAGGAAAATTTATCATCTCTGACTTCAAGGAGCTTACTATCTAGAGATCAAAAATTTTTTCTAATAGGGGCGCCTGGGTGGCACAGCGGTTAAGCGTCTGCCTTCGGCTCAGGGCATGATCCCGGCGTTCTGGGATCGAGCCCCACATCAGGCTCCTCCGCTGTGAGCCTGCTTCTTCCTCTCCCACTCCCCCGCTTGTGTTCCCTCTCTCGCTGGCTGTCTCTCTCTCTGTCCAATAAATAAAATCTTTAAAAAAAATTTTTTTTTCTAATAAAAAAGAGAGGGAAAAACTAAATTTAAAAATGTAGGATCAGAAGTCCCTGGAAGGATGTTGATGCTATTCAACCAGGCTGGAAACCTTTGGCAAGGAAGCCTTGGAGGCCGGTGTCAGCCACACGCACAAACTCAACTACAAAGAACGAAGGCCCATGGCCCATGCGCTTGAGTCCAGTGGAGCCCACGGCCAATGCTCCCAGGAAGCAAACACTGCAAGGTTCCTGGAGACCCTCCCTCCTTCCCCTCCCAGCCCCTGGAGAGGGTGTTCTGCTGTGGACCCGGGTCCTCAGAGGTGACAGTCACCCCCCGCTAGCCGGGGCCAGGCCACAGCCTCCGCGCGACATGCACCTGCAGTCACTGAGTGCTGGCCAGGTAACACCGGAACAGATATTTAGGAACAGGGAAGGTACAGAGGATGTTTGAGAACATAAATCAGAAGGGAGATGGAGAGGGTGCCTGGGTGGCTCAGTCAGTTGAGTGGCAAACTCTGGATTCATGATCTCAGGGTGGTGAGATCGAGCCCTTGCATCAGGCTCCATGCTCAGCTGGGAGTCAGAGCCTGCTTGAGATTCTCTCCCTCTGCCTCTGCCCCTCCCCCTGCTTGTGTGCACACACACATGCTCGCTAAAATAAACAAAGCTTAAAAAAAAATAGAAAGCAAACACCTCTGCTTTGTCTTTCTTCAGAAGGACCTTTACAGAAGCCGATGGAAACAGATGAGGGCATGCGGTTGGCCAGCCAGGCGGGCTGAGGGGCTCTTCCCCACTGCTGTGGACAGTTTGACTCAGATGCTAGACTAGAAGCCTGAGCTTCTTGGTTGGTGACATTACCACAAGAGGAAGAAGAGAGAAGAGCACCAGCGGGGCCCTTTGGGAGGGGGCAGGGGGCTGCAGACCTGAGAGCAAGGCTCAGGGGAGGCTCTGATGACCTCACGGCCAGGCTGGTGTTGATTTGACCGGGAAAGCTAAGGTCATCCTGCAACCCCTGGGTCACCCAGGATGGGATGAGGGCCAAGCCGTCTTCCTAAGGACAAAGGGCCACCTGCAAAGCTGGGAGGTGTCATCCTCCTTCCGTTCTCACTATGTTACCGCTGCAAGGAGGTGACATCGTTCATGGCTAGCAAGTCACCCCCATCGTAAATAACAGTTTGGGAAGTCAGGAGGTCACTCACAGGAGTGGAGAAGAGCCAAGGTGGACCCGGAGAGAATGTTCTCCACCTTGGCAGGAGCTGTAATTCTCTCCCCATCACTAGCCAATTACAGACGCAGGACTTAGACGTCAGCATGTTCGACCACAAAGCCCAGGTCTCTCTGTGCAGCCATGAATTCCCTGAACCACAGGGTGCTGCCTCACCATCAGACCTGGAATCGAAGATTTCTCTACCCAGTCCTGTGCGAGGGTGTCAACATCCCGGCTGGAATTCCTGATGCCCGACTTCATAGTTCTTGACTTAATAATGCTTTTGATCTGGGGGTCACCTCGCCTAGCAATCTGAACCATGCCCCGTGCTGTGGTCCCCGCCCTGAACCTCCTGTCCTGTTTGCCACCTGGGCTCCCAGGCCCGGATTTCTCTGTTTTGTTAGATGCGTTCCTCTGTAAGATCATCAGCTCAAAAACTCAGACTGGGGCCTCGCTCCAGTCTTGAAACACTTTCTCATTCATCCCGAGTCCCAGCTACTGTGCAGATGACCCACGGGGTCTCTTTTAGTTATAAAAATCACTTGGCTGTACCTTTTATTAACTCTTTAATCCTTAAGTCAACTGAGTCCATTCCACTTGCTCCTGTTTTTCAGGAAGAATGATTATTTTTGCTCTGACAAAACTAACCCTTCTTCTGTCTGTGCTTTTGACTCCTTCCTACATCTTCTGGGATCTTATTTTAATTATTTCCCCCCATTTTGGGGGGATTTTTGATCACTCTCTTTTGGGGCTCTTTGCTCCCAGCCAGCATATCCAGTCTCTCTCCCACACGCCTCACAGACTGTGAAGCCCAAAGCATTTCCTGCCACCAAGAAAAGTGGCCATAGAATGTTTGGGGGGCATAAAGACTCGAGGGCTTGTACCACGTGCTTCCAGGGAAACCAGCCTGGACCCTGGATGTGACCGCCTGCACCCGGGGTGGGTGTTCAAGCCCAAGGTAGCTTCTTCCCAGTGTAGGAGGTGGCTAGACCCAAGTTGTGACTTAGAGAAGTCCTCCAATCAGATCCTGTCCCAAAAGCACAGCTCTCAAGTACAACCCGAGGAAGGTCATTGACCTGTTGAGTCCTGACCTGGGATAGGTCAGTTTTCCGGTTCTTGGCCAACATGCTGTACATCCCAGTGTGGAACATGCTGGAGGCAAATGGCTTCCATGCTTCTCACCCATTGAGATCTCAGCACTTGAGATCATCTGTGGCGTGCTGCTTCCTTCCTTGCTCCTGCACCCCTTCCTGTGGGATGGCAGGGCAGTCAGAATGTCTGGCTCTACACAGGCCATGGCACTTCGTCACCCCACGACACACGATGGGAGCTCAGCACATGTAATTGACCAAAGCAGCCTCCTCTCATTTCTGAGTATCTTTTAATGGACCACCATGTCATATCTCCACGGTGCGTTGGGTTACTTCCTTTCTCTCTAAGGGCTTATTTGTCCTCCCAGCTCAACTTCTAGGGTGCCTCTTGAGTTTGTCACCACCTTCCTGTTCTCACTGTCACTACCATCAGGTGTCAACCTAGACTTTCTGACCTCATGCCCCTCCCTGCCAACCTATCCTACAATATTCCCAACAGGCAGTGGCCATTGGGCATTCTCACAATGATGACTGTGGGCTCGTGGAAGTACTGTGTTGTGACTTTGAAACACCTAGAGGATATCACTTTGGTTGTCTAAGCTACAGGTTTTTCTTTGGGGTCAGAGCAGGCAGGGACACGTGCCTCTTCTGTCTTCACACACTAAGTCTTTATGTTGGAGCTACAGATAAGAGCCTTTCTTCTCCCCCTGTTCTAGAAAACTCTGTCCTGTGCAGCAAGATAGGAAGATCACAGCTCTTGGCAAACACAACCCAGTGTTCCTACAAGAAAGATGGAGGAAATGTCCCTGGTGTCAGAATGGGGGTCTTGGGTTCAGAGAGAATCAGTGAGTTGGAGGTACCTCTGACCTGGAGAGCCCACACCAGGGCCAGCACTTGCGTTCAGTAAGAGCTGTCTCCTTTACATTCTCATCCTTCACACCCTTTAACTGGAAGTTAGCTCTGGTATTTGTGCTTTCAAATGCCACCCCCCCACACACACACACAAGTACAAAAGGACAGTCTGATTGATCAGAGCAGAATTCTAATGTATGTGTAATCATATTAAATGATGAAAACAAATTGCTTTTTCTTTTTTTCCTCTATTTTTTATAGAAGGGTGCTAACTTTCTTAAGGCAATTAATTACTTTTTTATGATTTAGACATTTTCAATATTTAGAAGCAACAATGGTTTGCCCAAAATGATAAGCACAATGCAATTAGATGATTTCAAAAACAATTTTAAATTATTTTCTTGTATCCTTCTTCTGCCAGACTGTCCGTGATGAGGTGACAACCAATATCAAGTGATGAGAAGCACAAACTGAATAACCCACCAGTGTTCTTCCCCTACGGCTAAGCGGCTACTACGGGGGAGTTTGGGTGTGGGCTCAAGCAGTTGGGGCCAAGGGTCAAGGACAGATGAAAAAAATGGCAAAACTGAAAAGGCAAACCGAACCAGACTGCCGTTACAGGCTGAGCAAATTCTAAC
Organism: Ailuropoda melanoleuca; assembly: GCF_002007445.2. Taxonomy (NCBI): domain Eukaryota; kingdom Metazoa; phylum Chordata; class Mammalia; order Carnivora; family Ursidae; genus Ailuropoda; species Ailuropoda melanoleuca. Next base: position 103,062,009 of record NC_048227.1, on the reverse strand, counting down.
GGGAAAAAGAAAAAGAGATCTAGAAGGGGGAGAATGGAGGACAGCCGGATAGGGGGATGAGCATTTGAAAGCTGAAGTCTAAGACTTTGGGGGGCTGGGGAGAAAGAAGGGGTTGGAAATAATTGCCGCATGCGCTGGGTGAGAGATTTTGAGAGCAGGAAGGAACGGGGAAGGAGGATTTTAAGAGAAGTTGGAACGTGTTAGGAACATACTCCTTCAGAGACATGGCGCTAAAGGCTCAAGTTGCCTCCGATTACTGCAGTTCTTCTGGATGGGATTCTGGCCAGACACAGGCCTTAAGATGAACAAGAACTGATGCCTTTATGCAGATTAAATTTACCAGATAAGAGTCAAATTAATTTAGGAAGACTGGTGTAGGCCTCCCTGCTCCCCAGGGAACTTTTAATGGCTGATTCTCAGCTGAAACATTGTTCCCGGGTGTGGAAACAAAGAGCCAATTTGCTAGACAATGGCCAGTGTGAAAATCCAAATTCACAGACCCTCATAAAAGCGGCTTTTTATGTGGACTAGAAGATCTTTCTAGCATTGCAAAGCTCCCTTCCAACCCATATTTGACCATGGCCTTGTCTACGGGGCCATTTAAATTTCTTAATGCTTGTTTTCCTCAGTATCTCTTCATTCAAGTGATTTCTAAAAAAGATATCAATTGATTCTCTCCCTCCCCAACTGGCTTTCATCTTTTTAAGTAACATCTTTCTTAAGCAAAAACACTTCACCTGTACAGGATCCGAGAGAGAAGGAAGTCAGAGAGAAGCCATTACCATCACCCAAACCATTCTTGAAATTCAGGAAGTTAGTTATGCCAAGCTTGTCGAGCACTTTCAGACCTCAGTTTCCTCTGACAGGCTTGGTTGTCAGGTTTCTCAGGCATTCATCTTCAGGGGAAAAAAATTTAAACGGAAAAAGAGTGACCCATGGTGCCCTGTTTCTGTTAAGGATTCAAAGGATGGATGTTGGAGGAGTGGATGGATGTTGGATGGATGTTGGCTGGATGTTGGGTCCAGGATTGGAAGCATGTTGGGTGGATGTTGGGTATAGGAGTGGATGCATGTTGGCTGGATGTTGGGTACAGGAGTGGAACCATGTTGGGTGGATGTTGGGTGGATGTTGGGTCCAGGAGTGGAACCATGTTGGGTGGATGTTGGCTGGATGTTGGGTACAGGAGTGGAACCATGTTGGGTGGATGTTGGCTGGATGTTGGGTCCAGGATTGGAAGCATGTTGGCTGGATGTTGGGTCCAGGAGTGGAACCATGTTGGGTGGATGTTGGCTGGATGTTGGGTACAGGAGTGGAACCATGTTGGGTGGATATTGAGTGGATGTTGGGTATAGGAGTGGATGCATGTTGGGTGGATGTTGGGTGGATGTTGGGTATAGGAGTGGATGCATGTTGGGTGGATGTTGGGTCCAGGATTGGAAGCATGTTGGGTGGATGTTGGGTATAGGATTGGAAGCATGTTGGGTGGATGTTGGGTATAGGATTGGAAGCATGTTGGGTGGATGTTGGCTGGATGTTGGGTACAGGAGTGGATGCATGTTGGGTAGATGTTGGCTGGATGTTGGGTACAGGAGTGGATGCATGTTGGGTAGATGTTGGCTGGATGTTGGGTAGAGGAGTGGAAGCGTGTTGGGTGGATGTTGGGTGGATGTTGGGTACAGGAGTGGAAGCGTGTTGGCTGGATGTTGGGTCCAGGATTGGAAGCATGTTGGGTGGATGTTGGGTACAGGAGTGGATGCATGTTGGGTGGATGTTGGACGGAGGAGTAGAGGGATCCTTCCTTCCATAGCCAGCCCTGTTGTGGGGCAAGGATGGGAGATAGGGAGACACTGAGGCATAGAGAGTTCTCCCAGCATTAGAGAGGACAGACAACCAAGTAGACTGAGTTCTAGGGTCTCTATAAAGGCAGAAAGTAGAGAGACAGCACTCAGGCTTCTGGGCCAGACTTAGGAAGCAGCTGTGGGGTCTGAACATTTCGTAGACTCTTCTGGAGGCCAGATGTCAAGTTCTGAGTCTTCTGTACCTACAAAGAACTTTTTGTTCTCATAAGACAGACTATATCTCTTGCCCAGTTGGTTTTTAATTGCTTCCCAGCACTCAGGTGACTGATGCTTTTGCTGGCGCCTTTTCTTAGCCCATTGTTGGTGAAGGGGAAAGGCTCAGGACCAAGAGGGGATTGAACCAGTGGTGATAACTGCCAGCCCCAGAAAGCCCAAGCTTCATCCTAGCTCCTAGTGCCGCCATTTCTGGATGGCCTGGGCTCTGGGCTCTGCAGCTCTCTCCATGTACCCTTTGCTCTGCAGCCCAGAGGCAGCCAGCTGGCCTTCCCCTCTCCTCCCTCCCCTGCAGGGCCTGGAACACAGTCTCCCAGACCCGAGTTTGTGGTATCAATCACTGCCTTTGTTGGAATGATGTGGGAACAGATCCTTTCAGGATGAATGAATCTATCAATTATTCTTCATTCCAGTTATCATCTTGGAGTAAATCTGCAACTATTATTCAAGGACCTTAACTGTAAGAATGTTATGAAATTCTAGACCTATTATAATTGTCTGTGTCCGCAGAGTGATTCGTGACAACTTTAAAAGAGAAAAAGACCTGTTATGGACGGCGTAGTGTCAGCCCTCCAAAACCCTACATTGAAGTCCTAACCCGTCAGAAAGTGACTACTTTGGAGACAGGGTCTTTGAAGGGGTGATGAAGTTGAAATGAGGTCACAAAGGTGGCCCCTAGTCCACTGATCGGTGGCTTTATTAGGAGAGGGGTGAGGAGACACACACAGAGGATAGTTGCGTGAAGACGCAGAGAGAAAACTGCAGTCTGCAAGCCAAGGAGAAGCCGACCCTGCCAACACCTTGCTCCCGGACTTGCAGCCACCAGGACTGGGAGAAAATGACTTTCTTTTGTCAAAGCCCCCAGTCCGTGGTGTTTATTATGGCAACCCCAGCAAACGAATACAGGGTCTAAACCCCCAACCGCAGGGGCAACAACAACAGAAGCAGAAAGCAAGGGGAGGCGAGGGAGGCAATGTAAAGAGGAAAGGAAGTGCCCCATGCCCCGGAGAGTGTCCCCAGCACTCACCACACAAAGACCCCAGTGGGACCCTGCCTCTGACATTTGAGAACAAAGCAGAAGCCCCCACTGAGGAGACTAGGGTTACATTTAGAAGCAGACAACACTTTTACTCCCCGCACACCCACAGAGTTACAAACAGCAAATGAAAAAGGCAAAGTGCATGGAGTCTCAGCCCATTCTGCAAATGGGAGACTGGCCTTTGCAGCGGGTCCAGCCTCTCAAGCGTGCCTCCCCACCCACCAGTCAGGAAGGCAGGGGGCCTGGGGTGCGTGGTCCGGACCGTGGATCAGGAACGGCAGCTGTGGCTTCTGGACCAGCTCCCTTCGAACCAGCAGCACGTTCCTGCTTTCCACTCCTGTCACGCCCCCATTTGTGCCTCTAGAAATGGAGCCAGCTGCTCTCTAGGGGCCCTTTTTGTACGAAAATGCTATGGTTTTGATTCATAATGATGATTCATAGTGAGTCAACAAGAAACAGGTTAAATTATGTTCTGATGATTCTAGTTAAGAAAACAGGCAAGTAGGCACTCTGTTGTAGAAATGCTTCCATCAGAGTTACGAGAATTTGAGAACCGCTTTGTTGTTTACGGAGGTGAGGTTCAGATACTGGGCGGAGCCTCTCATCCCTTCTGATGCTCAATGGGGACTAACTGTGCGTGTCTCCGCAGCATTAAGAAGATTACATATGGTGTACATTCAAGGTCAGGAAGTTCCACAGGTTGAAAACAGCACGTTATTTCAGGGCATGTGACAGCGTGGAAAGTTGACATATCATAGCTACTCAATCCCAGCTTTCTTTCAGAAGCAGGACTATCCAAGAACACAAAACCTGGGTATTTACAATGTGGTTAGCATCCTTCCGAAGAAGTCCGTGGTTTCCAAATATTGAGAATCTGTAGATAATCTTATCTGTCTCTATGTTATTTTATAAATTGTAATTATTTCAACATTAAAACCAAAGGACATGAAGATGTCCCTTGCCTCTTAGATAAAGATGCGTTCGCTTCCTCTGGTTTACTTATCCCTCGCATTAGATACGAAGAGCGTGGCAGGTCCAGCAGGTGCCCCCCTGCTCAACACCCAGTGCAGAGTGTGGGGCAGATGACGAAACAGAGAAGTGCCCGAGGAAAGCCCCTATCTGCTCGGGGCCTTCACTTCCCACACCAGGAGTTTTCTGGATTCTAGGTCCTTCTTTCATGTTTTGCTGGTTCATTTTCATTCTAAGATGAGCATTTTAAAGAAAAAGAATAATTCTCTGTGTATCAATGTCTGGAATGCTTGAACCACTGATTTTGCTCTGGGATTTCCTGTAGTAACGTGACGTTCCCAGACGTCCTATTGACAGGAGACGATGGTGACGCTCCGAGCTGCCCGGAAGAAGACCCGCTGACCCTCTCTTGGTGTCCTCGCAGGAGAGCACAACTATGTATGCTTCCACTGACTCGTTCAACACACTTTTGTGGAAGGCCTATGGGCTTTAGGTCGACTCACAGAATATTAGGGTTTCAAGGAATTTTCAAAATAATCTGGACCAAGGGCTTTGTTTCGCAGTCAGAAAACCAAGGCTCTGAGCCAAGTGACTTGCCCAACATGGAGGTTATGGCATTGTGAGTGACAGGTGGCACTGGAATCCAATCCTAGGCCCTGGCCTGAGACACTGGGGTTGACTTCATCTCTGCTGGCTGTGGTTCCAGGGGTGAATGAGAAGAGTTCAGCCCTGCTCCTGACTAGGATGACCACCCCTTGCCACCCTGTCCCTGCAGAGCTCATGGCTCCCGCCGCCCAGGGCCCCGAGCCTTGGCATAAGGATGCAGCTCGCTTCTTTGCGGCATGGCCAATCGGCTCCTTCCCATAGCTGGGTCTCCCCTCCAGCCCAGCGAGCCAGGCTGCTCCACAGAACAGGAGACCGAAAGAGTCATTCCTTAGCTTTTGACATTTTTTTCATTTTTGTAGCGTGACAAGACACGACATAAAATTGTACACTTAACAGTGGCCTTAAGTACATTCAGGACATGCAGCCATCACCACCATCCCTGTCCAGAACTTTTCCATCATCTCAAACAGAAACTCTGTCCCCATTAAACAAGACCTCCCCCTCCTCCCTCCCCCCAGCCCCTGGCCACCACCGTTATACTGTCTCTGTGAACTTGTCTGTTGTGGACACCCGCGTAAGTGGGATCACATGATATTTGTCCTTTGTGTCTGCCTTACTTCACTTAGCATTACAATTTCAACGTCCATCGGTGTTGTAGCATGTGTCAGATTTCATTCCTTTTTCCATAATTTTTTTCTTTTTAAAAATGCTTAACTGTCATAAAATGCACGTAACGTCGAATTTGTCATCTTACTCATGCCGTGGCAAGTACCTTCATATTGCCGTGCAACCGATCTCCAGAGCTCTTTTCATCTTGAATAACTGAAAGTCTGTCCTCATAAACAACTACTCCCCGTTTCCCTGTCCCCGCATCCCCTGGCTACACCGTTCTCCTTTCTGTCGCTATGAATTTGCCGATTCTAGGTGCTGCCTATAAGTGGAATCATGTAATCTTTGTCCGCTTGAGTTCGACTTGTTTCACTTAACATAATGTTTCAAGGTTCATTTATGTGGTACCATGTGTCAGAACATTCCTTGTTAAGGTTGAAAAATATTTCGTTGTATGAATGTACCACATTTCGTTTAATCCAGCTGTCGATGGATATTTGAGTTGTTTCCACCTTCTGGCTACAGTCAGTAATTCTGGCTTAGCTTTTTATATTCAGAATAAACCAAGGTAATAATTTAAGGGAATGAGGTTTAGAATTTCCAAAGCTCAGAGTTTATGCCACAAACAAGAGCTTAGTGAATTCGTCATCATGTAAAAGCCTGCTTCCCTCTCTAGGCTGGGGTAGGGAGTGTGCGAGGAGGCTCACTGCCTGATGCATCAGCCACCTATCCAGCCCTGACTGGGGACAGCAGAACCCCCAAGATAGATGCGGATATCCAAGCATAGAGGAAATGAGAGCAAGCCTCACTTCTGGGGGGCAGGGAGCCCAGAGTTTCCTGACCTACAAGAGCATGGGTCTTTAGAGTGGGGATGCCTGAGGAGGGGAGGCAGTAGGGCGTGGGGAGCAGCTAAATGCCCTCGTTGGTGAGTGGGGGTGAATCCTTTGCCCTGTATAGGGGCAGTCATATGCACCAGAAAATGAGCAGCCGTGTGTGATACCATCAAGGGTTCTGTCCGGGTTCTGCAGGGGCCCGTGGAAAGGGCCTTCCCAAAGGATTATGGGCATCACGAGGCATGCTTTTTCTAACTGAGACAGAGGAGCAACACTGAGGTTCAAGTTCAAAGAAGTATAACCAGAAACGTGAAAGTCTTGATGTTCACAATGGCTATGTCATCCCTCTAGCTCCAATTCAGGCTCCTTTCTGCCTGTCATCAAAAGGAGGAAAGAATGTGCATAATTTAAGCAATATAAAAATAGGCTCCCTTTTGACTTAAAGAGGAAAAGAAGAATTAGTCCCTCTCTGTCCAGAAAAGACAGGAGGGAAATGTCAGCAGATGGAAATGACAATGAGCCACTCTGGAATTCTGGGAGACTGGATGTGGACCCTGGGCTCTGGTCCTGGAGGGACACTGACATTTATTCATTCACGTTGTGGGTTCTCATCTATAAAATGAGGAGCTGGGGTCAGATGCTTCCCATGGCCCCTGGGTGGCTCAGTGTGGAGAACTTCTTTATAGATAAGCTCTGCGATCGCCCTTCTCCAAGGGGGGTGTGGTCCCCGCACCAGCAGCATCTACCTCACCCAGGAACTCGTTAGAAAGGCAACTTCTCAGGCCCCACCCAGACCTACTACAGGAGAAACCCTGGCACCAGGGCGGGGCCCAGAGCTCTGTGGTTTAACCTGCCCTGCAGATGTTTCGGGAGTGATCTAACTTTGAGAACCACTGCTCTGAAACAGATAAAAGACTGAGTTGGGCCTCGCCGCTTTACTCTTGGAAAGATGGCGAATGGTGAATAACACTTATTCAAGAATCACTAGATGCTAGGAGAAATAGATCAGACTCATTAGATCTGGTAACCAGGCTGCACCAAAATAAATAAAGTTATACAATTTATAAACATGTAATGCCTTCCTTTTATTTTAATGTAATTAAACAATTTTGATTTTTTAAAATAACAGTGCTGTCAGTAACCAGACATCTCTATCTGATTAAATGCACAATGTGCAAAAAGCTTTCACAGAGAGATGAAGTCATATAATAATTAAGTTACAGGGAGATCTTTGCAAATTATTCTTCAAAGGCCATGTCATTTACTTTTTTAGGGGGCTAGCCTGTAAAAACAAAATGTATTTAGATTTAAGTAGATAGATTATATACAAAACCATAATGTTGTGGAAGTAAATATTATTTTTTCTTTTAAAGACAAATGTAACCCCCCCAACAATTTGCAGTTACCTACGGTCGTGTTCTCTAGTTCATTTTCTAATACAAAAAGGCTACCTAAAGTTTCCAGTCATGATATTATTTGGATACGAGACAAAGATTAGCTCTGTGTTATCAACTGTGGGGCGGAATGTTCTTTTGAGTTGCAACCCCAGCTTGCTCTCAAAGTAAGAGAATGTCCTGTGTCTGGGGTGATATTACACCCTGCGAAAATCACCTCACCTCCCACATCCAGTACCGTGTTTTTATTTCAATGTAGCAAAGGCCAAGCTGTGTGTTTGCTTTTGTTAGTTTTGTTTCATTTTTAACCCTAAGAAGTGAGTCTTGCTCAGGGGACTTGATGCACGGGACTATACCTCATTGCTTTCAAGTGAAGAAAGAATGTTGTGTTTTTCTTGAATTAAGGTTCTTGATGGTAACAACCACATTTTAAAAGAATTGAACGATTCAAATGGTACCACTGCTATTTCTTTTTCCAGGAAAAAAAAAAAGTACTTGCAATTGGAAAAGGGTTAAGTACGCTGTGGGGTGTGGGCCCTCCCAGCTCTGCCATAGTCATGGCTCCCGGCTGGGCTAAATTCCTGCTTCCGGTGCTTCTGGGCAATGAGGCGCAGGGCGTCAGGTGACCCTCAGTTCTTCCCTTGTCAGCCCCTGTCTTCATCAATGCACATTACGTTCCCCCACCTCGATTCTGCATCCAGACTCACGATTGCCTTTTCGGATGGAGGTGTCCGGGGAACTTAGTTAAAACCCCATGGATCGTGTTCCTTCTGGGGCAGCTTCGAGGTAGAAAGCATCTACCTGAGCACAAAGGTGAAAGTCGTCCTGACCCCTTTCATCCACCCAGCACCAGGGAGCTGGGGGGTGGGGTGGGGAGAAGAGCTCTCCCCGGTAAGCTGGACTCACACTCAGCACCGCAGCTGGGCCGTGTCAGCCCTGTCAGGGCCACCAGCCCCCGGATCCCAGAGTCAGCAGCAGTCCCTGTGTCCCTGGAGAGCAGCGAGTCACCTCCTTCTCCTTACTGCTTTCTCCCTTCGGGCTCCAGGACTCCGTACCCTCAGATTGTCTTCCTCCTGCTTCCTAACCCACCCTTCAGTGGTCAGACCTCTTTCCTGGCACTCACTCCCAATGTAGCATTGCCACGCTTTCAACGTAGGAACACAGAAGTCCCTGTTGCAGTAGAATGTCAGGCAAACAACTAATAATTTTGTAGTATAAATGTCCCCTACTATTGCACGGTGCCAAATATTTACTTGGTTGACAAGGAAATATTGCATGAAACAGACTTAGGGTAAAAATTCTTTATCTGAATTCAAATTTAATTAGGCGTCCTGGGTTTTTTCTGCCAACCTTAGAATGATCTCATCCAGTTTCAGGGCTTTTATGCCATCTAGATGCTGACTCCTCCTAAAATGTGTATCGCCAGCCTGGATCTCCCTCTCTGGAACCTCACACTCCCGCTGCCTACGCCCCACTGCCACACGGGTAATTAGTGGATGTCTCCACCTCAACGAATCCAAAACAAGGTTCATCTTTGCCTCAAACACTTGCTCTAGTCCCAGGTAATTTTGTTCTTATCTGCTCAGCCAAACCCCGGAGCTCGTGATTCTTATCTCTTCTCGTGCTTTGGTCCCAGCCGGTCTGCTCCCAGCATCTCCTGCAGGCCCCCTGCAAACACCCTATTCATCCTCTGCTTGTCCTGGATCCCGCACGGTTTTTTCTTAATGTACCAGCAAGAGTCTTTGAAAACATCAGTCCTGTGATGCCACTTCTCAGCCCATCCCCCCACCAGGCTCCCCATGCCACTCACCCTAAACGCCACAGGTCCTTACACCATCCTGCAAAACCCCCATCACCTGATATCCTGGGTGCCCTCAGACATTCTCTGCTCCTTCAGCCTCCTTCTTCCTCCAACAAGCCGGAATATTCCAGATGCTGGGTTCTGGTGCCCATTCCTCCTTCCTGGAATGCCCTTCACTCAGATACCCCTCCGCCTGGAGAAGTCCTGCCCCTCCCAAAGTCTTTGCTTAAATCTCACCTTCTCAGGGCTCCTGGGTGGTTCCGTGGGTTAAGCATCTGCCTGCGGCTCAGGTCATGATCCCAATGTCCTGGGATCAAGGCCCACATCAGGCTCCCTGCTCAGCGGAGAGCCTGCTTCTCCCTCTCTCTCTGCCCCTCCTCCCCCTCCCCCGTGTGTGTGTGTGCGCGTGCTCTCGCTCTCTCTCTCTCTCTCTCTCAAATAAATAAATAAACCTCAGCCTGGCTTCTGACCACCTTATTCACATTCTAACCTACTTACCACCCCAGGCACTCCAGACACCCCTTTTCTGACTCTTCTTATCATTTTTCCTGACATAGCAACTTCTACTGTGTTGTGACCGTACACATGAAATTATCATTCGTTTTCATGCTCTTCCCACCAGAAAGCCCTCCGGCCCCCCAGAGATCTTCGCTTGGTCCCCTGATGGGTGCCCCGCACCCAGAAGAGGGCCTGCCGCACAGCGAGCATAAATATTTGTTGGATGAATAACTGGAAGAACGTGTGCATCTTGGGCAACCAGCAATGACCGCAGGAAACACAGCTTCAGGTCGGCTCGTGCTCTCCCAGGGCACGGTTCACTGGGTGGAACAGAAGAGAAATCATTTGCAGAACGTAAATCACCCTTCAATTCCTTCCTTCCCACCCCTTTCTATCCCTCGAAATTCAATGGAGGCGGGTTAAACCCAAGAAGAGGTTGCCCTGTTTCTCCAGTTGGGTGGAGTCCCAGGGAAGTGGGTCAACTCACCACAGAGCCACCTGGGCAGTTTCCAGAGATAAGCCTTCCCGAGGCCAATCATTAACTTGCCCGCCAGCAAAGAGCTGTTTGTTCTTGGACTCTATGGCTTCGTATTCATCTCCGGGGAACTAATGAACCCGTAAGGAGTCCCATGACACGGATGGAATGAATTTCACGGCCACTGGGGCCGTAAGCACTCTCACCTGGTTATCAATAGTTATTTTCCTGGGTGAAGGTGTCAATTTCAGCTTCAGAGGATCCTGAGAATGTTACGTTTTAGGGGTGCGATAAGGGAAGAACCAATTCAAGTTGTTTGCTGAAGGGACTTAGTCACCTTGACAAAAATAAGACACAAGGGAACCAGGCTGGGACTAGTCCCTGACACCACTCTCCCCAGCAGCCTCAAGTCTCACTGCCCTTGGCGAGCGTGTGATCCTGGGCAAGGTGACATGGTGCCCAGGGTACAGGCTTCAGGCTAACTGACTTGGATGAAGGTCCAGCTCTACTTCCCTTGTGGGATGCTCTCAGCCTCCCTGAGCCTCAGTTTCCTTTTTTATAAAATAGGGATGCTATGCCAAAGAGGCGTTGTTAAACACAAATGAAATATGAATGTAATTACTTAGCATAGTGACTTGAATGTAATGAGCACACGATAAACTCTCATTATTTCCATTTGGGGGGAAGTAAGTGACAGATGCTGGCTTGCTGGGTCCAAAGAAAATTTAACTAGTACTAAGTTTTCCCAAGAAAAGTGAAACTCATTTCCCTGAAGGGTGTGGTTTTGCTTCAGTGAATATTTGGAAGTCAGGCGAGAGTTTACTTCTCTGTCCTGGCCAGACACTTGGCTGCTCCTATGATGATAAGGTAGGAAGCCTGGTCAAGGGACTTTGTAGTTCATGTTATATGCCTGCAAGACACAACATCTTCCCAGAATCAAACTGGGTTATGTAATCGGTTCCTGGCAATACTTACCGATCCTGTCTTCAGAGAGTTGGTATTAAGTGGTGGAGGCATGATAAACTAGATTATTTTTCATTACAAAGAATACAAAACTATACGATGCATCCGTATAATAAAGGAAAAAATGAATATAGACCCCAATGGGTGGGATAAAAGCCACACAAAACAATCACACAAAGAGTCTCTGGAAAAATGCAAACTATTTTAGTTTATACTGATCCTATTAGGTCATCTTACCTACAATATTCTTCCTGAAGCCCTTTTCATAAACCAAAGCTAGGCTCAGTTCCATTCCTAGGTCACCTGAGCAAAGAGAAATTGACTTTCCTATTAAGATTAGGCTGGAACACCTCAAATCTGTTGTTTTTGAGAGAAGAGCTAGAGTTTTCTGCTGAATAACAAATGGAGAAGTTGGAGTGAAAAGTTTCTCCTTTCAGCTTTTTTATGGAAACAACATGCGTGTGGAGAAGCTTACACATCCTAAGCGTGAACGTAACAGTGAAAGCGTGAACGTAACAGTGACTGTCCCCAGAGTGAATCCACCTGTATAATGCTGACCTGACCACCAAAACAAGAAACAGAACGTTACCAGTATCTCTCCCTACCCTTTCCCAGTCGCTACCCTCAGCACCTCCCAAGGTAACCAGAGACTTGTAATATAACTTATAACCCATAGGCCGCTTCTCCAGGTTTTGAATTATCAGTGGACTCACAGAATAGGTTATCTCTGGAGTCTAGTTTCTTTGGATCAAAATTATATTTGTAAGGTGCTTTTTTTTTTTAAGATTTATTTTAGAAAGAGAGAGAGAGGGGCAGAGGGAGAGGGAGAGAATCTCAAGCAGACTCCTTGCAAAACTTGGAGCCCAGTTCTAGGCTTGATCTCAAGACCCTGAGATCATGACCCGAGCAGAAACCAGGAGTCGGACGTTCACGACCAAGCCGCCCAAGCACCCCTGTGACATTTTTCCGTGTTGTTGTGTTTACTTGAGTTCCATTTATTCCCATGGCTGAACAGCATCATGTGGCGTGCATACCCAACTGTTTCTTTACATGCTGTCTACACAGTCTCTGTAGCTGTGAGTCAGTTACTGCATTTGCTCGCTGGTGTGACGGGCTATTGTGAAGACCGCTGAACCGTGTTCGTGTGCCTCTGTTGGGCATATGTCTAAATGTAGAATTGCTAGGTCATGGGGGGCGCATATTTTCCACTTTATCGGGACACTGTGCATGACTGTCCCAAGTGCCCCGTCTCTTCACCTGCCTCCAGGGTGTTTGCTCCAAGCACTCCGCAGTCCTGTCAACAACAGGTACATGTCATCATTTGTACGGTGGCCATTCTGATGGGCATGTACCGGTGAGGTTGGTCATCTTTTCAAATGTGTGTTGATGACTTAGACACTCTCTTTTGTGAAGTGCCTACTCAGATTTTTCACATTTCTATGGGGTTGACTTTTTCTTACTGATTTGAAGGATACGTTAACACATTCTAGGTAAGGACTCTTTGTCATGCACATAACGAAGATCTTCTCACACTATGTAGCTTGCCTTTTGACTCTTAATGCTATATGTTGATGAGCAGAACTTCTGTGTTACGGAGCAATCCAATTTTTCAGTCTTTTCTTGTGTGGTTAATGCTTTTTGAATCCTATTTTCCTATCCCAAAGCCAGGAAGATAGTTTTCCATTTTGTCTTCACGATGCCTTCTTGCTTTATCTTTCACATTGGAATTGACAGTGCACCTGGGGATAACTTCTGTATATGTTATGAGGAAGCAGTCAAGTTTTTTTTTTCTTTTCTGTGTGGCTATCCAAATGACTCAGAAACACTTTATTTATTTATTTATTTATTTATTTATGTTTTTTTTTATTTAACTAACTATTCACTCCCAACTGTCCTATTGTGCCACCATCGTCGTAAATCAAGTGCTCATAAATCCATAGGTCTATTTCTGGGCTTTCTGTTCTGTTCCATCGGTCTATTGTTTATGCTTGCACTGTCTTAATCAGTATAGCTTTAGCTCTTGGATCTGAAATGGTAGGTCTCTCTCTCCTTGTTCTGCTTGGCTTTTTACATTTCCATGCAAGTGTTAGAATCAACTTACACATCTGCTGGGTTTGAATGGATTGCGTCGAAACCATAGATCAGTTTAGGGAAATTTTGCATCTTGACTTGAATATTTGAATTTCTGTCCATAGTCTTCCATTGATTTAAATCTTCTTTAATTTTTCTTAGTGGACTTTACAGTTTCCTATGTAAAGGTCTTACACCTCTTTCATTAGATTCATTCTCAGGTGTTTGAGTTTTTTGATGCTATTGTAAATATTTTCATTTTTAAAATTTCATTTTTTCTAATTGTCCATTATGGGTGTATGTTTAGATGATACAAAGCTGTGCGACAAACTCCCCCAACCTCAGTGTTGGGAAATAACCACCATTCTGCTATGCTCGTAGCATCTGTGGATGAGCCAGACAAGGGACAATGAGAAGGCCCCCTTCTGCTCCAAGTGTCCCGGGCCTCTGCTGAGAAGACTTGAACAACTAGAGGTGACTCACACAGCGAGGGAACCATCTGGAGGCCTCTTCATTCTTGGGAGGGCACTGGGGCTGGACTGACTCACAGGCTGGTTTCCTCTGGGACTTCCATGAAAGCCCGTCACGTGACCTCTCATGTGCGTGGGCTTCTCACAGCTTTGCTGTTAGGTTCTGAGAAAGGGGACACCAGGAGCAACGCTGCAGAGCCCAAGAATGTTCCAAGAGCCAGGAGGAAGCTGCCTGGCCTTTCTGAATGAGCCCTGGGAGTTCCACGGCATCATCTCTACCACATTCTATCAGTTGCAGTCAGGTCAGAAGGCCACCCAGATACAAGGCGAGGGAAGGGAACCCCATCTTTTGATGAGGGAGGGTAACTTCCAGTGCAGGAGGGCATGTGGGATGGGATGGCAGGATTGCCAGGGCATCTTTGGAAAATACAGCCTGTTGCTGGTACATAGATACCCCTGATGCCAGTATGGTGGCCTGCCAGACTCACTTATTAATTCTAATAAATTATCCGCAGATTCTTTTGGAATTTTATCTATACAGACATGCATTGTGAATAATGAGACTTTTATTTCTTTTTTCCAATCTTTACATTTTTTACTTCTTTCTCAGTTACTGGTTTCTTTGTTGTTCCATCAGTGATTCTATCATGTGGTTAAGTTCGCTCTCCCTCCAATCCCGACACAACTGTTTTGAAAAATATTATATAGAAATGACACAGACAGTGCTACGATTACAAAGAAAAGATGGGGGGAGGGAACGACGGATAGTAATGGGGGTGGGGTAAAGGAAGGGTATATTTTCTTCCTCAAAAGAATGTTTGAAGCCCTTGATTCATTTTTTTCCCCTCTAGGCTCAACTATAGAATTGGCTTGCAAGCATTTGTTTCACAATTGAGCCAGATGTTGGTTGTTAAGACATCTGGTCCACTGGTCCAAGTCGGCCTCTCGTGACTGGCAAAGTCCACTGCCTTGGGCCACCCGGGCATTCCTGTGTCCTGCAGCTTCAACTTGATCAATGGCTCAAGTCCTCTAGACAGGGTTGCACTGGGGGTGGGATGTGGGATGAGGGAGGGGATGCTTCAGTCTCTCCCTCCGTCCCACATCGCTGAGCCCCTCAGGGGGAACAGAGGAGAGTATATATCCCCAACTCCAACAGGACTGCCCTCCTCAGCCAGGCTCCTCACCCACTTCTGCTTTCTCCGAAAGCACTCTTTCTAGGTCAGCGCACACCAAATAGGGAGGATTTATTCACTAAGTGGCAGGACAGAATAGCAATTTTCTAATCATCTTAAACCTCTTACATCACACACAGAGGATGAACTGAAAATGAGACCTGAAACGTGAAATGATAGGACAAGGAGTAGAAACCAGAATCGAGGGCTGAAGCAGGTGAGATCATAGAAGAAACAGATCGACAAATCACAGTTCAGGTGCAAATGCTCAGTTCCAAGCCTGAGGCATCAAGCGTCAGTGCTTAAGAATAGGTCTCACAGAAAAATACCTGCAAATGGTAAAAGTAAAGCAAACGCTTCGCATGCAAGACGCAAAAATTAAAATTGGTTTTATTTACGACTGTGAAACTTGCAAAACGTCGTGAAGAGATTAACGAATGATCGTGAGGTGGCGACGAGAGGCAATAGATGAATGTATGCAGTGATGCATGAGCGAGCTTCTTTGAGGCTCTCTCTCAGGGCATCACCCCAAAGGAGAAAACCTTGTTTGTGGTAAGGGCGGAACACTACGGAGGTCAAGACTACGAGGTCTCTTGGGTTAGGTGCACCTGAGAGGGAGTCCTGCCTTTGCTATTTACCAGCTGCGTAACCTGGAGGAAGGGGCGTCACCCAGCCCGGCGAAAGGAGCATCCGATACAAAGTGCTCACTGCCCAATGAATGGAAGCAAGGAATGGTCCACAGTAAGGGAAAGCAGGAAGCAGGCAACATCCCACAGGAGAACAGTCATGACAACTGTCGTATACTAAGTAGGTCGATAATTCGGAAAGCAGTAAGGAGATAATCATGAAAATCCTGATGAGGAAATCTTTAGGATGTGTGACATGAAAATATGATGGCATTTTCTACGCTGCTATGATTATAGACGAATAAAATACGCATGCACGTGAGCAAAGACTAGGAAAGAACACAGTATACGTGAAAATGAAGGAGGTGATTTTAAGGAGAGTTAAAACTTTTCCTGAAATGTATTTATTATACAAAGTTGCCGAAGAAGTTCCTGCGGTCAGCCGTGAGAGGGATGCTGCGGCGACCTCCACCAGCAGCAGAGCCAGTGGGAGGAGAGGCTGCGCGCAGGTGCCTTGAGAAGAGAATTAGCAGCACCACGTGGGGAGCAGGAGACGCACGAGGAAGAGGGAGACGCAAAGGGAACGGGGAAATCACCACTCACCAACGCAGGGAACCAGAGGTGTGTGTGCGACGGCACGGAGGAGCCCGGGCAGGGTTGGGGCCAGAGATCATCAGGGGACTTACTGAATTTGGGATTGGCCATGAAGACGATCATCAGGTTACCAGGTAAATGTGTCTGGGGGTTAGGAGAGAGATGCCAACCGGCAGCAGAGGTCTGTGCGTTGTCTTTCCTTTCATGAACGGGTTGAGGAGAGGAGACAAGAATGATCGTTGTTCTACACTATTTCAGGTGCTTCCCAGCTACCGTCTCGTTTCAACCACCACACCATGAATTTTAGGAATGAGAAAGCTGAGGCTCTAAAAACTTATATGAAGAATTAGGATCCTTTGGGGCGCTTGGGTGGTTTAGTCGGTGAAGCGCCTGACTCTTGATTTCCATTCAGGTCGTGATCTCAGGGTCATGAGCTGGAGCCCCATGGTGGGCAGCTTGAGATGCTCTCTCCCTCTCTCTCTGCCCCTCCATTCACCCCCACCAACCTGCTCTCTCTCCCTCTCTAAAAAATAAAATAAATAAAATAATAAAAAATAAAAAGAAGTAGGAACCTTTGTTGCAAGAAACAAAGCTAGCTTAATGAGTAAATTTATTATATAGAGGACTGTCATGACACCCAAAGCCAGAGATGAGAGAGGGGGAAAACACATGCTTTATTTTTATTTTGCACAGGCTGCCAGGTAAGGAGCAAACAGATTGGAAAATGGCGAGAGCAAAACAAGGAGGCCCATGGAGACCGTTTTCTTTTTTACAGCCTCTTGGAAATTGGTCATGAAGCTGAGTTTTGTTGAACTGGCCATGGCTTTGGCTTGCAACCAAGATAAAATGAGTGATCGTGGAGAAAAGATGTCACATGCTTTTTGCCAACTTTGGTCTAGTATTCCAAGACTAACTTTCTTTGGGTAAAACTGACTCTCTATGTATAAACTCAAATGCATGGAATATAAATGGACTTCTAATAACTACACTTAGAATAACAAACATGAGTTTAAGTAAAAATTCTCTTTTTAGCATTTTTAGGCCAATGGAGTTTCTTTCAGACCGGCTTTTCACCCAGAAGCCTAGAGAAGGCAGTGGAAAGAATTGTGAGGTAGGGATCATTAAAATCGGAAACTTGGCTTTAGCTGCTTCCTGTTCATCGTGTTCATTGTGTAACTCAGGACAAGCAGACCCAGCCTTCCCGGACTCAGAGAGGAGAGACTGTCTGTAAAATGAGAGACGCGGACTAAAACAAGTACTTCTCCATCTTTAATGTGCATCTGATGGTCCTGGAGATGTCATTACAATGTAGTTTCTGATTCACGAGGTCTGGGTGGGGCCGGAGACCGCAGCTCTGACGTGCTCCCAGTGATGCCGAGGGTCCACAGCCACACCTGACTTAGATTACCCTCTAGGGCGGCATTGGGCTATACTATAAGCTTCCGTGGCTGCCAGATCAAGAGAAGCGTGTGCCACAATTAATAACAATAAATGCTTTATTTTTAAAAATGAAAATGCTTGAATTTTCTGTTTATAAAAGTAATTCATGCTTATCATTTTTTAAAAAAAATCACACAACTTATAAAGTGCAAGGGTTGAAAATCATCCAGGGTTAAATACCACTCAAAATGGTGTGCTCTCTTTTCACTCGGTCATGAAGAACACAAGTGCTAAGTTCCAGTACTCCAGTACTCGGTCATGAAGAACACAAGTGCTAAGTTCCAGTGCTAAGTTCCAGTACTCCTTTGTATTGCCTCCTCTCTTAAAATCAGATCGTGAAGCCCAATTTGCTGCCCATCACCTGGGAGTTCGTTGATTTGAGTTCAGTTCCTCCTTTTACGGTAGATTTGCTGTATCATATGGTTTCCAGCTGATCATTGCCCCGATTCAGGAGGAGGTAAAGACTTTCTAGTCATCCCTGTCAGGTTGAATGGACCTGAAGATATCTAGAAGAGAAAGGAGATATCTGAATACTGAGAATAATGTTTAAGAGACTTAAAACACAATTCTGAGTTAAGATCGTTAAGAGCTGTTGGACATGAGGTCCTGCATCCACAGTGATGTTTAGGGAATGACTTAGGACATAATCATCATTGATCAAGGAGGAAATCTTGCCTCGTTCCTCTGCACTTTCCTCCGTAATAGTTAATGTTATTTGAATGTTAAATATTCACGTTAAAGCTATTTGAATGTACTTAAAATGATTGCAATAATAACAACATAGCGTTAAGAGCTTGTTGGTCATTACAAACAATATATGACACATTCGTAAGGCTCCATTGGAGTTGATTGAAATATACAACTATTAAACGTAAGATTAAATATTCCAAACATCAAGTTGACTTTACTATTTACACATTTTTCTTTGTCTACTTGAAACAGCCGTAACTTCTTTCTTTAAATTTTTTATTATGTTACGTTAGTCACCATACAGTACATCCTTAGTGTTTGATGTAGTGTTCCATGATTCATTGTTTGCGTATAACACCCAGTGCTCCATGCAATACGTGCCCTCCTTAATACCCATCACTGGCCTATCCCATTCCCCCACACAGCCGTAACTTCTAATTTAGCTACGGTGAGGTAATTATAATTGCAAATCTATGATATGTTTATATTTTATAATTTGAGGAAATTTTCAAAGTGTATATATATTTATATGGATTTACTTATAATTGTAATCATAATATCAGGCGAGCAAAATAAAGCAAAAAAAATCATCAGCGTGCAGCTAACAAGGTGTTAAGAGACTGGCTGTTTGAAATACTCATTAATAAGTCAACCATCTAGCATGGCAGTTAAATATAGGGTATATAAGTTAGCATTTTAGATAAATGATATTCATCATCTTAAGTACCAAAATTTAGATTAAAAAAACTTTTCTGAAACACATAGCACTCCCTCTTTAACAGAGGGTTCTGAAAATACATCTTTGGGCTACAATACGTTTAATCATCATCGATTATTCTTTGCTTCTGTTCTTAATCGTGCTAGAACACTGTGACTTTGGAAACCTTGAATCTTTGGGGTTTTACTCATAATCACTTTCTTCTATAAAAGTTATAAATGTTCATTGTTGAAATTTTTCAAAATGCAGTAAAATATAAAGAAACAATAAGAATCATCCTCAGTGTCACAGTCCAGAAATAATCATTAACAGTTTAATGATTTTTTTGCACGCTGTATGAGTCTCCATGGGCTTCCATGACAAATGACTGTACGGTTTAAAAGCCAGAAATTTGTTCTCTCACAATTCAGGAGGCCAGGAGTCTGAAATTAAGGTGTCAGCAGGGTTGGTTCCTTCTGAAGGCTTTGAGGGAGAATCTGTTCCTGCCTTTCTCCTAGCTTCTGGCAGTTGCCAGAATACAAGCCTTGGCATTCACTGGTTTGTAGACACACTGCTCTAAGCTTTGCCTCCAAGCCTCCCATGGCCTCACTCTCCGTGTATATTTCTCTCTGTCCTCTCCTCTTATAAGAACACCAGTCATTGGATTTAGGGCTTGTCCTAATCCAGTATGAACTCAACTAAATACATTCTCAAAGACCCTGTTTCCAAATAAAATCACCTTCTGTGGTTCCAGAAGGACATGAATTTTGGGGCAACACTATCCAATCCATTACAGGCAGTGTAACACATATTTGTATAATTATATATTTTATATATAGCCTAGTTCCCTCTTCACTTAACATATTGTGAAAGTTTCCTCATGCCTTTCAAATATAGCATTTTAAATGTATGTAGTCTGTTCTATTATATGAATATCACATCATTTATATACCTAACCTGCTACTTCAGGCATTTAAATGGTTTTCGGTCTTCACTATCATAAATGACTCTAAGGACTCTACCTGTGCCTACATCTTTGAGGTCATCTCTGCTTATGTCCTTAGCATAAGTTCTTGTGGGTTGAATTATTGGATAAAGAATAGGACAGTTTTAAAGGCTCATGATAGATCTTGTTTAATTGCATTCCAAAAAGAATGCACCAATTTACTATCACCAACAAGAGAGGAGAGAGCCCATCGTATAGCGTCCTCTCTACCTTGTATGTCAGTTTTTGAACGCTTGACAAGTGGATAGGCAAAAAAATGACAGCACTTCTTCTATTTTTATGTGAAGTTGCATATTTGTTGTTGATGTTTATTGGCTGTGTATCCCTTTTTTGGTGTGTTACAGTTTATATCTTTTATGTCCTTTTATTTGTTTGTTTAAATTTAAAGTAGGCTCCACACCCAGTATGGAGCCCAACATGGGGCCTGAACTCACAACCCTGAGATCGAGACCTGAGCTGAGATCAAGAGTCAGATGCTTAACTGACTGAGCCACCCAGGTGCCTCAATAGCTCTTATGTCTTTTTAAATTTCTCCACTTATCAGCATTCATTACTTACAGTCTTGCTGGTTGAACATGCCTCTTGTTCTCACCCCTTACAGCTCGCAGTGCGCTAGAATCCTCAAGCAGACTCCCCGTTGAACATGCAACCCGACTCAGGGCTCCATCCCAGGACACTGAGATCAAGACCTGAGCCAAAATCAGGAGTCGGCAGCTTAACTGACGGAACCACCCAGGTACTCCAAAATAAATGGATTTTAAAACATAATTTGAAAAGTTATGAGAACTCTTAAAAATTGCATTGGCTCTAAGAAAGGTCTTGCAAGCATCTTTTATAAGCATTTCTATATGGTCAAATTAATTTTCACCTGGATATTAAAATAAGCCATTGCCACAAATGAGTTTTCTCTTGAGATCCCTGTTCAGACTCCTTTTTAATGCCTTTGATGTCCTTCATCCTCCCCCGCATCCCCTGCCCCTTCTCCCTCCCTCCCATTACATACCATCAATATGCCATACACCCTAAAGGACCCAATCCAAACCCCCTTTCCTAAATTAGGAATGCCCTCCTTCCCCCTCACCATAACTGAAAACCCTTCCATCTTCTCTGTCCTCGTGTCACACTGTTTTGTTTTGCTTTTAGCAACTTCTGGTCTTAGTAATTTTGCAATGTGGTCTAGTTATCTGTGAACACTTGATTTTTCCCTGTGGATGGTAAACATCTAAAGAATGGGAGTGAACACAAGGGTCATACCTAAATACTCCAACGTTATTTGTGACTATGGTTCTAACGGTGGACATTTGAAGGGCATACATCTTAACTATTTGGAGGTTGAAATAATGTTGTGGGAAGGTTAAAAGACCTGGCATTTCAGGAGTTTCAACAGCCCGCCTGTTTTAAAGTTGCCATGACACTGTGTCATTATAAAGGTCTGCCCAGACACTCTCCAGCACACTACAAGGAATGCCACGTGCACGTGCGTGCCTGCGCGTGCCTGTGTGTGCGCGCGTGTGTGCAGTGGTAATCGATCCTGGGGGCTGCTCTGCGGGGAGAGACTACATCGACCTCAGAGCTGCTGCTTTTTCCCAGTTCTGAACGCCTCCGATCGCTTGGGTTTTCGGCATTATTTCCTTGAAGGTGCTCTGGGGCTCTCCTGGGTGGAGAGCAGTCTCCTCCCCAGCACAGCGTAGCAGCGAGAGGTGAGGGGGGATTGCAGAGTGTGGGGCATCCGCCAAGACAAAGCGATCGCAGGCTGGCTGAATTAAAAGCGAGCGGGTTTAGGACGATTTCCAGGTCGCCACGCAGCCGGGGCGGGAGTCCGTCCGCGCTGAGGCTGGAGGAGCCATGTCGGCGCGGGGATGCAACAGGATTTTGGGGGCCCCGGGCAGGAAGAGAAAAGGCCACCTAGCGGGCTTTGTTTCTGATTCCGGCAGGTTTCCGAGCCACAGATTTCAAACGCGGAGCCAACCTAAGCACTTCCTCGCACTAATTGGAAGGGGAAGGGAGTGACTCATGTTACACCAGCTCCTCTCTTCCCTCCCCGTAACTGCTAAATTGTAGCTTTAAAAGGAAGTGACATGGGGTGGGGAGAGACGTCAGCTGAGGACCACTTTTTTTTTTCCCCTGAAGGGTCCACCCCATGGGTGGAGTCTCGCTTTTTCTTTCCAGTGTTGGCTGACTTACAGCTCCTATAAACTAGTGGTAATTTCTGCACCCCAGCCTGCTCCCTTTCAGTTTCTGATTTCTAAGCCCATGTGCCAGGGGCCGCCAGAAACGAGGTATGTGCTGTTCGTGCTGTTTCCAGGCGAATTCACCTCTGGGCGTGGCGGATGTCTGTGTCTCTCTCTCTATCACTGTTCTCCTCTCCTCGGCTGGACCTCACTAAAACCTCTGGAAGGGGTAGGTACAGGACGAGGAAGAGTGGAAGGTGGAGAAGGAAGTGAGGCGACAGTGGGGACGTGGAGGGGGCAGAGCCTGGAAGGCAGACGGGGTTTTGCACCCTTTCTTTGTGCTCAGCGGGGTGAGCGTGCCTTTCCATGTTGTGATTTCGAGCTGCTGTTCTGGGCTGAGTTTCCCCCCTGCGGCCCCCTCCCCTTGGGCGAGAGCGTTTTCTCTGCAATGGATGAAGCCGGGGAGAAGGTTCCTGTTACAGATCGGTCTCCTGTGTCATGCAACACGTTCTTCCGTCCCTGGCGTTTCTATGGCAACCACAAAAATAATACTACACAAAAGGCAGCCCCGATATAAATGGATTTATTTGTATTTCGGTCCGAGCCTACTGCTTTCCGGCTAGTTATTGCCTCGGCTTGCTAAAATCCGGCGTGTCTCTGTGGCTACCCCTCGTCACTTTCATTTTGGTTTTTCCCTATCACAGGAGGGCTGGGGGAGGGGTGTTGTCAAGGAAACGGGCATTTGTAATTACCTCTTTATTTACTTAATTTTTGGTCTCTGAATTTCTCCATCCTCTCTAGGAATTATAGAAGGAATACTTTGGTGTTTATGCAAGTCCTCAATTCTGGTCTGTTTTAGAAAACCAGGACAGTTCTCTAGATGTGATATTAATGCTGTAGCCAGACTAAGCAGGCGGGCGAGCGCTCACTTCTTTAAAGAGGTGAGATCCTTGAAAAAAGTTTCAGAGGGTGTCTGAGAATCAGCACTGATAGATACATTGTTACTGCCTCACAGGTTTGTCTCGGAGTCTAAATATTCAAAAAAGGGTTCTTTGCACTAGCTTGCATTTACTTGGCACAAAATCTAAGTTCAACAAGTATGAGTGAGTAACCAAAGGTAACCCACAGCAGGATTCTGTTTTGTGCCCGTGGTCCTTAGATGGATCCCCCATGCGTTTGGCTCTCATGAAGGTGAGGGTCCGTAGACCCTCTCTTTTTTAAAATTGGGAAAGCATTCACCCATCTGTGATTATTAGTCAGGCATCTGCAGTTAGAAGAGAATATCATGAGAAGAGGGAGAAAGTAAGTGTGTGTGTGTGTGTGTGTGTGTGTGTGTAGGTGGGCAGGGACAAGTCAAAGTCCTAAGTTAAAACTACTCAATCTTCTTACTATCCTCTGTGGGGATAAAAAGAATTGATTTTCAGGAAAAATATAAAGCATGAGAGAAAAGTACCACTTACCCAGTAATCAGCAAAGTTAGATATGATTAGAATCAATGACACGTCTGTCATAAAGATGCAGTCCAAACGGGGCTGTTAACAGGTTGGAGTCGAACTGATGCTTTTATTCAGTGTAGCTGAGGAAATATTTAATAATTGACACCATTCCCCTAATTCAGTCTGTTGAATTACAAATTAGCCTTTATGAGACAGATCAATAGTCATCTCATCCTTGATTCTTAAAATTATCTGTAATTTTGAATAAAGATTTGTGAAGGTCGCTCAGCCCTCATAGTGCCTTCCTGCGACTGAAGCCAAAAGCATTACTTAGAAACCTCAGAGTAACCCCTCAGCATGGAAACAGGAAGAAGGGGTGGTTTTAATGAGGTTCTGTTTGCAGAGATCCTTACCTAAACATGCTATTATCTAGGACTTACAAAACTTGCTATAGTGCAAGAGAGCTCAAGTATTGCAGATTCAAAATTGTCGGAAGATCGGGACTGCAGAGCATGGCACAAGGCTAACTAGAACAAGAGTTAAAGCCCAGAGAACTAATTAAAGGGCATAAAGCGTAGAAAAGTGGCTCAAGGATGTAGATTTACCCCATGACCCTGCCAAGCAGATGGTCAGTGTGTAAGTCAAAGTCTGTGATGGAGTTTCCAGACCTAGCAATTTCACAACAAAAAAGCCTTATGGAACGGAGTTCGAAGGGCAAGAATCTTTGGAAGCACAGCCAGAAATAAATAAATAAATACTGTCCTATCATGGGACCCTGAGCAGAGGTTAAAAACATAATCAGCAGCCTTGACCTGGGAAGGTCAATGGAGCTATAGATGCAAAGGGAATTCAGGGTCTCAGGGAAGAGGCTGAGTAGATGTGACACCAAAGAAGGGACTTGTGAAGTCGGAGTCAGTTTCCATGGGGCTTGGGACCTCATTGTCTGCAAGGCTCTGAGTTGGGTGCCCAAGTTAAAGATCCACCAGACGGGGGTGACAGCACGTGCAGATGCGCACACGGCTGGAGAGCAGGGGCCAGGCGGGAGGGTGACGGGGGAGCAGATGCGGTTAGTCTGCGAAGAACATTACCGGGATGAGGATGGGACTGTTGGAAGGAGAGGAGATGGACAAGTCAAGGGGGAAGAAGGCAAATTTGTCCCGGCTAACGGGGTTAGGGGGTAGGAGATGGCGCGTGGTTCTCCATTCTTTTTCCAAGCGGGGGAGAAGTCTGTCTTTAGTGTGGAAATAGGGCAGGTAAACTCTGTGCTGGTGAATATAGATTCAGGGACAGAATTGTGTGTAAACCAGAAGAAGAAAGACCGATAGGAGAAAGATGATGTAAGTAGGTGGTGGAATCCTACCTAATTCAGTTATTGTTGAGGAAAAGCTCAAGAAATGAAGGCCAGACTTAAATCAGACTTTAAACAAATAAGAAATCTGGGAGAGGGAATCTCACCTATCCCTACAGCATCATCCTAATGATACCTACCATCGCCATCCTTTAAATTGTGGGGTGCTCAGATGAGCACGTGGCCATCTTACTAGTTTTTATGCAGTCCGCTGTATTCTCAAAAGGAGGTCTAAAGGGTATTGAAGACTCTGCATTCACAGTTCTAAATGGTTTTTGGTACGGGTTTTGAGAGACGTATGTAATCAAGCCTGATTTAATAATCACCCAGCACGACTCAGAGCCTGGTCAACTCTAATTCAATAGTCTTTGTCCAAGACAGAATCTGTTTGGAAAGCAAGTGTTGGTTCTCTGAAATTTGACTTCGTGGTATGGATCAGGGAGCACCCGCTAAGGCTGTGGGAAAGAGCAAGCTCACAACAGGAACTCATTCTTTTAACAATATTCATTGTATCTCATATTCTTTTAACAGTATTCATTATATCGTTGTGTCACTGTGTTCTTGAATCTGCCAAGTGCTATGGACACAACCACGAGCAAAACTGGATACAGAGTAAATGGCTACAGTTTTCAAATATCTGAAGGGTTTTTCAGGGAGATACTTCTAATGACTAAGGAGAAAGATATTAAAATAAAAGCAATTTTTGGAGAACATTATCATGGAATGCTCTATCTAACCTGTCTCCTCTATTTTTTAAGACCCACTCTTGCTCCACCAAAGATTTTCTACCTTTTTTCGATTTTGTCTTCATTTTGTTACTCCAGTCTGGCTTGTTCTACTTCTTCCTGTGATCCCAAATCCTACTTCTCGGTCACCCTTCATTCATCTATCTATATCTATCTATCTATCTATCTATCTATCTATCTATCTATCTATCATCTCTATCCACGCTTATATCATCCATCTCTTTATTCATTCACTCAGCAAATGATACTATCATGTGTCAGGCACTCTAAATTATGGATATAGCAATAAATAGGAAACTATTTCTGTCCTAAAGAAGCTGAGGAACGAACAGGGAGACAAATGTGGAAACAGCCCCTTAAACCAGGGAGGGTTGTTTTTGAGAGAGGCGTTTATTGGCCAACGGCACCGCATGCTTCCTTCATTGAACAATTTTATGTATAGACCGTGCTGGGTGGAGAAGGAAAGAGTGGTTAGCTGTTTGACCATTGTCCATCTTATAATTTTCTTTTCTCTTTCGCACTGGTTGGTGTCAATATACATTTGTTGATTAATGAAATGGGAAGAGGTGGGATTTCTGACCCTGGAGCCATAGAGGAATAGAATCCAGAAGACTTACCTGTTCTCTTTCTGAAAAGCATAAGCTGAACATCGATCAAAGTTCCTTCATAGTGACTTACCTGTGGACTTCCATGGGACTATAGCACCCTCCAGATGGACTGCAAGTAAAGCATTTTTAAAAGAAACTCCCACCGTCATCAAAATGGTATGCCCATTGGTTTGCGAAAGAGCCTTTTGTCATTTAGAGCTAGATTTCTCCATAAGGCATACCTCCTTCCAACAGAACCAAGTACGTTTCAACACCTGAATAGCCAAAATAAAGACGGTTAAAACCATATTGGAGCACTTACCCTGTTTGTATTTCTGATGTCATGAAGCTTCTCAGAACTGGATCGCTACCTCTGGCACAGGGATTGAACGGGCAACACGACCGAGTTCATCTGAAGCACCGCCGTCCTCTGCCTGCCCGACCTTCAGAGGAGACATTTAGCAAGTTCCCCTTCTTCTTCAGTATTTTGATCTCCGATGAGGTCAGCTTCTCCCTCCAGCGTGAAGCTGTTTCAGAGTTCCAGATAACTCTGGCTGGCACAGATCTCTCCCTTCCGAATTTGGGTTATACCTAGCTGCTATTCCATATTTCTACGTAGGCTTCTCTAAGAGAAGAGGCACATTTTGGGCTTCATAGGAGTCTGAAGCTGATCCCTAAAATTGCTGCAGAAGATTAGTCCTTGGTCTGGGGTGGGGGGATGGCAGGTCACCTGCAGAAGCCATCGGAGACGCTCAGGGGACCAGCCAACCTATAGGTTCTCTGAGAATGGTAATGGCCCACTTTGACAAGGACTTCCTATGTGCCCGTCTAGTACAGAGACCTCACATCTATCAATTCACTTTAGCCTCATAACGAATCAGGCAGGTAGAACTATTACCACTTTCCACTTTATGGATGCAGAGAGTAAAGATTAGTGAGTTACTCACCTGGTTTCATAATAAGGATCAGAGGTGAGATGTGAACAAGACTGTTCAGTGGTGTATTGTGCCCCCGCCCCCCACGCCGTTGGTGCCGTATTCATCCATCTGTTCCCCGGGGCCAGCACAGTGCCACGGACTGAGCAGACACATAGTGACCATTTCTGACCTAATGATCAGCTCTCTACCATGCAGACCTTCCCCTGGATCCCTTGCATCCCAGTGTTTGGGAGCTGCAGAAAGACTGGAAGAGACAGTAGTGTTTTGGAACTTGGGGAACAGCTAGAAGCAGAGCCTAGAAGACAAGCTGCTGTGGTTTTCAGGGAGCTTAGATGCTCTGGTTTAGCCCGAGAGCTGATCTGGTGGGGAAGGGCAAGGGCCCTATGGTTCAAATAGCTTGATTGACAGTGCAGGACATGACATCCAATTAAACATGAACTGTTCTCAAAACTTTTTTTTTAAAGATTTATTTATTTATTTATTTGAGAGAGAGAGAGAGAGCAGGAACAGGAGGGGCAGAGGGAGAGGGAGGGAGACTCTCAAGGAGACTCGGTGCTGAGTGTGATGCGGGGCTCAATCTCATGACTCTGAGATCATGTCCTGAGCCCAAACCAAGAGTCAGACGCTTAACCAAGTGTGCCACCCAGACGCCCCTCAAAACTAATTTTTAACCAAGGATTGACCTTTGCTGAGAAGTTGTTCTCAAGGACACCTGTGGTGGCTGCTTGAGCGGCTCCTGAGGCTGTGGGTGGAGAGGCAGACTTTCTTTTGTGTGGTTGCTTGTCAACAAATCCATCGTCACCTGTAAAGGTGGAGTATTATCTGGAAAGACACAGCCTGTGCTTCTCTCGGACACGCTTTGAAATGAGAACCCGTGAAATGCATTGACCGGGAGCGAAATCTGGTCTCTTCCCATCTCCGGCGCTCTCTCGTGAGCTGTCACCTCTCCGTGGGCTGAAGTTACCCCAGGCTGATGAAAGTTTAAAGAGTCTCTCTGTCCCAAGTGCTCCTTCCCGGGATACCGCCGCTCTCCGCACACCAGCGGTGCCATCTCTGAACCTTCCTCCTGGGCCCGGCTCCGTGCCCCTCTTTTCTCTCTTCCGCTGCGGGGAAGGGTGGGCTGCGTGGACCCGCGGTGGTGAGTGGCTTCCTTTCCCAGACGTGTGGCACCCTTTGTGTCTATCTCCTGAAACTCTTGCCTCTGTTTTCTGACATTCATCCTCCATCCCGTCACCCGTCCTTCATAAAACGTCACTGTAGATGCTATGACGTTAAATGGCAATTCGCTCTTTAAGATTTAATCCTAACAACTGCCTTTCTAACTGCACTGTTTCTAGCACCGAGCAGAGTACCTGGCCCTGAATGGGTGTTGTAGCCTTGTGAAAGGTGGGGTCGGGGAGCCAGGGGTCAGATTTGCTTAAATGACTCCCCTCCCCCCGCCCAGGTCCTCCCAGGCCGACATTCCTTTAGGACAAATTCTTGATCTTGATCCGGGTGCTGTTGACATTTGGGGCCGAACAATGCTTTGTCCCGGGGGCCCTGCTGTGCCCGGTGGGGTGTTTAGCAGCATTCCTGCCTCCACCAGTGGACCCCACCCCCACCCCAGGAGTGACAGCCAGAAATGTTCCAGACATTGCCAGTTGTCCCCTGGGGGGCGGAATCCCCTGCAGTTGAGGACTTCAGGGAGCTCCTACCTCTGACCCTCAGAAATCAGGTCCTCTGGCTCCCAGATCCAAGCAAACCCATCTCTCAGGACTAACTTGTACTCACCAGGTTTACAACCACAGCCCAAACCAAAGGGGCAATTCGGTCATTTAAATGAACAGCTGAGAATTGAAAACCAGAAACCAGTTAAGAAAGTAAATGAAGAGCAGACTTGTAACAGGAAGCACTCAAATAGGGCCCCATCCACAGCCTTCTGCTTGGGCGGCCCCAGCCCCTCGTCCTGGCAGGGCCCGCGGCCTCAACTCCCTCAACTCGCTCAACTCCCCCGGAGGGCGAGACAGCCCCTGGGCGGGATGGATTAACATATCTACAGAAAGAACTGTGAGAGCGCTTGCCACAAGGACTTCAGGTCTGCCTGCTGGGATTTCCTGATTAATTCCCAGTTTCTAGGCCAACCAGTGAGCGCCACACCCAGGGCCCACTGGTTAATTTGCCTCTTAGCACCCTCCCCTTCCAATCGCGAAGGCATTTCAAGCCTCCTCGGCCTCCTCACTTAGGCCAGAGGGCCCTTTTACTGCTTGTCCTGGGACCAGCCCCACTTCAGGTAAGGCCCCAGCTCCCCAGCCCAGTGCCTGGTAACGCTGGACATCCAGCCACCTTGTCCCTTCCTTTGTCTGCCCTTCTCCCTTCCAGGACTGGAAAGATGGGCTTGGGGTGGGTGTGGGGGGCTCGGGTGAGTCTGTTCTTCCAGACTCCCACGTGATTCCAGAACCCTCTCATGGCATTCCTTACTGAACCCTTGTATCCAGCCTACTGTGGGCCAAGCGCTGAGGGTACAAAGGTGAACCAGACAGGAGCTGCCTACAGGGTAAGACAGAAATTATAAAAGCATTGCATGTGCTTGCATGATGCTTTCTTTCCCACAACTTGCCTGGATCTTCTTTCAGGGTTAAAGGACCTTCCATAGCTTCACATAAATGAGCAGACATTCTACATCTTAACCCCTGCATCATGTGGAAATTTAAGAAGTTACTTAAGACTGAATGATGCAATTAAAGTTTTGTGGTGTCACCAAATTCCTCCTTTGGCCTCCATTTCTGGTGGGAGAGTGGGGTTAAAGTTTAAGTAGGGCAGAAAGGGAGAAAGGACCGCAGAGATATTTTAAATGTGCCTGATTGTTTTAATTATTTATATTGGGTCCAATTTTAGCCAAATTGGGACTTCATCCCCTCCACCCCACTCCTTCTGTCTTCTCAAATGGATGAACTGTGATTTGTCTTTAAGACAGTCTGGTCCTAACAGCTTCGCTTTGGCTTGGCTCCCCAGAGAAGATGTACCTTTCTGGAACGTGTGCTTTGCCAGGCTGGGATCTAGTTGTGTCCTGTGGGTGTTGGGCAAGCAGTGAGCTGCAATTTCCTAAGAACGGGTACACCATATGACACGACCCTGCCTGCCTCTCTGGGCAGGGAGAGGACTAGCAAACTGGCAGTCAAGGTGTCCTGCCCTTGTCGAAGAACATAGCATGGGAACATAGCATTAGCTGGAGTCTGGAGACTGCCAGGCCTCCTGCTGCAGATACTTTCTGCTGGGCCACAGAGACAGGGAGCGGGGTGGGGGGGTGCTTTTAGGGACCATGAAAAGCAGCCTTGCAGAAGGGAGGACCAGGGGAGGGGTGGCAGAAGGGAGGACCAGGGGAGGGGTGGCAAAGCCTGGGTTGGCTCCCCAACCCAGGGGCTGTCTCTGGGTCTGCACTGGCCCTGGCCCTGGGAGGTAGCCTCGCATGGCCTCTGTGGCCTCATTTCCCAACCTGGTCAGGGAGGAGGCCGGGGTAGAGGCCAACTTCTTCAATCACCAGCATGGTGGGGTCATTTTGGGGGTGTGCCAGCACGTGGGCAGAGCTGCAGGGTAAACTGGGCCCAGGTCACCCAAGCATCCGTTTTGCTGAAAGAGCCAAGATATATTTTATTTTAAAAAATGAAACCAACATGGATATGCCATGATATAACACGCAATGTTTATGTGAACTTTTAAGGCGTGCTTAAAACGTGCTTGGTTGTTTGATGGCTTTACGCCATAGCTCCAGACCCTTGAGAGTTAGCTGCTTCTGCTGAAGGGAACATATCTCGTAAAGTTTTTAGAGGAAAACTGAGCTGGATGATCTCTAAGTGACTTTGTGGGAAGGAAGAGTCAATTTATCGTGCTGTCCCTTCCGCCACCTTTCCTCTTTACTCCTGTCACTGAACAGTGAGTCTTGGGGATGGGATGGGACGGGGCAGGCCATGAGTCATCCCCGGGGACTGGCCTGCCTTGCATCTGTTTCTTCCTTGTCTCTCTGATGGTTTCGCTGATGGAGGGTTGCTTGAGTCCCTCTCTTTTTTGGCTCTGGTCATCCACGCTTCTGGACTTTCTTCCCTTCTACTGGAATAACTCCTTCTCTGGATTAGCCCGACGCCCATTTTGTTCTTTCTAATCTCTTCCTCTCCCATTGCATTGACTCTCTCTCCGATAAGGGGTTGCTTTAAGTCCTACTGCTTATAGATGTCTTTTATCTTATCACCGGTTTATGATACATTACCTCCTGTTCTCATAAAGATTTCTCTCACTGGGGTTATCTTTTGAAATTTGAACAAAATAGTCAGGCATGTGAAATTTGCCAATTCAAATCCTAATGAGCTCCTCAAGGTACCCATCACTTTAAGGGTCTTACGTGTTCCAGGAGCTGAGGAATAACGCAACCCAAATCTCCTGCATTAACCAAGAAGTCTGGGCACGGGCAGATCTTGTAATAGAGGGAAAGAGAAGAACTCAATACCTAACTACCCCAATTAACTGCTTTCCCCCCCCTTTTACAAGAAGATGTTGGTGGAGAAAAAAAAAATCTGAACTGTGGACTTCGCCTAGGCACAAGCAAACCAAGTTTTATTAGATATACTTGCGAATAATAAGGAAGAAGGGTAGGCCTCTCGTGTGTGTGTGTGTGTGTGTGTGTGTGTGTGTGTGTGTCCCTGCTCTTTTTAAAACCGTGTTTTTGGGCCACCTGGCCGGCTCAATCAGGAGAGCACTCCTCTCTTGATCTCCAGGTCAGGAGTTCAAGCCCCATGTTGGGTGTCGAGATTACTTAAACAAATAGAACCGTGTTATCAAGTGTGGATATGCAGTATCACTTGGCCCAAGGTTTCACTGAAAATGGAAATAATGCCGTCAAGGTTAGGGTGCAATGGCATCTGCACATGAGAGGTGCTACAGTATGTTCTGGTGAAATTCTCACTTGAGAATTTGTGGGACCCCGGGCAGGGCATTAGGGGGCGGAGCCTGCTGAAAGTAGAGAAGCCTTCTCTGTGACCACGGGGGTGGGGGGGAGGGGGGGTGTCTGTTGTCTAATTCAGCTCAAGCCAGCAAGTCTGCAAAAGCCTAGTCCATGTACGGGAGGGCAGAATATCTAGGTGGGGACAGATTCAGCCGCGTGGAAGACAGCCCCAAATCTGCAGTGCATGGTGGGAAAAACTATTGTCGGAAAGCCTATGTACTTCTGGAGGCTTAATCTGATTTTACCCTGAAACTCGTCACAGCAAGTATAATCCTGAAATGACTGGCTTAACAAGGTCGCTTACCTGTCTGCCTGGACAAATGGTGAAGAAGGAACCGTCAGTCGCAGGGTGGGGAACGAAAAGAACAGTTGGCTAAGGAAAGTGTCAGGGGTTGAGAGCCACTCGTGTACTGCAGAGCCGTGGTCCAGAGCCGTGGTCCTGAGCCGTGTGTGTGTCATGCGACGTCCTCCGTTTACTCAGGCAGGACAACCTGGAGGACATCAAAGACTGCCATCAAAAGCAGAGAGCGGTCTTGTCCACTTTATCTTTTAGCAATTTAGTTCTAAATTTTAACTTTCCAGAAAATTACTTCATTCAAGACAAGTTGTCCCCTGGCTCAGATGGGTGAGGACGGAGATGGCGACAGATAATGTGGAGGTGGCCGGCTGCCTGCTCCGGGCCACAGCCGTCCCCCCCGGGTAGCTGGGCTCTGAGCTGGCCTTCCCAGCCCCAGATGGTGTGTCCTGGAGCGTCTGCTCCCTGTTTGGTTCCTACCCCAGGCTACGCCAGAAGGCAAAGGGAGGTAAATCAAAGGAAGAGAGAGCGAGCCTCGGTGGTGCTGGCCGTGGGAGGGCACGCTGAGCCAGCTCGCATCCCTGTGCTCGGATGCAGGGTCCGGGGACGCAGCCACAGACAATGCGGGGCGAGTACCAGGCTGCAGTGAGCAAGGAGCTGCGTCTCCATTGCTTTAGTCTCATCTCAGGGTCTCAGTGGCAGAGTCTCCCCCATGTTCTCAACCTTGCCTGTCTGTTAGTATTGCCCACCTTGGACCAGCAGATGGAGTCTCTGGTTCCTCGATTTTTTAAAAATGTGTTCTAGGTGATTCTGATGGGCTGGGAGAATTGGAACCATGTGACAGAAAGAGGGCGGCTAGGAAGACAGTGACTCTGGACAAACAGAAACCTGGAGCCAGAACAAAGGTGATGAGGATGATGATGCTAGCTAGCTACACGTAAGGCTCTCATGTGTCAGGCAGGGTTCCAGAAACAACTAATCCTCACCATGACCCCATGAAGTAGGACCTATTGTCTCCATTTTACAGATGAGGAGACTGAGGTTAAGTAATTTGCCCAGGGTTGCATAGCCCATAAGGGTAACCCAGCTCTTTGGCTCTTGAGTCCCTGCTCGGGTGTTAAGGTTGATACCTTTACGGGACTCAGCCTCTTCAAATCCTCAGTGTGCAAGGTTCTGTGTTAGAGGAGTGTAGCAAGGGGCTAATGGTCTGTGTCATAACTATAGTAGCAAGAGTCTGGTAGGTTCTGTTATCTCTGACCAACATGTATTCCTAGAATAGAGGTTGAGTTAAATTATTAAGTTGTCACACATCAAATACTGCTTAGTAACATTCCATTATTAGCTGGATTTTTGGCAAGTAAAATATCCACCTGCCTGTAGGAATGCTGCTGTGTGTTAGGGACGGTGCCCCGATCTGGGTGTGGTATAGCAGCCACGTTCCACGGACGTTGTGGTCGGCTTATTCATGCACCAGAAGCTGGGTATTTGTCTGGAACAGTGTGGTGGATGTGACTGGCCATTCAAGTCATTCGTAGTATGAATATCGATTACCTACCTGCCACAGCCAGGTCTGCACGCTGGACGCTGTGGATCCCGGATGAAACCACGGGAGCTCCTAAGGAATTCAGGCTTGTAGGAAGGCAGGCAGATAGGCACAGGAAAATATTTACTGATCTCTATGGCCTTGGTACTGTGCTGAATCTTTGACAGCATTTACTCATGCGCTAAGTAATGGTTACCACGCGATGGTTAAGTCCTTGACCCGTGAACTTCACAGTGAAGATGGAAGGGACCATGAGAAGACAGGGAAAAAAGCATCTCCCGGTTTCGGGGGAGGCAGCGGGATGGTACAGTCTCGGGCAGGGTTTGGAAGGATGAACACAGGCTGGGAAGAAGGGGGAAGGGAGGGCCTCAGATGGAGGGGACAGAAGACAGGGGCGCAGAGGTGTGCCCTCAGGGAAGACTGTTCTGACCTCCTCACTGCCCATCTGCCTTCACTTTCCCTTCTGAAAACACACTGCAATCCCAGGAGAGTCTCTTCTCATTCCTCCCTACACTGTAGCAAGCTACCTGGGGATGGGGACGGGACGTTTGGTGGCTCCACTCCCCAGGGTGCTGGCTCAGTAGGTATTTGCTGGAGGAATGCAAGGCATCCTTGGTGGGGGGCGTCCAGTGGGAGGACCGCCACCCCCGATGCCTGAATGCCTCCCAGCAGCGACCCTCCTTCCCCGGGAGAGGTTTGTGTGTTAGCATGCAGTGTAGCTCGTACCAGCCCCAAGTACGTACGGTGTGAAGTGGCCGTGGGTGCCTTTGATGGTGGCCCGCGCGCCCCAGCCGGTGGGAGGACAGAGGTGAGACTCAAGTGTAACCGCTCGGTGAGCTCAGGAGCTGGGCTCTGGCAGGCAGCTTGCAGCTACACGCTCCGGAGTCAGCTACCGACGTATTTTGTAAAGTGAACCCCTTTCCTGGAGATTTTTGTTTGCTTTCTGGCAATTCTTAAATGCCTTCCTGAGTTGGGCAGGTGGAGGGGCTGCCCATTGGGCTGGTCAGAGCGCCCCCGGGTGGGCGTAGCTTGGGGGGTGTGCAAGCGGCAAGGTCTCACAGGGACTTGCTCTTGGTGTGAGATGCTGCATTCACTGCCTTGAAATTCCTTTTTTTTTTTTAAATATTTTATTTATTTATTTGACAGAGAGAGAGCACAAGCAGGGGGAGCAACAGGCAGAGGGAGAGGGAGAAGCAGGCTCCCCGCGGAGCAGGGAGCCCGATGTGGGGCTCGATCCCAGGAGATTGTGATGTGAGCCAAGGCAGACGCTTCACTGATGGAGCCCCCTGGGCGTCCCACTGTCTTGACATTCTTAATACCTTTTGAATAAGGGGCCCTACATTCTCATTTTGCCCTGGGCCCCCCAAATTATCTAGTCCATATGACTAGTCCATAGTCCAAGGAGGTTATTGGGTGTTGGTGAGTGCCAGGTAGAACGGGAAAACTACAGTCCTGCCCTAACTCCGGACGGCTTTTCAAAAGTGGGACCGTGTGAGACCAGATGGCTACATAAAAATAAATCCGTGATCACCAGCAGCTCAGAGCACAGGGGCGACCGCTCGAGCCACTGTCACGTCAGGTCATCTCAGTGTAGGAAGGACCGTGTGTTGCTTAGCGAAGGTTGTAGTGACATTGTCCCCAAGTTCTTTACCTCTGGCCATGTGATCACACCTTAAACTGACCCTTACTAAAGCCCAGTCTGAAGAACGGCTCTCTGTGGACGGTGTTTCCATGGTTTTTTGGGAGGAATATCGAACCATCTTCCAGCATATACAGATGCCAAAGTCCAAGGCTGAAGTTGCCTCAAGTAAGAGAAATCATTTCTGGTGATCATGAATGATTATTGCTCTCCTGGGTCCATTGAAATGTGTGTGTAGGTTTTCTCTGTTTTGATTGCCTTTCTGACTCAAGACCTGAAGAAAAATGTGTGTTTGATGTTTTCTACTAAAAACATCAATTTTATATTCAGTAGAAGGTCGCTTTTAACAAACAAAATTCTAAAAATTGATAGTTAGACACTTTCAAGTATTTGTGGAGATTCCGCCACCCCTGTTTGTGGGAAATTTGTGTTCAAATGGGGGAGGATAGAGAAATACAAAGGTGGAATTGCTGCCATGTTATTTCAGTTATTCCAGTCAAGACAAATCACTTTTTTTGTGAAGATTTATTTATTTACTTGAGGCGGGGTGGGGGTGGGGAGGGACAGAGGGAAAGGGAGAGAGAGTCTTAAGCAGACTCCCGATGCAGGACTCAATCTCACCACCCTGAGATCACGACCTGAGCCAAAACCAAGAGTCAGTCACTTAAGTGACTGCCAACCCAGGCGCCCCCAAGACAAATCACTTTTTAAGGAAGGCAGTGAATTCACAGTTTTCGTCTCTGTTCTCATTCTTGATCTTGGCATCTCATGGGGGCAATTGGAAGAGTATCCTAGGACTGGAGACAAACAAAATTCCCTGTTTCCAAATGTTGGGAGATGTAAATACAGGAGCCTTTAGTCTGGTATGCAGGACTTGTCTCAAAGGTTTCAATTTAATAACTAATAAACAATCACATGGAACCAGCGTGCAGCCACTAAAGCTAAGCTATGCTGAGTTGGCTTAACTCATCTTTTTGGTACCATTATTGGGCGAGTCAACTGGGAAAACGGTGGAGCAAAGGTGTTATTTTTATTTAAGTAAAAAGATCACAAAATGTACGCTCGCATCTTTGTGTATACGATAGTGAGGTAGGGGCTTGGGAGACCAGCAGGACTCAAAAGCTAATGGGACAACAAAACAGGCTTGTTTTCATTTCTGCTATGAAATAGAAGAGGGAACTCATGCTGTCTTTCCTTTTTCCTATTTTACATCTCTTTCTTGCTCATTCCTGTCCACATTCCTTTTTAATTTCTGTGAAGAAAATTAATTTAAATCGGCTCCTCATACTGAAAGGATGGGCCTCTCATTCTTTTTCATTGTTGGGAATTCAACCATTTTTTTTTCTTCCATTCATTCATCTGATTTTTGGATGGCTTTTTTGAGACCTACTTTACATATCATAAAATTCACCCATTTTAAGTTTATAGTTCAATGAGTTGGGCAGTTTATACCGTTGTGCTATGGTCGCCAAAATCCAGCGTAGAGCCTTTCCGTCACCCCCAGCACCTTCCCCCCCCCACCCCGTTCCTGTGCACATGAGCCTCACTTGTCCCTGTAGCCCAGGTAATCAGGAATCCACTGTTTCTGTAGTTTCAACTTTTATGGGAGCTGCAGATCGATGGGATAATTCACTATAGAGTGTTTTCGTCTGGCTTCTTTCATTTAGCAGAGTTTTTTTGGAGGCCTGTCCGTGTGTTGCACGGGTCTGTAGTTTGTTCCTTTCATTTTGTTGAGCATTATTCCACTGTATGGATAGACCACGTGTTCTTTATTCACTCACCTGGTGAGGGATATATGGTTTTCAGCATCCGTCCAGTTTTAAGTTTACCGCTTTTATTCCGGATCCAAAGTATGGATTAGAAATAAGTCCCATTTTCCTGGCTACTTCATCCCCATCCCCAGAATCCGACTCGAGGGACGCGAACTTCCATAGAAAGGGCTTGGAGGAAGAGTGGGGTGGGCAGCCTCCACCCATCCCCGGCCACAGTGTCTGTGTCTCAGAACAGCGCAGCAGACCTTTGGAATTGGACGCTGTGGGTTGATCAAGTGAACAACTCAGACTCTGGGGAAAGAGCAAGTCTCTCAGACCTAAACCTGGACAACAGGTGGCATCAATTCCTGACTTCTATCCTGGCTCATTTGTCTTCCAACCAAAAAAATGTAAAATTTCCAATGTTGCAGATTGATGAACCCATTTTTTTCTACTCAATTATTTATCTCCCTACTGATTTCATTAACTAAGTGAAGCTTTTGGCAACTCACCAGATTTCATTCACAAACTCTTTCCGTAAGTGTCTACTGCACATAGGCCCCGTGCTGGCTCCTGGGCGAGGGGGTAAGCCACCAGACACCGGCCCTGCCTCCCGGAGTCCTGCTCCTGGGAAGCGTTGTCAGCTTCTGCTCCGTTTGGCCGTTAAAGGGCAGCTGACATTATCGCTCTAGTAAAATCTTTTTCGCATATTTGAGCCCTGAAATCTCATCTGAATTTAATCGTGGTGAGTCTGCTATAGTGAATATAGTCTGTTATGTTCTTTAGTGGGTGGCATTGATAGTAACGAACAGAAGCAGAGTATTCAGTCTCAGGTATTCAAAACTTTTGACCCACTGAAGATTTTCTCTGGAGCTTAAGTGCGGAGCCTAATTATCCTATATGGTGGCAATCGCTTCTGTTGGCGTGCAGGCCTAAGGTTGATTTCCATTTGTTCTTTGAGACTGACCGGAAGATTTAGGGGTAGTAATTATCCTTACAGCCTTTGCCCACAGGCTTCGCTTAGGATGGAAGTTGAGGCCCCATCCTACCCTTATTTATGGCCTAGTGTCACAGACATCATCCAGCTTAGGGAATACAGTCTACATCCCTACGGTGTGCTGGTAGGCACTCACATCACATCGGCACACCGGGGCACTGCCATCTTGCTCTGTTCCCTGGGTGAGGGGAGGGTGCCTTTTTCTGCAGGCTGAAATTCCCCTTGTTCTTCCCCAATAAGGACTCACCCATTCCTTTTTTCCAACAATGTCAGGACATGTGTGATTATATCACGTGTAGAGTAAAAGCTGACTATGCTTATGTTTTGTCATCTGTGGGCCCAGGAGTTTGTCTTGCTTTTTAAAACAACTTCGTGAGATATAACTCAGACCACAAAGCCCACCCATTCAAGTGTACAGGTCAGTGGTTTGTGATACGTTCAGAGTTGTGCAATCATCACCACTATGTACTTTGAGAACATTTCATCACCTCAAAAAAAAAAAGGAAGAAACCCGTACCCAGGGGCAGTCACTCCCCCGCCCCCGTCTAGCCCTGGACAACCAGTAGTCTACTTTCTATCTCTATGGATTTGCCTATTCTGGATCTTTCCTATACACAGAACCACACAGTATGTGGTCTTCTGTGACTGGTTTCTTCACTTGCTGTAATGTCTTTGAGGCTTACGCATGTTGTCGCATGTATCTGTCATTCCTTTTTTTTTTTTTTTTAAGATTTTATTTATTTAGTTGACAGAGACAGGCAGCGAGAGAGGGAACACAAGCAGGGGGGGTGGGAGAGGAAGAAGCAGGCTCCCAGTGGAGGAGCCCGATGTGGGGCTCGATCCCAGAACGCCGGGATCACGCCCTGAGCCCAAGGCAGACGCTTAACGACTGAGCCACCCAGGCGCCCCCATTCCTTCTTTTTTTGTGGCTGAGTAATGTTCCATTGTGTGGATACACACCATTTTGTCCATGAAGCAGTTGATGGACATTAGGGCTGTTTGCATCTTTTAGCTATTATGAACAATACTGCGCTAAACTTTCGCATACAGGTTTTGGGTGGATTTCATGTTTTCATTTCTTTGGGGCACATACGTAGGACTGGAATTTGGGGATCATATGGGAACTCCATTCAACATCTAGGAAACCAGAGCCGGGTGCTTTTCATTCACCTCCTAAAATCTTTAGGAGACTAAGGAAACAGTGATACTTTGCATAGATGTCTCAGACCTTCAAATCCAAGTCCCTTTGCTATTCAGGCCTATCTCGAGTATTATCAGAGACCTGATGCAGGAGAATTCTATGCATGAGATGCCACAGGGAAGGAATGAAGAAGTAACTATCAGAAGGGCTGTTGAGTCAGCTCCTGTAGTGGTGATTACAGGGGGTTTTATGACAGGGAACTGGGGCTGTGTCCTGTCCAACCTGCTGGACCCCTGCAGGGCCCTCAGGATAGTAAAAATGGTTTGTTGGGTGTGTTCAGCCATGTATGCCTTTTTCTTTCCTCTCTTTCTCTCTCTCTTTTTTAGAACTTTTATTTTTATTTCTTTTTTTTGTTTGTTTGTTTTGTTTTGTTTTCCCAAGTAGGCTCCATGCCCAGCATGGGGCTTGAACTCATGAACTGAGATTAAGAGTCGCGTGCTCTGTGGACTGAGCCAGCCAGGTGCCACAGTGTGTGCTTTTCTCTGAACAGTTTTAGGACACCAGCTTTTTTTGAATTCAGGCATTGTATTTCCAGAGCTCTCCACTCTGCCAGGATTTGCTTTCTTAGAAAGTAGGAAGTCCTACGAAGAGCGTTATCTGAAACCGAAAAGCACTTGCTTTCTGTATTGAATCCATTTTTTGTTCTCTCATTTGAGTCACTATTTACTGATCTTTAAGAATTAAATTACTGTTTGAATAAAGCTTAGATCAAGGATTAAAGGAGTAAGTCTCCCAGCAATAAACCATTGCTAAACTATACTTCTGTCCGTGGGAAGGACCTGTTGAAATGGTACCTTGAAGTTTTGTAAGAATGTATTTTCCCCCATATTCCCTGATATTTAGTTATTTTTTACTCTGTGCGGAGGAGTGACATAACCATGAGAAAAGATAACCAATGAATTATACATATATATAAATCATCTTATAGTATTTTGTAGAATTTCAAGCCAATTGTCTTATTTTTCACCCCCAGTAGTTTTGTGGAGTAAGTTGATGGGAATGATACAAAAGGAAACTGAAGGCCCAAACTAAACAAGTCGTAGAACTTCCCTGAGCCTCTATTTCCTTATCTATAAAACAGGTACACGATAAATCAGACAGCATGGTCAATACCAAGTAATGTTCAACATACTTAAGTAATCTGAAAAGTGTGGTGCAAAAGTTTGAGCTCTTTTTTTTTTCCCCCGAACTAAAATACATTACCCAAGTAGGGTAATGCACTACCCCAACTCTCTTCTACCGGGAGTATTTAGCAGCATAAAGAAGAAAATTACTATTTTCCATTATCTCTAACTCAGAACATCCTTCTGGAGTGTTAATTGTCCAGCCATTTTGGAAAGCAATTTGTTAATATCTGGGAAAGCTGGAGGCGTGCTGTTAGACTAATGCAACAATTCCAACTGCGGTGATCATTAATCCATTTATTGTCTGTAATAGAGAAAAAGACTGGAAAGACCCTAAATGTCCATCAATATGATAATACATTCATTTTTGGTGTAGTCATACAAAAGGATATTTTTCTGCATTTAAAACAACTAAACTGGTTGCATAAAATTTCAAAAAGTAGCAAGTGTAGAAAGGAAATCAAAGAATTCGAATATTTTTTATGTACATCTTCACAACTAAAAACATATTGTCTGTGAATACAGATACATACAGAAGAATAGACTCAGAAGAAAACACATGAATTTCAACCTCAAATTGGAAAAGTGGCTTCAATATCTATAACAGGTTATTTCTTTAAAGACAACAACAACAATAACAACAACAACAACAAAACATGAAGCAGGGCACCTGGGTGGCTCAGTCTGTTAAGCATCTGCCTTTGGCTCAGGTCATGATCTCAGGGTCCTGGGTCCGCTCAGCAGGGAGCCTGTTTCTCCCTTGCCCTCTGCCATTCCCCCTGCTGTGCGTTCTCTCTCTCTGTTGAATAGAGAAAATCTTAAAAAAAAAACACGAAGCAAACATGACTAAATATCAATGGGATAAAATATTTTATATGTTTTGTGTATTTAAAATATTTCAGAAATTTAAAAAAGTTTGATGGCTTATCATCCAGACTATTTCCTAACCATAGAGATACACTTTTCTTGTCTTATACAAGTTGTCTCCTGCGGTACATATTTTTGTTGCTTGCGCGTATTGTAAACATTTTTTTGTCACTAAATATACTTTCTCGTTGTTCTTCCTGGCCCTCCTAAGTCTTTCTGTTACAATTTAATTATTTACTCAGAGAAGAATTTTTAGAAGAAACAAAACTACTGGTGCTTCCTCTTGATATTTTATAATTATTTTCCATTTATTCATTTGTAATTCAAAATTATTTCTAATTCTCTTATGATATATCTGGTCCCT
This sequence comes from Ailuropoda melanoleuca, assembly GCF_002007445.2. NCBI lineage: Eukaryota > Metazoa > Chordata > Mammalia > Carnivora > Ursidae > Ailuropoda > Ailuropoda melanoleuca. Next base: position 103,020,006 of record NC_048227.1, on the reverse strand, counting down.
GACACTGAAGGAGCTCATAACCTAAAAGCAGAGGTAAAATTAAAGTCTGGCTTAATCAGGGCACAAAGAATCCATTGAGTTTCTTAAGCAATTCCTTATATTTGGGCATTCACAATGTTGAACTTAAATTTACTATTTCCAAAAATAACCATCAAACAAGTGTCTGTGTTGGAAAGAGAATTCTCCCATCCTGGCGGACCTAACTCAGTCACTGCCTGCTGCCCATGACTCCCTCTAATTTTTCCTGTGTTCCAGGATGCCCTGTGGTTCACCTGTGTCCCAGGAGGCCCTGCGGGTTCCCTGTGTCCCTGGACTCCCTTTAGTGTTCCCTGTGTCCCCTGTGTCCGAAGCTGTTGGTCCTTCAGCAGGAAGTGGCCCAGAGGCCTTGTGAGGCTTTGCTGTCCCCTCTATATTCTTGGATGCCTTCCATTCTGGGTTCTTGAGATGTACTAGTTAAGACAACTAAAGCTCCCTGCTGTGTGTGCTAGGGTTTCCATTCCCTAATCTATTTGGTAATGTGTCCTTTTACAAATTTGAACTATTTTCCTTTCTTCTTTTTTTTTTCCCTTCTGCAGAAACCAGCCTATAGGTAGATAAGTACAATATCAGAGCTAGCAGGACCCTTACAAGTGCTGAGAGTACTTCTTGGATCTTTGAATGGGAAAAGTAAGGCCCAGGCAGTGGCTTCAGCATCCACCTTGGTTTCCCTCATTCCCGTCTGGGATTATGTTGGCATGAATGTAGTTCCAAGGTACAGCTTCCCGATATCCTATGGATTCTTAACTAGTGATTGGTAAAGGCAGGTCTGTAGTACACAGTAAGATTTGCTGCCTCTGGAAGAGGAAACAGCGTCTGGTGGAGGGCCAGGGAAGAAAGAGTGTTCAGAGCTTAGTCCCTACCCTTGTGAGTGACGGGGCCGGTCACCTGACTCTCTCGATGGCCAGTGTTTCATCTATAAAATGAGTAGTTGGAGTGTCGATCCCTGTAGTTCATTTCTTCCCTGTTTATTGGTATTTAAGGGACAGGATTGTAGTATGAACTTAGGAACAGGGAGGATCTTTCAACAAATGCCTTGGCTACAACTGTTTAAATATTTGGAAATACACCCGTTTAGATCTTCACGGATTATCATAGACAAATGTCAGATCAAATAGTTAAGAATAAAAATTAGTTATGAAAAACAGTGACGTATGTTTTCTGCAGGATGTAAAGGGTAGAAGGACAAAATTTCTAAGCTCAAACTTTATGAAAGAAATCATAGTTCTCACTTCATAATAATTTAAAGCTCCAATGAGCTAAAAATAAGGGCAAACAAACTGGGAAAAATGGTCATTTTAAATGGAATAGGAAAGATGTTATTCTATTTAATATATGAAGAGTTCATGAAAATCGATATGCAAGAGATAAACGGGCAATATATAAAAAGGCAAGTCAGGAAGAAAAAGCAATAGTTTAATGAATGTTAAAAAATATGCCACTTGTCATCCTGAAAAATGCAAATTAAAGCAATGAGACACACTTTTCACATATGAAGAGTGAGTCTAGTTTTTGTTGTTCTTAAGTGAGAATTCTTGTTGACGGACACGTGAGGAAATGGGTATTTTTGTATTTTGCTGGGAAGAATGTAAGTAACTGCAAACCTTTTGGATACGATTTGGTGATATTTACCAGATATCTAAAATCATTTGCTCCTTGAACCCAGAAATCCTATTCATTCTAAGGAAAAAAAGTAAAAAATCAGAAGAAAAGTTATCCCCCAAATTATTAATCATTGCTTTATTTATTATTAAAAAGGCAAAAAGAAGTCTAAACGTACAACAATGAGGCGATAATAATTATGATATGCCCAGCATAAGTATTAGAAGAGTTATCTTGTGATATGTGGACATTGAAGATGATCTCACTAAAGCTTAAGAAAAGGACATATGAAATTGATTTAACCTAAGCGCTCAACTATATTTAAAAACAAAAAGGCCTCTGCCATGGTAGTACCTAGCAAAGAAAAAAAAAAGTCTATGCATTCACCAAAGACTGAAAGAGAATAAACCAAAATGTCAGTGACGATTATAGGTGCTAAAATTTCTACATTTTAGAACTTTACAAATGTTATATAATGAATGTGAATTACTGGTATAATGGGGTGAAATTATCTTTAAAAATATTCCATGACTATGGCTAAATGACTTAAATAGTGAGTATAATTTCCTTTACTTTTATCAGATTTGTATTTTATTTTATTTTTGTATTTTTATTTTTTTAGATTTGTATTGTAATAGGAGAGTCTTTGTTTAAAAACCAAACCAAACCAACCAACCAAACAAACAAACAAACAAAAACCAGTCCACTCTGGTCCCCAGCCAATATCTGAGCTCCCCTGATGGGGTTTAAGTAGGTAATTTGCTTTCATTTTAGTTGTTTTCATGTCAGTTTGATATATTGCCTCATGTGATTTCAGCATTTGTAGAAGAGGGTTCCATGCTTGTTACAGAACGTGATGGCTTAGGGAGCAATCATGGGGGGTTATCTGCATGGCTTTTGCAAGGAGAATAAATTGTTGGGTCATCTGCCCTGTGCTTATTGTAATGGGAAAGAAACCTAGGATGTCGTCGTTTCATACTATTGCTTTTGTGTTTTGCTTTTGATGATTCAGTTATTGGTGTGAAGATCAAATTATATTAGGTCATCTAAGTTCGGATTGGGTCAACATTTCTTGAGCATCTATTTACTCTGTAAGAAGTGGATGGGGTGGGGGTTCATCCTGGGCCTGGAAATATTACTCAGTAAGTGCTGTGATCGTTGAGCGTAGTACTGACCCACATGAGACACAGAGAGGGCCCTGTAAGAATCCCCTGTGCTTACCTTCAGAAGTCTAATGCAATGGTATGAAGTTATAACAATAAATATGAATCAATGGATCTTTAACTGAGTGGATGAATGAGTAGCTTCAGGGACAACCTAATGAATGAATAAAGCTATCAATGGATTAACGAATGTTTGCACAGATCCAAGAATACCTGTCCTGGATTCTACTTAACAGAAGTTGAAAAGAGCATCACTGTGCTCACTACACAGTGGTGAGCTCTGTTCCTGAGTTTTGTGACCAAAGGACAAAAAGAAAAGGAGAGAAGGCTCTGCGTCATGGTTTATCACTGCTGTTATTAAGGAAACTTTTCGAGGAATAGCCAATCCATAATGACCCCAAAAGCACTGTTGCTGTCTGAGCACTTCAATATTCTGGGGTCATATTTCAGACCTCTCTAGAAACAAGGATACTGTAAGTCAACTTATTTTGGGCCCTCACAGCCAGCAATTCTGTCTTCAATAAATGATTCATGTCAGGAAAGCATTTGAGTGCATTTCTTTTCTAATAAGTCTCTCTTCGGGTCCATTATGCTTGAATCAAATCAGGGAAATTGCCTGGGTTCATTGGCATCCCTTTATGAAAATCAAAAAAATGAAAGATTTAAAATCTAGCTTTATTGATCTCCCACCTTCCACATACTCCTTACCAGAAAAGGAACAGTTGGTAACCGCAGGGCCTCCAAGAACTCAAGGATCAAGGGCACTTACGGAGCAGTGAGGAGGACAGAGAGGGATCCACCAGAGAAAAGAGCCCAGTCACTGGTGCCCAAGGCACAGAAGAAAAAGGCCGCTTGCTTATTTCACCCAAAATTAGTTCCCCTGAGCGGACCCTCACGGAACCCTCCTGTGACACACAAAACGAGCCCCACTGGTAACAACAGAGCCAGCAGAGTGCTTCCTCCAAGCCCCACTCCCTGGTCGAAACCCCAGGGTATTAATGCCATGGCCGTGCGTATGAATCTGAAGCACTGTGGTTGACAGCATGTGGAGAAGCGGGTCCATTTCCCATTTTCTGAGCCATAAAATTGGGCTCAACAGAACCCGTGCACATGCCTTCCCTCCCTGAACTCTCCCACCGCCCTTCTCTGTGGTCAGTGAATCGGTCGTATTGAACTGACAGCTGAGGAAATTGACATTCCTGGAGGCCAAGTGGCCAAGGTGATGCAGACACGTGGGTGGTCAAGAGTCCAACCCAGACCCAAGTCAACACTGGTGCTTCCCTCTCTCTACTTCCGTCTTTGACCACCGCTGGAGTCACGAGGGCTCTAATCCAGATTATCCAAGCCAATGCAAGATAAGTTCCCAATCAACGTAGCGCCCTCTGGCCTGGGCTTGCCCCCTTAGCTGTTGTGTGGAAGAGAATCCCGTGTCCATGTGGTTTTGCTACACAGCCTTCAAGCTTTGGCTACCATCACTTCACATCATCTTGGCTTTATCACTTCATATCTAATGCTCAGAGCTTTCCCAGGACTGCTAGTTGGGCCATTGGTCTGAGGCTAGTGACCTTTGTTGGTTATAGGCCCCATTCCCATGGCCACAGACAGTGCTGTCTTGTGCATAATGGTGAAGAGCCATTGACCCAGACAGACTAGGTGGGCTAGGCTGGCATAAGTGAAGAGATTTGTGCGATCTTAGCAACTTTACTGGAAAATCAATGCCAGAGAATGTGATCGGCTATCTCCGGTGGCTCAGTATCCGTATCCCCACGGTCTCCTGACCCGGCCACTCCCAGACCACTTGGCGTTGTTTGGCCAAACTGGAGCCTGCTTAAAGGTTAGAGCTTCTAAATACTAAAAAGATTAGTGTTGTACCCCCTCCCCCAATGGGTATCAAGAATGCAAATATTAAATTATAAAATACATTTAAAGAAATTTCCAACAAAGTTTTGAATTTTGCCGTAAGTCTTTATTTTAAAGGCTTTTCATTACTATTTGTTTTTAATTTAGTTTGAAATCTTAAAGGTCAGATTTTATGAAAAAAATTGAGGCACCATGATTTACTGGTGACCTAAGTTGCACCAGCAAGTTGGCCCCAACCTCACCCTGCTCAGAAGTCAGCCTCCTGCAAATTGCTTCCTGGTGGGATGCAGACACACCTTTTCTCGGCTTATTCCTAACATATTCCATATCGCCAGGGTCATGTTCTCGGCTCCTTATTGCGAGGCTCCAGGGAAGTGCTGGTATGTTCAGAGGATACCAATATGATCATCGTCTTCATCTTGTCAGTACCACTCTTTATTTCTCTTCAGCAACGTAAAAGCAAAATCCATATCGTAGGTTCAGCTTATTTCTTCCATGCAGATTAGATAGATAACTAACTGAAGAAAGCCTCAGAATCAATGATTTGGAACAGTCTTCCTTTAGGACAGGAATGGGGACAAAAATTAAAACTTGTGAGTGGACTTTGGGGGTCTTACAAATCACTTCACCTCATCTGGAATTGTGTGGATGTCAAAAAAATGCCCAGACAAGGACTCTTACTAAAACAGAAGAGGGGCACCGGGCTGGCTCAGTGGTAGAGCGTGCAACTCTTGATCTCGAGGTTTGTAAGTTCGAGTCCCATGTTGGGTGTAGAGATTGCTTAAAACAAACAGAAGAAACTAATTGTGAGAACCACAGTGGAAAGGTTAGTAAGACAAGACGGTAGATGGTCTGGGGTCTTGGGCAAAGCAGCTGAAGGAGGAAGAGACATGCCCGGCAGCCCAGGAGGGCCGGCCGGCTTGTACCGGGGAGCTCCTTCACGCGGGCCTGAGCTGGGCGCTTTCCTTCTGTCCCTTTGTGCATGTAAGCGTCACGCCATTCCTGGAAGGAGGGGATTATTACCTCCATTACACAGACACAGAAACTGAGGCGGAGATGAGATGCCCAGGGTCACACAGTCAGTGGGGATTTAAACCCAGTGTCTGCCTGCAGAGCTGCTCCTGGGCAGGCTTGGCCACGCGGCTTGTCACGGCCCGCGTGGGAAGGAGAGAAGTGGGCACCGTAAGACCGCAGGCCTGACCACGTTGCCTTGGTGATGGTAGGACTAGAGTAGGAGGTGGTTTATATACTGAATAAAGCTCTTTTTTTGTTTTCTGGTGCCAGCTGGTGCCACGTCTGCCTCACGCCTGCTTCTGTAGGCCCAGAGCTGGTCCCGGGCCACTTCCCCCCTTGGAGAGACCTGAGGGGATAACTGCCCCAACTCTTCCTCGGCTTCCACGTATTTCCACACATTTCCCCTGTCACAGGTGTATCCCTGACTGACCACCCCGCAGTGGCAACCGCTGAAGAGCCAACAGTTTCCATTCAAACATCCGTCCTGCTTTCCTTCTCTATTTGGAAAGGTTTCCTTACTAATTGGAATATCCTTATTTAAAGCAGGAATGTCAATGCTTCCCCGTTTAGAAGATTAGTTTTCCTCACTTCGTGATTTCGTGATACTGGACTTTTGAGAAACTTCCAGAAATTGAACATAATATAACCATGCATTTTCCACTGAGTGCCTAGCCAAATAGTTCACACACTCTTGGCTGTTGGGAACGCAACCAGCCAGGCGGCTCCCTGAGACGGCACGCACGCTGTGAGGTCGGAGCCCCCTGCACCCTGTGACCGTGGGAGAGCTGGGCTGGGGTTCAGAAATGGAAGACATCGCTCTGGAGAGAAGGTGTGACTGAGGCTGTGCAGGACCAACTGGCAGGGCAGTCACTCAAAACTCATGATCACCCCAGCATCAGAAATGGGACCAGGAATTGAAATACGGCATGTGTTCTCAAGGCTCAAGTTCATGTGACAAGTCGAGTTACCTCGGGCTTCCTGTGTCAGCAGCAGCAGTAGCGGTCAGGTCAGCAGCCTGGGTTTCAGACATTTACTCACTCTTTGACCTTTGCATGCTCCCTAGTCTAGCTAACCCCGTTTCCTCATCTGTAAAATGGGGGTAACAAGACCATGCATGGTGGGCTTTTGTCACGGGGAATGACATAATGTGTGTGAGACATTTGTGTACGGACCCTGCTGCGTCGGTTACTGCTCGGAAAATCTCTTGTTTAACTCTGGACGTTTTAATCTTGTGCTCGTTGCAGCTACGAAAGGCCTTAGAGAGTATCCAATTTAATTTCCTTTCATCTCTATTCTTTTCTCCAGACCAGAAAAGTTACCCAGGTTATCCATCGCAGTTTACCTCTGAGTCTTGGTCTCCTTGGATTAGACAGAAAAGTCCTTCAGAATGTCTTTTCTCATCGAAGCTGCTCAGAACCGACTATGAAATATAAACTAAGAAGCCTCGATTTTCTCTAGACTTAGGTTTTTATTATCCTAAAATTAGACTTCGGAGAGAGAGGCTTGGGGTTGTTTATCAGAGGATGTAAGGAAAGCGTTGAGTATGATTCGTGTCTTCTTCGGAGCTTGGTTGTTTTAACAGACATCACGTACGGTACAGGGATATTGGACAGAGGACCGGTCCATCAAATTTTCACATAAGCTAATTTTAATAGGCTTCTGCCAAGCCATTAGATGAGGATGATTTTTTAATTGAGGACTGTTTTAGTTAGAGATGGCCCCAGAGACAGTTAAATTTGGTCTAGAACACGTTCTCTCCTGTTTTGTTTTGGGCCTTGGGCCAGTCTAACTCTCAGGAATCCAAAAACTAAATTTATCCTTTTTCGTCAGGACTAAGTGCTAAGTGGCTGCCTCAGGCTTCCATAAGTTAGTTGCTGCCCTCTTGGAGATCTCTGCTAAATTCGTTCAACCTCATGGAAAGGCAGAATCTGATCGTTCCAAGAGCAGAACACCCCTCACTCATTTCCCCTAGGACTGCGTCCGTGTCCCTTTCCTCTGGGGCCACCACTGGCCCCGGGCATTCTCTGCTCTGCCGACCGAAAATATTGGTCCAGAGACAAATTCACCAGCTAGCCCCACATTAGCTTAGTCTGTGCTACTCTCTGCCAATCCGTGTAGTTTTCCTTTTCTTTTCATCCGGTTAACCTCGCCCCTTTGAGAGCCCCCTCTGTACACGCAAGCCGAGGAAGAGAGAGGAGCTGGATCCGCTTAATCACTATTGAGGAGACCCTATTGAAATAACAGGAAACTCTGGTGTGTGAGGGCATCAGTTTTCTTTTTTTTTTTTTTTAAGATTTTATTTATTTATTCGACAGAGATAGAGACAGCCAGCAAGAGAGGGAACACAAGCAGGGGGAGTGGGAGAGGAAGAAGCAGGCTCATAGCGGAGGAGCCTGATGTGGGGCTCCATCCTATAACGCCAGGATCACGCCCTGAGCCGAAGGCAGACGCTTAACTGCTGTGCCACCCAGGCGCCCTGGGCATCAGTTTTCTGTATTAGAATCAGAGACTGTTCGATTTGTGAAGGATCTTAAAGCTCACCTACTCAATTTCTTCCTAATGAAGATGCTGAAACAGACCAAGCCCAGACTCCAGGTTGGCTGACTTGTCTAAGTGTGTGTGTGTGTGTGTGTGTGTGTGTGTGTGTTGGGGGTGTGTGTGTGTGGGGTGTGTATGTGTGTGGGTGGGTGTCCACAAAAACAACTGATGTTAGTGTTTTTCTAAGGCTTTCTTTGCTTCCAGTCCTTTTTTGTACTTGATTTTAAAGTTGTGATTATTATGTGTGTGTGTGTGTGTGTGTATATATATATGTATATATATGTATATATATATATATGATTTTGGGTTCTTTATCTCATAATATCATATTTAAAATATATTCATTTTACTACAAACCTATTATAGTGATACTTAATCGTGTGGGTTTCCCATAATTCACTTTATTGTTTCTTCATGTCGGAAATGTAAGCAGTTTCTAATTTTAGGTGCTTATAAATAATGCTTGCGGAATATCCTCGTGCAGAAAGAATTTTTCTAAAAGTTAATTTTGTCTTTAAGAGAGTTTTCTCAGAAGCTGGGTTACTAGATTGGTGTGAAGATGTGTAAGGTCGTTCTAAAAAGCCCGAGTGGTTGTTCTCCCACTGAGGCTAGGGGTCCCACGTGATCTTATCTCTTTCAGCACAGAGTATTATTATTTTAGTTTGGAATGTGAAAAATAGGTTTTGGTTTGTTTACTTAGTATTTACATTTCTTTTCTCTCTTTTCTGTTTTGTGACCTGTCCCGGTATTTGGAATTCAAAGAGTCTAAATAAGGGGTTGTTTTGATTTCGGTGATGATACTAAATTTGTCATGGCTATTATTTTAGCAATTCACTGGGACTGATTCCATTGGAAGAAAGTTCTGCTTCTTCTAAAATCCTGACCTGGTTCGGTGCTGTAATGTAAATGTAACAAGCAAGCCAGACCTTTAGAAACAAGCTAGCGAAGGAGCTCCTCCCCTTCTCTCTTGCTGAGTGTAACTGAAGTTCATGCTTATTTAATAGTTTCAGAATATTGACTAAGGCAGAATCTGTGAGTCTTAACTAAGGTTCTCCTGTTTATTGTCTAATTGAATGCTTTACGTGGAAGCGGTCTATGTCTATTTAGAGGAGGATGCAGTTTGCATTCTCTCGCGGGGACATTCCAGGCTTGCTTTATTTGCTTCTGTTTCCACTGGCGGAGGCTGGGCAGCATATGGTGCCGTCCGCCTGGCTGTGCAGAGCTGCTCCGGGAGTCCCTGGGAGCCGGGCTAGGCTGCTGTGCGCACGGCTGCGTCCGCTCACTTCCAGGCTAGGAGTGCCGCGTGGGGATCGCGGTGCAGCCAAGAGCCTTCTGCCGGCTTGCTCTTCCTCTTATTCTGAGGTCCGCTTCTTCATCCCCACGCCTGGAAAGATTGTTACAGAGTTCAGAAGGTAAAGAGTACGTGAGCTTTTGTGAACGCATCGTTTCCCATTTCTGAGTCACTCGCGGAAAAGGAGAGGTTAGAATTAAAACAGATGGGGGAGGAAATGTTTTAACACGCTTGAAGGTGAATTAAAGAAAATGTCAGGCTCTAGGTATGTAGTGAGAAGGAAAACTAACTCGATTTATATCTCAGTGCTTTCCCAGAAATGCCAAAGTAATGTATCTTAGCTGTTCCCCTTTGCCTCTTTTATTTTCTTGCAACCGCAGAAAAGTTCTCCCATTACGTGGGTGCTCCCTGTGTTGCAGGCATTCTGCTAAGTGTCCCAAATACTTGATTATCCTTGATCCTCACAACAACCTCATGTTGAAGGTACTGCTCTGATTTCACGGAGAAGGGAAGTGACTTCCATAGCTGTCGAGTGGCTGAGCCTGGATTTCCAGCCTGAGCTGCCTGACCTGAAAGGTCCTCTTGGCCTTTCCTGCTCTCTAACGGCTGTGCCGTGTTGCTCTTCCCAAGCACCGGTGTTTGGACACAAGGTGGCCTCCGCTGGCCTCCACGTTGCAGAATTTCTCTTGTCTGTGGCTCATGGGCTGGATTATCAGCTTTGCGCTCCCCTGGCTGGGGATGCCAACACTCCAGTCCTTTCTCCTCGAGTCTTCTCTATCAGCCACCTGCGGTTTCTCACCTCGAGCAACACGTGTGCCCATCATCTGACCACACCTAACCGCAAGGCAGGCCGGGAATGGGTCCATCCACCTCTCTGCCCGGGAAGGGGAAGATCTCATTCTCATTAGAGAGAAGAATAATAAAGCAGAGGAGAAAAAAGAAACCACCATAATTCTTCTGCCAGAAATTAGCCACTATTAATAGATGGCCATGAATATAGAAATAGATGGAGATGTGAATGATATAAATATATACATTATTATTTTACAAACCTGAATCATGCTTCTTTGTTCGCAGTTTTCACCCAATATATTCTAATATTCTTCAAAGGCCTGTACTCGCTGGTTGAATGCCTCTGTTACACGATTGGTTCACGGTCATTCAACATCCCCTATGCATAACCCCTAGGTGTCTCCCATCCTTGTATGAATGACCTTTTTAGGTCCCAGTGGTACATAGGGCGACTCCTTCCATTGACTGAGAAGCCTTTTCCAACATTAATGACAGCTCTTTCAAAGAGCTGGGAACCAATTTAACACAGACTCATGGGCAACAACACTCTCAAGGACTGCCAGAGACTTTGTCAAATGATGAGTTAAATTCAAAATCTGCTAAACATCCGTAGCTGGGAAGTAAAGGTAATTTGGAGTAACCTTTTCTCCTTGAACCACTTAGGATTCCTGGTGACAGGAGCTTTTCGTCTATATTTAAAATGCTGGTTCAGTAATTTCCAGGTGATATATATTAAGCTCATGGATCAGACTGAACCTTCTGAAAAATTCAAATAATGTATACAGATTGGGTTTCCTGGCATTTTCCTCTTCTCTGTGCTTTCTCTTTAACATGTCTTCGTGTGTCAGCAGTTCCTCCTATATGTCACCCTCGCTCACTGGACGGTGATGGCCTGAACTTCAGTATCTGGCGAGCCCCCCCCTTCTGTTCTCACCCACAGCCAGCTTGTGCTTCAAGCCCCGATCACGTCACTTCCTCCCTCTGTCCCCTCCTCAAACATGACCTGTGTTGCCCACTTGCAGCTGGTTTTCGCTGTGTATACAGGCTGGAAGGGAACGCCCGGTAGGGTTTGGCTTGAATTCTGCCCCTCACGGGCCTGGAGCCAGCACTCAGGCCTGAGGGTGAGGGTCGGGGAAGGGAGTGCAGGCGGGTTCAAGGCCACCTTGAGCTCTCAGGTACAGGCTGTGACTTTTCATTGTGCAAGAACCCGAGACAGATAATGGGCGATATCCGCTTGGGGTTTTCAGGCACACGGCTTCTTCACTGTTGGCCTTGAACAAGAAATATGTTTGTTCACAGGAATAGGCTAGGGCAATGGCTTCGTGGTTATTTGTCGATTTATAAACTCCATGAATTACTGCTCTCATCGTCTGAAAAATAAAATTCTTTGTCATTTCCTTGCTTCACGTAAATGACTGAATTGAATTTACTGGAAAGGTTCTCCCCCTCACGTTCTAGGTAGTCACCAACCTGAGAGGGAAAGAGGCAAAATATTTTAAAATATTTTTACTCTACCTGCTTTCACCACTGGAAAGATCTTTATACCATCTTTCCTCCGTATGGCACTAAATTGGCTGATTACCACATTCCAGAAAAAGCTCGTCTGTATTCAATATGGGTAGGGTGGTCCCCCAGACTTCCATCTGGAATAAATTTAAGACACACAACATATATTCACCCACTTGACACCTTCTTAAATATTTCAGCCTTGTGTCTCTTTTACTAATCAGTCCTGAGACTAAGTCAGTAAAACTGCTTAACAAACTCATGGCTCTGCTAACCTTGTCCTTTAAGCGACTCCTTGGCTAGTTTTGGATTTTGCTCTTGCCTGTACATTTGAGAATCAGTTTAAGTTAAAAAAACAAAAAACAATAGCTTCTTTGGAATCCTTTTTTTAAAAAAATATTTTATTTATTTATTTGTCAGAGAGAGAGCACACAAGAAGGGGGGGGAGTGGAGGGAGAAGCAGGTTCTGAGCCAGGAGCCCCGATGCAGAACTTGATCCCAGGACCCTGGGATTCATGACCCGCGCCAAAGGCAGATGCTTAAACCAACTGAGGCACCCAGGTGTCCCACCTCCTTGGAATCTTTTTTTTTTTTTTTAACGATTTTATTTATTTATTTGACAGAGATAGAGACAGCCAGCGAGAGAGGGAACACAAGCAGGGGGAGTGGGAGAGGAAGAAGCAGGCTCATAGCGGAGGAGCCTGATGTGGCTCGATCCCACAACGCTGGGATCACGCCCTGAGCCGAAGGCAGACGCTTAACCGCTGTGCCACCCAGGCGCCCCCCACCTCCTTGGAATCTTCTTACCTCTTTATAGATAGAGAAACTGAGAATGAGAGGAGTTAATTTACCTGAAGATATATGACCAATAAGAAGTACAGTAGAACTTCAAACCCAGGCAGTTGAACCCACACTCAGCCACCACATCAATCTAGGAAGGGAATTTGAGGAAGTATGGGCAGAACCAAACCACCCAAAATCCACCTGCCTGTGATTCCCCTTAAACATTACCAGTATTGTGTTAGACCCCTGCTCTGTGCAGTACTAACGAGGGTTTTACTTGAGGACATGGTGGTCCCTTGTCTTTTACGAGGAAAAAAAATCTTACATTTTCTTTGTAACGTCCTACTGCTGTCTGGAAACTGAGGAAGGCAGCATTTAATCTCCTGCATTTCCAATGTTAGTTGACTTCCTTTTCTTAGCGTTAAGCCAGCACAGCAAAGGATTTGCCAAATACTCCACAAATACTAGATCCCAGAATCCGAGTGAAGAATCATCCTTCTTCTGGCCAGATTGTATGGAAGCTTTTAGTGGCTAATCTAGGGACAGTGAATAAAGCACATGAATATTCAACATCATCCTATAACTGCTGCCAAACTGTAAACCAACGTATATCACTCCTCCCTGTGTGGCTCCTGGAAGTCCAGGGCGCGGAGAGTGTAGCTTAATGCCTGCTCCTCGGAGAGCGATGGAGTATGTTAGAACCGGGTGTATCTCAAGGAGTTTGACAGCCTGGACATGTCTGTGGGAAATGCCGCCTGAGAAAGCTCAGAAATGTGGTGCATCTGTCTCTGCAGAGTCCTGGCTTTCAGCCAGAGAGCAGGGCTTCTGGGAGAGTGGGGTGTCTCAGCTGACCCCAGAGAAGGCAAGCCTAAGGTTACTTTTCGCTTCCCCTTCATCAGAAATGTATGGAAACCATGCGGGAGTACTGTGTACCTTCCAGATTGTCTAAGCAAGTGTAAACGTTCTGAAGAACACACCTTATGCCTGTCTTCCCGCCCAAGACTATCCTCAAAACCAACCTGGGTGGCCAGAAGCAAGTCCCATGCCCCACTCTGAGCATAGCTTGTGACCCTGAACCTCACTGAAGGCTTCACTAGCTTTTACATCTGGGGTCATCTCTGGGCTGCTCTGCACAGCCCAAGAGAACCCCCCCCCCAGCTCATACCCCTGGAGCAAAGCAACCCAAGCAGGTGCACAAGAAAGAGCTTAGGAGTAAAATTGAGACCTATGATTAGTTATGGGCTGTGGCAACCACAGGCAAATCACCCAACCCGTGAGTCATCTCAGTTTCTTATTCTGAAAAATGGAATAATAATAATATCATCTCATTAGACTCATGTGAGGCTTAAAATGGTTTAGTAGATGTGAAACTATTATATAGATTCTTGTGTTATTAATAAAGACTGATGAAGTCTAGGGTCTCCCAACCATTACCGTAGAGAGTTCATCCTGCAGTTTGAGCTCTTTCTGGGGAAGTTTGCAGTGAGATCCGCTTCCAGAGCACCAGGCTGCTGTGTCTGACTGCCTCAGCTTGACTTATCTTCCCATCAGAATATGTGAACCTCCTGCCTTTACGCTTTCCCTCCAAGGCTTTATTTGCCGCACTGTAAAGTCCTGTCATTATGCCTTTTTGGGGTTGGAGACTGACTACCAGTCTGTGAGTCTGGTCGCTATGCATGTTTTGAGTTTCTTTCTGATTTTAGAATGTGTGTGTGGGGGGGTGAGGGGTGATGAAGGTGGTTCTCTTGCCTTCATAGTTGGTTATTTGTGTTTGCTGATATCTCAAAGTCCATCCCTTGTCCACCTCTATTGAAGTGTTCCACAAATATATATATATATATATTTAATTAAGCTCCAACTGTGTGCCAATGAGTATTCCAATTGATGGGGAGAAAATGATGATTTTTAAGGTGATTGTGTACTTGGAAGAAGTGACAGTGTAGTGGAGGAAGGCAAGCAACTGGACAAGGACCAGCAGCGGCTACTACATGGCACGCTAGTACGGGCGCTCTGGGAGGTAGAGCCATGCCAGGCATCTCCCTGTTCTCACGCAGACCAGGCTTGCCAGAAGTGGAAGGGATGGGTGGATGCTCAGGCAGAGATGGCAGCAAGAGGTAAGGCCCAGAAACACAGCCGCTGCTGTGAGCCCCAGAGACAGGAGCTGGCATGGTGGCCGAGCACGAGGACTCAAGCCAGCTCAGCCATTAAGAGTTTTTTCCCCCCCGACTCTAAAAGCACGTATGATTTTTTTTTTTTAAAGATTTTATTTATTTATTCGACAGAGATAGAGACAGCCAGCGAGAGAGGGAACACAAGCAGGGGGGAGTGGGAGAGGAAGAAGCAGGCTCATAGTGGAGGAGCCTGATGTGGGGCTCGATCCCATAACACCGGGATCATGCCCTGAGCCGAAGGCAGACGCATAACGACTGTGCCACCCAGGCGCCCCACGTATGATTTTTTGTAACATGTATCATTGGTTTGTATTCTAGACGCTTCCCCGTGTGCCGGGCCTTTTTCCCCTCTGGAAGCATTCTCCTGCAAGTATTTATTTGTTGGAATAAAAGCAACCACACATCATGGACCTCGTCGGGTTGCTGAAGTCTCAGTTCCTGTGCCATCTCGTCTTCTGTTACGTGTTCATCGCCTCGGGGCTAATAATCAATGCCATCCAGCTCTTCACTCTGCTTCTCTGGCCGATTAACAAGCAGCTCTTCCGCAAGATCAACTGCAGGCTGTCCTACTGCGTCTCCAGCCGTAAGAGTCTTTGCGTATTCTTTTGCATCCTCATTGCCGTGGGGTCAGAAATAGGGCTGCGAGGGGCTCCCTGGGCTGGCCCTGTGTCCTCAGCTGCTGTTTGCTCTTTTCTCTTCCTTTGTTTTAAGTTTGAAATGGCTGTTTTGTCCTCGCTCTGAACAAAAATTATTTTCTGAATGAGTAATGTCATAGCACACCATTCAGCTCAACAGGACAGAAGGGTATCCCGTAGAAAGTAAATGGGCATTCTGTCCCTTTTCTAGTTTTCCTCCTCAGAAGCAATCAGCGTTCATGATTTCTTAGTTACCCTCAGGGAAATAGCATATATGTGTGCATAAGGGAATATCTAGGTATGTACGGCTCTTACGTGTAGTCGTGAATGCAGGTGAGTCTCTGTGTATATGTCTAGGTACATGATACATACTCGTATTTTTAAAAATGAAATGACAACATAATATATTGTTCTCTTTCTTGCATCTTTAACTTTTTATTTTGAGGTAATTGTAGATGTACGTGGGATTGTAGGAAATAACACAGAAAGCTCCGTATACCCTTTGGCCAGTTGTCCCCAGTGGGAGAAAGTCTCTTGCATCACTCTATATAATGTCCCAACAAGAAAACCAACACTGACACAACCCACCAGCCTTATTTAGAGTTCTCTGGTTTTATATACGTGGATTTATGTGTTTTTGTGTGTGTGTGCATGTGTGTGTTTGATTATACTAGATTATTTTAAGCATGACTAATTCCACTGGCCTGAATTTTAAAATTGAAATGAAAGGGGATAAATCAGAATATTGGAATTGTCTAGAGATGAGTTTTGTTGTTGATTGACCTTAAATCTGTACCTATTCTCAGTAGAGAATACAGCATATCATTACCAATTATATATATGGGTGTGAATATATTTAACAATATGAGCTCTTTCAGATCAAGCAATTTAAAAATCTCAGCCCCATTAGATTATGCCAAGAGTCCAAATTTATTGCTATCTTTCTGAAACCCTTAAAATGAAGCAATCAAATTTGAATTTGAATCACAACAATACAAGCTGCATACAATTATCCAAATGGATTACTACTGATCCAATCAGTTATTTATTTTATTTTTATTTTTTATTATGTTAATCAGTTATTTTTTAAACGTCTATATACTAACTTGTGAGGAAAAAAAATGATAGAAACATCCTTACTCATGATTTCTCTCACCAACTCAGAACTTGCAAGTATGTCTGATACTATTTCTGATATGGTATCAGTCCTAGACCCACTATGTCTTATGTTAGTGTGTTTTACATAAATATGTCTTAAAATATTCCTAAGATCATAAAGGCAAGTTATAACTGAAAAAAAAAAAGAATCTTTCATCCACAAGTCTATGGCGTATTGGGTACAGAATTATTCAATGCAATGCTACGGAATGCAAGTTTCTTTGTCATACATTCTACTCTCACATTGGTCTGTGGTACTTAGGCATCTGGAAATGGACAATTGTCAGAGCAGGGCAGAGGCAGTAGGAGGTGGCCTGAGCCTGAATTGTGGCTGTTTGAAGAGAGAAGAGTTTGCATAATCAAGGGAAGGTGATGATTGTCTGAGATTTACCTTTCAATTTCTTTTTTAAAGATTTTATTTATTTATTTGCCAGAGAGTGAGCTAGCACAAGCAGGGGGAGCAGCAGGCAGAGAGAAAAGCAGGCTCCCCGTTGAGCAAGGAGCCCAATGAGGGACTCGATCTCAGAACACTGGGTTCATGACCTGAGCTGAAGGCAGACGCTTAACGGCTGAACCACCCAGGCGTCCCATACCTTTCGATTTTGAATGTCTTTTCATACTCTAGCAATAGGTATCTACTTAAACAAAATTTAAATTTGACGAAGCAATGCTGATTGCACTTTTCATTGGAACCTGTATTTTTATGATTTGCACACATCTATGAGATTCCAAAATCTGTCAGTTTGCAATTTGAAATCATGTCTGTTTACCCCTAACCAAATTTCAAGCAGGTGGTTCAGAAGTGCATTTCTCATTTGGAGTCAAGTAAGAGGTGGGGGTAGGATTCGGGATGCCAGTTCCTAAGAGTACGTTATTTGCTTGTAGTGGGTAGTGAAGACTCACCAAGGTTATGGCAGGATCATGTCAAATTCTTCTAAGGGTGCTTTAGTCTACTTGTTTCTGGTGGAAATGAAGACAGGTAACAAAGTCAGAAAGCAAAATGGATTTTTATGCATCACAAACTGATTAAGTAATTTTAGAATAATTCCAAATGAAACTCAGGAACAAAGCATCCAAGACTGCCAGCATTTCCCCGCACAGGGGGGCACAGCCTCGGGGAAGGGCCTGGCAGCACATCCATCCATGGGCTGTGCCGTCAGGTGCATCCACAGTGGTCTGTGCCTATGGCCCCAGAGCAGATCTTCCAGGGGCTATCGGCTGAGCAGACACAGAGTCATTTTATAGCCATGTGAATAGAGAAGGGAAGGAGCCATGTGAATAGAGAAGCGAAAAGAGCAGGTGGTAAAGGAGAGGGTGATGCAACCTCGGTTTGACTTGTGGGCACCTCATTGTAGTGAGTCCCGTACAAATTCAGGGCTCATCCTTTTCCCAGATTCCCCTTCCCTGGTACCGTAACATGTGCTACACAGCAAGGCAGCTCTCCTCTTCCTCCTTTCACTTGTTCTCTGTGGCGTAGATTTCCTTATACCCTGAGTGCGTCACGACGACGACAGAGGACATGTAACGGACAGACTGCTGGCCGTTGATGGTCACGGGCTACAGGTCATGGGCTCCTCGGCAGCTTGGAGTAAGAGAAGGTCAGGCTCCCTCTGTTGGCTTCCTCCTCCTCTTCTCTCCAACTTGAGATGAAAACAGCTCATGGGGTTTAATTGTGTCTTCTGGTGTGTGAATCACTCTAAACCTTAGGAAATCAGCAGCAGCCATCATTTGTCACTGATATTTTAACAAAAAAGGCCAAGTAAGTTGTTTCCTGGAGACTCAGACCCCACTCCCTCCTCCACCCCCATTCACTTTTTACTAATAGAGCCCTGTCATCATCCCTTTCTCTTAAAATGTTTCTTAAGAGCTTGGTGTTGGAGCAGGTAAATCCAGAGTCGTCAGCAGCCCCGGTGTGGTGCAGCAGGTGTGCAAAAGGCCACACCGATGTCAATGACACGTAGAGACAAAATGCAGCCAAGACGGCTCGGTTACCAGCAAGACGAGCAGCACAGAGCATTTCGTTCTGGAAGCCAGGACCAGCATCATGCATAATAATTAGAAAGCATATTTAATCTGGATGGCTGGGTTTGGGATGATTGTTTTATTTTACTTTCGCTTAGATTTAGAGGCATGAAAGGCTAAGACAGGAGGACAGCTGAGTGAGGAGAGGGAGGGAGGAGCCAGCTTCTGCAAGGGGAGAAGCAGGAAGAAAGGGACAGGAAGGGGGTCAAGGAGTAGAATTGAATTACCTTTCCTTTGCACAGGATGTTCCTTTTAATATCTAGGGAAAGGTGGCCAAGACTGGCTGGCTTGTTTTTCTTCCCCTCTGACACTGCAGGTTAAAAAACAAAACAAAACAAAACAAAACAGAAAGATGAAAAGAACCTATTAATGGCAGAGTTTTTTAAAGGGTGTGGGGTGGGGGTCAAGGAGAACTATAGATGACCTTAATGATCCAGCAAGGAAAGGACTACTGGTGACACGAAACAAAGTGGAGACACCCCCTCCCCCTCCTGCCCC